>NW_028136401.1:600000-1170879 GCF_964662115.1 Mustela nivalis | reverse complement strand
TGCAAAGGACAAAGGTACAGGAGAGTGGAGCATACTGGGAACTCACAAGGAGCATATTTCCGAATGTCATTGGTTGTGACCAGCAGAGGGTCTTTACTGCATGCATCTTGCCAACAAAGGTTCTTGAATCCTGGAGATTTCATATCAGCAGGCTTGGCAGATATCGACTCAAGAGAACACTGGTTTTCTCCTGGAGAGGACACCAACAAGGAACCATATGCAGACAGACTGGAAACCATAATCAGAGACAATACCAGGAGAAATAGTGGGGAAATGGACGGTGAGGATATTAGCTGCCTAACCGGTAAACACGAAATCCCAAGCACCGGAACTCTTTGGGATGCTTTCCTCAGTCCAAGTTGCTTAGTCCCAGGAAAGCAGACTCTCCTGTAGTGGACTGGAAGAAAGCCCTGCCCTCATGCTCTCTTTTGGCCATTACACTCTGCAAGCCTTCATTCTGTTGAGTTGGTTGAATGTCTCCTTTCGTGGGCACACCAGAGCCCAGCAAGCTAAACCTCAGCATATTCAGCCCAGACCCCAAACACATCAAATGGCAGGAAACTAGAGCCCCTGCAGATAACTGGCCTCTAATACAGGGGGAAAGCAACAACACAACATCAAAGGGCATGCGTGCCACACACACACACACACCTTAGACTCTCTCAATGGCCAGCCCTTGGGCACTCCACCACCTCTTCTTCCTAAATAAATTACTCTCAGGGTAGAAAACAGAATTGGATTTTGAGTACAGAGAAGAAGACAGAGATTTAGATTCTATTCAAAGATGGAAGTATCAATTGATGCCAAGGAAAAGGAACAAAAAAAATGATCATGGCCATGCAATACGAGTGAAACCTCTACAAGTGTCACGCCCAATGGAGAATCGAACTCTATAGCCAGGATACTCCCTGTACATAAAAAAAAAAAAAAAAAAGACAGAAGACATCAGGAAGTCTTTAACGACAGAGATAAAACTGATTAAAAAAAGATAAAATAAAGAGTTCATGATGAAAAGATGGGTAGCGGATTGGATGTAAAGTCAAAAGAGCTGACAGAATGTGAGGATAAAATTATTGACTTGAAAGAATAAGACTGGAAAATAAGAAAGCAAATCCAAAGAGAGAAGGAAGAATGATTGAACATGACAATGAGCTTAGGGAAATCATCGATTCCAAGGAATGGAAAGATGTGCCTATTTTATGAGAACTAGGAGCAAGAGAAAAGAAGACGGCTGAACATTTTTTTTTTTTGATAAATCACTCAGAAAATGCCCCTCTTCTGGGAGCAGAAGCAGTGATCCAGATTCAGGGGCAAAGAAGACTCCCAACCACTGAAGCAGAGCAACACGAGACATAGTATCATTCCCCAAGCAAAATCTACAATGGAGGAATTTTATGTACCCAAATATGCGTGGGAGAGTACTTTGTCCATAGTCAATCACTGACTTCAAGGGAACAAGCTACATCAGCTTCAAAGCAGGTCAGAAAACTCAAGCAACACCAGCCCAAGCCAAAATATGTATCCCCTGAATTGCTGAAAAAGACAGAGCAGTGGTTCTTGCCTAGAACTAGGAGGTATTCAGAAGAGAAAGACTGGGTCCAGAGTGTGTCCATCAGTTCTGAGATGGCCTTCTCTCATCTCATGATCCCAGGGCCATGGCATCGACTCTGGTCTCAGGTTCCCTTCTCAGGGGCAAGTCAGGTTCTCTCTCTCAAGCTCCACCACCTCATTGTGATCTCTCTGTTTCTCTGTCAAATACGTGCATGTGCATCATTTGAAAAAAAACAAAAACAAAACCAGGGTACAAGGATTCAAAACAGTCCTCTGAGCCTAATCAAAAACTCAGGTTGTCTTTGTGTTAATGTCCCACTTTCCCTTTCTAGAGAAAGAGTAAAGATAATGACCTTCGGTATACCATCCTTAAGGCCAATATTTCTCCAGGAATGGCCAGGTGTTACAATTTCCACTTCAATTTCTAGAGATCTCAAGAAACAGTGAGGCATCTTGGCTATCAATAGCCTTCCGTGGGGTTTGTGATCCTGTGAGTGAGAGGGTCCTTTGTCAGTGTCTTTCCCCTATGAGTCAGTGAAGACTAAGAGACAGAAAGTCTGTTTTCAAGAAAATAAGTTAGGGCATGGATGTATTGTGATGCCTGTCCTAATCTCCTAGTGTTCTGAAACACTAGTCATAAGGGATTAGGGTTCTGTCTACTCGGCTTTAATTTAAACACTTTTACAAAGGCTTCAAGTAGAGTGACATTCTGCATGAGAGCTAACTCTTAAGGAAGAGCCTTGGACAGCACACCTTGTCATCATTAGTTAACTCTATCTGCTGTGGCATTGGGTATACCCATGTTGACCAAATATCTTAATCTGAGAAAGTGGAATGGTCTATATCAATGGCATGCAATGCCCACTCGAGCAGAACTGTGGAATGAGCCACAATGCTCTTGCAATGACTAGTAGATAAAGAAGGTGTGGACCATGTTGACAACACAGTATTCTTTTGCCCTCAGGGACGATGAAACCCTGGTACTTGCATTGACATGAATGCCACATGACTGGGTGATGCAAAATGAAAAAAGCAAGCAGACAAATGGAAATATCATATGACTTCTCTTGCATGGGCCCTAGGAGGAATGCCATGGCCCTTAGAAAGGAAGGGAAACCAGAAGGGGAATAAGTCAGGGAAGGAGACAAACCAGCAGTGACTCAGGACTCTGAGAACCAAGCTGAGGGTTGCAGAAAAGAATGACATGCAAGGAATGAGGGAACTGGTGTTGAGGAGTTGTGGCATATATTAGCATGATCACTAGGTTATATATGGAATGAAAGCATTCATGAATATTCTGTCAAAAACGGATGATGGATGATAGGCTTGCTTCCTCAAATAACAAATAAATTAAAAGAAAAACAATCTGTACCTTTCAAAACCAGATGAAGACAGACAGAGAAAAGGAAAGTAGTGTATTTTAATTATCTTTACATATCTATACATATTTGCATTTAATTCAATCTGCTATCAATCTTTTCATCCAGGACTCTTTTTTATTTTTTTTATTTTATTTATATTATTTTTATCACTTTATATTTGTGTGGTTCAAGACTCCCTGATGACTTCTGCTTTTTCTGATGTACAGTGAGTATTCTGGCTGCTGCTATCAATCCTCCATCAGGCACGTTACATGCAAAGGTTTCCCTTGACTGCCTGGACATGGTCATTTCTTGTTCTTTTACCTCGTCATCAATTGATTTTTCCATCTTTGCATTACATACAGGTCTCTGTCTTCTTCTCAGTATTTGAAAAGCCCATTCTCTTTTTTAGCCTGAGCGTAATATCTTTAAAAGAAGAGATCATGGAGTGCCCAAGGGCTGGCCCTTTTGGGAGTCTCAGGTGGGTGTTTCATGCATACCATCTGCTGTTGTGTTGTTGCTGCCCCTGTCTTTGAAGCCAGTCATATGCAGAGGCTCTTCTGCCTGATGTTCAGAGTGTTTGGAGTCTAGGCTGAATAGGGTGAGGATTAGCTTGGTGGGCTCTGGTGTGCCTGTGAAAAGAAAAATTCAACCAACACAACAGAATGAAGCCTGCAGAATGTTGTGGTCATGAGAGAGCATGTGGGCAGGGCTTTTCTAGTCTTCTATGGGAGAGTCTGTTCCCCTGGGACTAAGCAACTTGGACTGAGGAAGGCTGTCCCCCCAGTGTTCCACAGTTGGAACTTCTTGCTTGCAGGTTAGGCAGGAAATGTCCTCACCGTCCTGTCTTTGGCCAGTAACTCAGTCTTTATGCTCCTGGTGCGAGAACCCAACATTTATTATGCCCCCATCGAGTCATCTCCACGAACCCTGCCTCTCATGGATGCACTGTCAGAACCCACCATTTTCCCACTATGTTTTCTGGCATTGTCTCTGATCATGGTTTCCTGGCTGTCTGCACCTGGTAGTTTGGTGGTGTCCTGTCCAATAGAAACACAATGTGCTATTGAGTCGATGTCTGCCAAGCAGGCTGATCTGAAATCTCTGGGCAATAAGATTCTTTGTTGGCAAGAACTTGTGCCATTCAGACCCTCGGCTGGTCAAAGGCAATGGCTTTGGGATATATGCATCATGTGGGTTCCCAATGTGTACTCCTCTCTCCTGTGGTTTTACCTTTTCCATTGGCTCACTGCACTCTGAAGTACCAACAACAACATATCCCCTAAGCCATGTCTCAAATCTTCTCACATATTCTCTGGGATTACTTTTTTCTTTTACTGTGGAGTTTGGTATGCTTTTTCAGGTCATTTTCCACCATATTTCATTATATGTGGTAATCTTCAGTTTGTGTTCATGGCTGAAGGCAAGCCTGGAGTTCTCAGAAAATACTACCAAATCTGTCCTCCATAGGAACCACAGATTCTTACAGTTATAATCAAGAACGAATTCTTGCCACTAGCTTCATGTGGTAGAGTTTTGTTGAGCATTGGGCCATATCACATCTCTCAGTCTCAGAAATACAAATAACAATTTTACTCTCTCATCATAGTCAAGGAACATTTGAAAAAGCAGGGGGGAAAATTACAAAAAATATGACTCTAACCAGGCACGCAAAATTGTGTGTTTGCTTGAAGGCCGGTTAGTGAGAATATGTGTTTATAAAAGAGGCCTAAATGGAACATAACATGTACGAAATTTGGCTGAAAGTGATGGAATGTGAGTTTTCAGGGCATATCAAATTGAATTGTTATTCATTAAAGACCGAGTTATTATCTCTTGAAATTTAATTTTAAGTGTTATATGAAACAAACACAGACAAAACACACCCCCCCCACAGATAAGACACACAAAAGATGGGGAGCAAGTGAGGAATCACAATAAAGGAAGCAAATCCCAAAGAAAATACCATAAAGGTGAAAGGCACAGAGAATACAAGTCAGAAATGAACCAAAATTAGAAAGTTAACTCCTTACCTATCAATAATTAGATCAAGTATTCAGGACTAAATTTTCCTATCCCTATAAAAAAAGTTGTTGGAAGGATGAAAATTTTTAAAATATGCAAAAAAAGGTCCACATGAAAACAACATAAATCAAACTTGACCTTATGTTGGCCATAGGAGATTTCCTTTGGCTATAACGATGCAAATAGCTTGAAAGGGAAGAACTGGGGGAGACATAGGATATGCAATTCTCAAGGAGAAGAGAGCCAAAGTGAATGTGCCTATGGCAGATAGAGAGATTTTATGCCTTCCAGAGACAAAAATTATCAGAAGCTGTTTAGTCTTGACGGAGCATCCAAACATAAGACACTTGGAAGAATTTCCATCATATATACCACCAACGTGGTTGTATCTAGATGTTGGAGGCATATTAACAGAAAGGAAGGGAGATGGGGACCAAAATCCAATATTCTTGGGGACTACGATATTCACTTTAAGCACAGGACAGATAATAGGGACTGAAAGGTGGGAAGGAATAACTGACATCATCACGGGATCTCTAGACCACCTGAGCTTTGGGGAAACATGCATAAGATGTATCTCTGAGGAGCATAGGAGAAGTTGTTCCATAGGGCAGACCTAGCATTGTCTATTACATATTGTGTGCTGTATTCCAAATCCAGTTGCAATTAATAGAAGAGAATTCAAACCCTATCTTGCTCCATGCAATCCGTGCCCTCTCTAATGCCCACAACCTGGTTCCCTCATCCTCCCAACCCACAACCCTTCAGAACCCTCAGATTGTTTTACAGAGTGTATAGTTTCTCATTGTTCACCTCCCCTTCCAATTTCCTTCAAATCCCTTCTCCTCTCCATCTCCCCTTGTCCTCCATGTTATTCGTGATGCTCCACAAATAAGTGAAACCATAGGATAATTGACTCTCTCTGCTTGACTTGTTTCATTCAGCATAATCTCTTCCAGTCCCGTCCATGTTACTACAAAACTTGGGTATTTATCCTTTCTGAGGAAAGCATAATACTCCTTAGTGTAAATGGACCACATCTTTCTTATCCATTCTTCCATTGAAGGGCATTTTGGGTCTCTCTACAGTTTGGCGACCATGGTCATTGCTGCTATAAACATTGGGGTACAAATGGCCCTTCTTTTCACTACATCTGTATCTTTGGTAAAGACCCAGTAGTGCAATGGCAGAGTCATAGGGAATTTCTATTTTCTACTTCTTGAGGAATCTCTACACCATTCTCCAAAGTAGCTGCAATAATGTTTATTCCCACCAACAGTGTGAGAGGGCTCCCCATTCTCCCCATCCTCTCTAACACATGCTGTTCCCGTCTTGCTTTTTGGCCATTCTAACTGGTGTAAGGTGATATCTCAATTGGTTTTCATTTGAATCTCCCTGATGGCTAGTAATGATGAACATTTTTTCATGTGTCTGATAGCCATTTTTACGTCTTCATTGGAAAAATGTCTGTCCATATCTTCTGCCTATTTGTTTTATATGATTGTCTGTTCTTTGTGTGTTGAGTTTGAGGAGTTCATTATAGATCCTGGATATCAACCATTTTTCTGTACTGTCATTTGGAAATATTCTCTCCCATTCCACGTTTTGCCTCAATTTTTTTGTTATTGTTGACTGTTTCCTTTGCTGTGTATAAGCTTTTGATCTTGATGAAGTTCCAAAAGTTCATTTTCACTTTGTTTCCTTTGCCTTTGCAGCCATATATAGAATGAAGTTGCTGTGGCTGATATCGAAGAGGTTACTGCCTATGTTCTCCTCTAGGAATCTGATGGATTCCTGTCTCACATTTCAGTCTTTTATCTATTTTGAGTTACCTTTGTATAGGGTGTAAGAGAATGATTGAATTTTATTTTTCTATATATAGCTGTCCAGTTTTCCCAACACCATTTATTGAAGAGACTGTATTTTTTCCACTATACAGTGGAAGATTATTTGCCCATAGATTTCAAGGTCCATATCTGGGTTCTCTACTCTGTTCTAATGGTCAATGTGTCCGTTTTTAAGCCAGTATCAATGTGTCTTGGTGATCACAGCTTTGTAGTAAAACCGGGAATCAGTTAACGTGAGGGCCCAAGGTTTATTTTTGTTTTTCAACATTTCCTCAGCAATTTGGGGTCTCTTCTGATTCCATACAAATTTTAGGATTATTTGCTCCAACTCTTTGAAAACTACCGGTGGAATTTTGATCAGAATGGCATTAAAAGAATAGATTGCTCTAGACAGTATAGACATTTTCACTATGTTTATTCTTCCGATCCAAGAGTATGAAATCGTCTTCCTCTTTTTGTGTCTTCTTCAATTTTTTCATGAGTGTTATGCAATTCCTTGAGTACAGATCCTTTACTTTTTTGGTTAGGTTTATTCCCACTTATCTTATGGTTCTTGGTGCTATAGTAAATGGAATACATTGTTTAAATTCCCTTTATGTATTTTCATTGTTAGTGTATAAGAAAGCCACTGATTTATGTACATTGACTTTGTATCCTGCCAGTTTGCTGAATTGCTGTATGAGTTCTAGTAGTTTGGCGGTGGGGTATTTTGGGTTTTCCATATAAAGTATCATCTCATCTGCGAAGGAAAAGAGTTTAAATTCTTTATTGCCAATTTGGATACTTTTTATTTCTCTTTGTTGTTGGACTGCTGTTGCTAGAACCCTTTATACTATGTTTAACAAGCGTGGTGAGAGTGGGCATCCATCTGTTCCTGAACTCAATGGGAAATCTACAAGCTTTTACCAATTGAGGATGATATTTGCTGTGGGTCTTTCATAGATAGATTTGATGAAGTTCAGGAATGTTCCCTCTATCCCTATACTTTGAAGAATTTTAATCAGGAACAGATGCTGGATTTTTTCAAATGCTTTTTCTGCATCAATTGAGAGGACCATGGGGTTCTTCTCTCTTTTCTTATTGATTTGTTCTATGACATTGATTGATTTGTGAATGCTGACCAATCCTTGTAGCCCAGAGATGAATCCCACCTGCTCAGGGTAGGTAATCTTCTTAATGTGTTGTTGAATCCTGTTTGCTAATATCTTGTTGAGAATCATAGCATCCATTTTCATCAGTGATATTGGTCTAAAATTCTCCTTTTAGGTAGGATCTTTGGCCTGGTTGGGGATCAGGGTAATGCTGGATTCATAGAAAGGGTTGGGAAGTTTTCCTTCTGCTTCAATTTTTTGAAACAGCTTCAGGAGAATAGGTGTTATTTCTTTCTGAAAGTTTGGTAGAATTCCCAAGTGAATCCGTCAGGTCCTGGGCTCTTGTTTTTTTGGGAGATATTTGATTACTGCTTCAATATTATTACACGATATTGGTCTATTCAGGTTGTCAATTTCTTCCTGGTTCAATTTTGGGACTTTATAGTTTCCACGGAAAGCATCCTTCCATATAGCTGTTCATAATAACTTCTAATGATTGTTTCTACTTCCCTGGTGTTAGTTGTGATCTCTCACTTTTCATTCATGATTTTATTAATTTGGACTTTCTCTCTTTTCTTTTGTTTAGTGTTGCCAATGGTTTATCTATCTTATTGCTTCTTTCAAAAAAAACAGCTTTTGTTTCATTGATACATTCTACTGTATCTCTGGTTTCTACCTCATTGATCTCTGCTCTAATCTTGATTTCTCTTCTTATGTGTGGAGATGGTTTTATTTGTTGTTGATTCTCCAGTTCTTTAACGTGTAGAGACAGCTGATGAATTGTGGATTTTTCCTTTTTTTTTTTTTTTTGAGGAAATCTTGGATGGCTATGCATTTTCCCCTTCAGTCTGCTTTTGTTGTATCCCATAGGTTTTGAACTGAAGTGTCTACATTCTCATCGGTTTCCATGAATTGTTTCAGTTCTTCTTTGATCCCCTGGTTGATCCAAGCATTCTTTTAAAAAATAATAATAAATTAATTTGTTTAATTAAACATATAACATATTTTTAGCCCCAGGGTTAAGGTCTGTGAATCACCAGGTTTATACATTTCATAGCACTCATCCTAGCATATACCCTCTCCAATATCCATTTTCCCACCACCCTCTCCAGTCCCCACACCCCAGCAATCCTCAGTCAGTTTTTTGAGATTGAGTCTTTTATTGTTTGTCTCCCTCTCAATCCCATGTACTTTCATTTATTCTTTTCCTACCCCCCATCACCCCACATTCCATCTCCACTTCTCATATCAAGGAGATCATATGATAGTTGACTTTCTCTGATAGTTTTTTTTTTTTCTAAGCATAATACCCTCTAGATAAATTCACGTGGTCAAAAATGGCAAGATGTCATTTCTTTTGCTGGCTGCATAGTATTCTATTGTGTATATATACCACATCTTCTTTATCCATTCATCTTTTGATGGGCATCTAGGTTCTTTGCATTGGTTGGTTATTGTGGACATTGCTGCTATAAACATTCGAGTGCACTTGCCTCTTTGGAGTACCACATTTCTGTCTTTAGGATATATACCCAATAGTGCAATTGCTGTGCCATAGGTTAGCTCTATTTTCAGTTTTCTGAGAAACCTCCACACTGTTTTCCAGAGTGGCTGCACAAGCTTGAATTCCCACAAAGACTGCAGGAGAGTTCCCTTATCTCTGCATCCTCGCCACCATCTGTCATTTCTTGACTTGTTAATTTTAGCCATTCTGACTGGTGTGAGGTGGTATCTCGTTGTGGTTTTGATTAGTATCAGTGGGGTCCTGATTTGTGACCCAGTATATGGTCTACTTTTGAGAAGGTTCCATGTGCACTTGAGAAGAACGAGTGTTCTGCTCTTTTAGGGAGGAGTGTTCTGTATATGTCTATGAGGTCCATCTGGTCCAATGTGTCATTCAATGATTTTGTTTCGTTATGAATTTTCTGCATGGATGCTCTGTCAATTTCTGAGAGAAACATGTAAAGATCTCCTACTATTAATCTATTCATATCAATATGACTCTTTATCTTGACTAACCTTTTTTCTCATGTAATTGGTTGCTTCCATATCGGGTACACAGATATTTACAATTGTTAGATCATCTTGGTGGATAGTCTCCTTAAGAATGATGTAGTGTCTTTCTGTATCTCTGACTACTGCCTTTAGTTTAAAATCTAAATTATCTGATATGAGAATCGCTACCCCGGACATCTTTTGAGGCCACTTTCAGTCTGGGTTTATCTTTAGGTTCATAATGGGTCTTTAGTAGACACCATATGGATAGGTCCTGTCGTTTAATCCAATCTGCAACCCTGTGTCATTTTATGGGCGCATATATGCCCTTCACATTGAGAGTGTTTATTGATAGATATGTTTTTTATTGACATCACGTTTCTTTGAAACCTTTTATTCTGTAGATTTTTTCTATATTTCTGTTCAATGCTATTCTTAGGATTTTTCCACTTTTATAGAACTCCCCTTAATATTTCCTGCAGTGTCGGTTTGGTGGTTGCATAGTCCCTTAAGCCTTGCCGTTCTTGAAAACTATTTCTCCATCGATTTTGAATGTCAGTCTTGCTGGATAAAGTATTCTTGGTTGCATATTCTTCTCATTTAGTACCCTGAAAATATCTTGCCTGCCCTTTCTGGCTTGCCAGGTCTCTCTGGACAGGTCTGACATGATTCTGATCGGCTTTCTTCTGTATATAAGAATCCTCTTTGTCATAGCAGCTTTAAAGCGATTGTATCTATACTTATGATTTCTCAATTTTACTATCAGTGCCCTTTCATTTTTTTTTTTTTTGGAATCTATAATTTTAGGGGGAGACTGTTCTGCCTCTAGAACACGAACACTGGTTCCATTCATGAGATTAGGAAAATTTTTATAAAGATGTTGTTCCACTATATCTTCTAGACTTCTTTCACTACATCTTCCTCCTCCACTATATCTTCCTCCCCTTCAGGAATTCCAATAATTCTGACATTGGTACATTTGATGGCATCATTTATTTCCCATATTCTGTTTTTGTAGCTTCTAAATTTGTGCCAGACTTCCTCCTGATACTTTCTCTGTCTTTTTTTCTTGCAGATCATTAATTCTATCTTATTTTGTGGTTACCCTAGCTTTTAGAGAATTTAGATTAGATTGGAACTGATTGAGAGCATTGTGAACATCATCCCTAGTGGTTTTAGTTCTTCCCTTACATTGTGAATGTCATCCCTGGTGGCTTTCAGTTCTGCTCTAATCAATTTTGTTTGATCATGCATGGCTTTCTGCAACCTAGCTATTGTGAGCCTGAATACTCTTTCCGACATACTGAATATGTTGATAGCCATTAGGTCAGTTGCAGAAGGCCCATCCATTTTTCTTCTGTTGTGCATTCCTCCTCCAAGTCATTTTTGTGAGAGATGACTGAACGGATGCAGGTGGATGTATCGACCATGCTGTAGTGAAAGTACACCCTGGGATGCTTTTGAGCAATAGGATTCCCGACCCAAACAAGAGAAAAAAGAAAAGAGAAAGAATAGAGAGAGATAGAAAGATAAAAGAGAAGGCTCAGCCCAAATGGGCCCCAAGGAAAATTTGTGAAGTATACAAACAGAAACAGACAAACAAAAAACTGATAAAATTATAGGCAAATAAAAAAAGAAACTCAGCGAAAAGAACCACAAATATAAGATTTATATATTGTTAGGACAAACAAGAAAACATGGAAACTTTGGCAGAGAAAAATGATGTGAGTGTGGTTATAAGTTCTCAGTGTGGGCGAGGAAGATTGTGTTGATTCTTCCTGGATGTAACTTGATATCTTTGTTTAAAAAAACTCAACTTATCTAAGATATAGTGGGATTAAAAATTGGTTTACCTATAGGGGTAGCATTGATTGGAGAAAGGGGATTGCCATAATGTTAAATTCTATATGAATATTAGAAAATAAAAATTATAAAGAAACAAACTGGTCTAAACTAAACTCAAATTTTAAAAAAAAAGTGAAAAAGAAAAAATGCAAAAGAGAACACAGGTGTATATACCAAAAGTTCAGATTAGAAGGTTATTATATAATTAGATTTTCTGGACATCTCACTGTGATGATAAATATGTTAATACAGCAAAGACGATTCTAAGGTGGAAATACATAACCATCCAAGCATCCTCAAAAAAAATTGAAAAATCCAGAACACACCAACTGTCTGTACACCTTAAAGAACTGGAGAATCAATAACAAAGAAAACCAACTCCACACATAAGAAGGGAAATAATCAAGATTAGAGCTGAGATCAATGAGTTAGAAACCAGAGATACAGTAGAATGCTTCAATGAAACTAGAAGCTGGTTTTTTGAAAGAATCAATAAGATCGATAAATCATTGGTGACACTAATCCAAATGAAAATAGAGAAAGCTCAAATTCATAAAATTATGAATAAAAAGGGAGAGATCACAACGAACACCAAGGAAGTAGAAACAATCGTCATAAATCATTATCAACAGTTAAATGAATATAAGCTAAGCAACCAAATGAAATGGATGCATTCCTGGAAAACTATAAACTCTGAAATTGCACCAGGAAGAAATTGACAACCTGTATAGACCAATATCTAGTAACGAGATTGAAGTGGTGATCAAAAACCTCCCAAAAAACAAGAGCCAAGGACTTGATGGATTCCCTGGGGAATTCTACCAAATTTTCAAAGAAGAAATAACACATATTCTCCTGAAGCTGTTTAAAAAAAAGAAAAAACTGAAGCAGAAGGAAAACTTCCACTCTTTTTGAAGCCAGCATTACCCAGATCCCCAAACCAGGGAAAGACCCTACCAGAAAGAATTTCAGACCAATATCACTGATAAATATTGATGCTAAGATTCTCAACAAGATCCTAGCAAACAGGATCCAACAGGACATTAAAAAGATTATCCACCATGACCAGTTTAGATTCATCCCTGGGCTACAAGGATGGTTCAACATTCGCTAATCAATCAATGTCATAGAAAAAATTAATATGAGAAGAGACAAGAACCACATGGTCCTCTCAACTGATGCAGAAAAAGCATTGAACAAAATCCAGCACCCGTTCCAAATTAAAATGCTTCAAAATATAGGAATAGAGGGAACATTCCTGATCTTCATAAAATATATCTATGAAAGACCCACAGTGAGTATCATCCTCAATGGGAAAAAGCTTGCAGCCTTCCCATTCAGATAAAGAACATGACAAGGATGCCCACTCTCACCACTCTTGTTCAACACAGTATTAAAATTCCTAGCAATATCAATCAGAAAATAAAGAAAAATAAAAGGTATCCAAATTGGTATGAAGAAGTCAAACCTTCTCTCTTTGCAAATGACATTATTCTTTATATGGAAAACCCAAAACACTCCACCCCCAAACTACTAGAACTCATACAATTCAGCAAAGTGGCAGGATACAAAGTCGCTCTACAGAAATCAGTGGCTTTCTTATACACTAGTAATGAAAATAAAGAAAGGGAAATTAGAGAATCGATTCTATTTACTATAGCACAAAGAACCATAAGATACCTGGGGATAAAACTAACGAAAGAGGTAAAGTATCTGTACTCGAGGAACTACAGAACACTCATGAAAGCATTTGAAGAAGACACAAAAAGATGGAAGAGCATTCCATGTTCTTGGATCAGAAGAATAAACATTGCTAAAATGTTTATACTGCCTACAGCAATCTATACTTTTAATGCTATTCTGATAAAAATTCCACCGATACTCTTCAAAGAGCTGGAGCAAATAATGCTAAAATTTGTATGGACTCAGAAGAGACCCAGAATCGCTAAGGAAATGTTGAAAAACAAAAATAAAATGGGGGGCATTACGTTACCTGATTTCAAACTTTACTACAAAGCTGTGATCACCAAGACAGCATGGTACTGGCATAAAAACAGACACATAGACAAGTGGAAGAGAGTAGAGGGCCCAGATATGGACCCTCAACTCTATGGTCAATTAATCTTTGACAAGGCAGAAAAAAATATACAATAGAAAAAGACTATCTCTTCAATAAATGGTGCTGGGACAACTGGGCAGCTATATAGGAGAATCAAACGGGACCATTATCTTACACCGTACACAAAGATAAACTCAAAATGGATTAAAGACCTCAATGTGAGACAGGAATCCATCAAAATATTACAGGATAACATAAGCAGTAATCTCTTCGATATCAGCCACAGCAACTTCTTTCAAGATATATCTCCAAAGGCAAAGGAAACAAAAGCAAACATGAACTTTTTCAACTTCATCAAAATCAAAAGAAACAGTCAAGAAAACAAAGAGGCAACCCACGGAATGGGAGAAGGTATTTGCAAATGACAGTACAGACAAAAGATTGATATCCAGGATCTATAATGAACTCTTAAAACTCAACAGACACAAAACAGACAATCATATCAAAAAATGGGCAGAAGATATGAACAGACACTTCTCCAATGAAGACATACAAATGGTTATCAGACACATGAAAAAATGTTCATCATCACTAGCCATCAGGGAGATTCAAATGAAAACCACATTGAGATATCACCTTACACCAGTTAGAATGGCAAAAATTAGCAAGACAGGAAACAACATGTGTTGGAAAGGATGTGGAGAAAGGGGAACCCTCTTCCACTGTTGGTGGGAATGCAAGTTGATGCAGCCTCTTTGGAGAACAGTATGGAGATTCCTCACGAAATTAAAAATAGAGCTTTCCTATTACCCTGCAATTGCGATACTGGGTATTTACCCCAAAGATACAGATGTAGTGAAAATAAGGGCCATTTCTACCCCAATGTTTACAGCAGCATTGGCCACGGTTGCCCAACTGTGGAAAGAACCAAGATGCCCTTCCATGGATGAATGGATAAGGAAGATGTGGTCCATATACACTATGGACTATTATGCCTCCATCAGAAAGTACGAATACTCAACTTTTGTAGCAATATAGACGGGACTGGAAGAGATTATGCTGAATGAATCAAGTCAAGCAGAGAGAGTCAATCATCCTATGGTTTGACTTCTTTGTGGAGCATCACATATATCATGGAGGACATGGGGAGATGGAGAGGAGAAGGGAGATGGAGGATATTGGAAGGGGAGGTGAACCATGAGAGACTATGGACTCTGAAAATCAATCTGAGGATTTTGCAGGGGCGGGGGTGTGGGCGGTCTGGCTACCAAGTGGTGGCTATTATAGAGGGAATGGATTGCATGGGGCACTGGGTGTTGTGTAAAAATAATGAATACTGTTAAGCTGAAAATAAAAAATTTACTTAAAAAAATCTATATAAAAAACCAGAATATTGGGAATGAATTAAAATTAAAGTTGTATCTATGAAATAGTGGTGGTTGTTCTCTTGTAGTCTTTTAATTTTTTACTTTGCTGGTTTTATTTCTGAGGGAGGGGCCTGCCACGTGGGTTTTCAGTCAATGATGTTACCTGATTTAAGTCCTCCCTCCCCGCTCATGGGGGTGGGCTCTGAGGAAACCGGTTTTTTCAGGCTTTTGTTTTTGTTTTTGTATTTGTTCACTTTTTCTCTCTCGCCTTGACTGCTTTTGATGGTTCTTGGAGTTTTAGAGGAAAGTAAACTGCAGCCTGACCTCCCTGACAGAGAGAAACCTCTATCTGCTCCTCTGTAGGTTCTGCAGGGCACATATAAATTCCCTTTTGGCCAATGGCAGAGCTTATATTGAGATACGGTCCCAGGGGATGCAGGATCTTTTGCTTGTACTGAAAACCACAGCAGCAGTGTGGGCAGCTCCAGACCACCAGAGTGGTTCCAAGAAGTGATTGCACACTGAGATTTTCCCACTGACCTGGGCTTGGAGCACCTGGTCTTTCCGGGTCTAAGAGCGCCGGGCATGTGACACCTTTCATAGGGTAGGGTGTGGGTCACAGGCGCCTCTCAGGCTCTGATAGTATGTCAAGGGTTTAAGAGCACCAAGCTGGGCCTTCAGGCAGGGGAAGGTGAGGGGTGCACGTGTCTCAGGCAAGGCTCGGCAATTTGCTGTATGGTGTGGCTCCCACCCCTTAAAGAAACTGGACACAACACACCTCAGGTGCACTGGTGGCTCAGGAACAAGGAGCTGGTTAATCTGCCACACTCTCTCTAGCTCAGCACCAGAAAATTCTAAACTTGTTCCGGGACATAAGCCCCTGTCCTTAGCCGCCTCAATTGTCAGTGATCCTTTAACCCCGTGATCCTTTGCTGTTTTTGAGTGCTTTCAACATGAGTCCAAGTTAATGGTGGTCCCAAGACAGAGGGCACTCTTGTATTGGGGCATTACTTTCCAATCGGTCGACTCTGGTGGCTCTTTCCCCCTTTATATCTTCCGATATCAGACAAAGAGAAATAAAAGGTATTTAAATTGGCAATGAAGAAGTCAAACTTTCTCGCTTCGCAGATGACATGATTCTTTATATGGAAAACCCCAAAGACTCTATCCCCAAATGTCTAGAACTCATACAACAATTTAGCTACATGGCAGGATACAAAGTCATATATGGAAATCAGTGGCTTTCTATACACTAACAATGAAAATGCATAAAGGAAAATTAGAGAATCTATTCCATTTACTATAGCACCAAGAACTATAAGATATCTGGGAATAAACCTAACTGAAAAGGTAAAGGAGCTGTACTTGAGGAACTACAGAACACCCATTAAAGAAATTGAAGAAGACACACACAAAAAAGGAAGATCATTCCATGATCTCGCATTGGAAGAAAAAACATTGTCCAAATGTCTATACTGCCTAGAGCAATCTATCGTTTTAATGCCATTCCTATCAAAATTCCACCGGTATTTTTCAAGGAGCTGGAGCAAATAATCCTAAAATTTTGTATAGAATCAGAAGAGACCCAGAATTTCTAAAGAAATGTTGAAAAACAAACATAAAACTGGGGCATTGCGTACCTTATCTCAGGATTTACTACAAAGTTGTGATCACCAAAACAGCATTGTCCTGGCATAAAAACGGACACATAGACGAGTGGAATAAAGAGGATAGCCCATATATAGACCCTCAACTCTATGGGCAAATAATCTTCGTCAAAACAGGAAAAAATATACAGTGGAAAAAAGACAGTCTCTTCAATAAATAAATGGTGATGGGAAAACTGGACATCCATTTGTAGAAGAAGGAAACTCGACCATTCTCTTACACAGAGGTAAGCTCAAAATGGATAAATGACCTCAAGGTGAGACAGGAATCCATCAGATCCTAGAGGAAAACATAGGCAGTAATCTCTTCGATATCAGCCACAGCAACTTCTTTCAAGATATGTCTCCAAAGGCAAAGGAAACAAAAGTAAACATGAACTTTTGGGACTTCATCAAAATCAAAAGCTTCTGCACAGCAAAAGAAGCAGTCAACAAACAAAGAGGCAACCCACGGAATGGGAGAAGCTATTTGCAAATGAGAATACAGATAAAAGGTTGATATCCAGGATCTATAAAGAACTCCTCAAACTCAACATATACAAAGCAGACAATCATATAAAAAATGGGCAGAATATACGAACAGACACTTCTCCAAAGAAGACCTACAAATGACCTTCGGACACATGAAAAAATGTTCATCATCACTAGCCCTCAGGGGGATTCAAAGGAAAACCACATTGAGATACCACCTTACACCAATTATAATGGCCCAAATTAGCAACACAGGATCAACATGTGTTGGAGAGAATGTGGAGAAAGGGGAACCCTCTTACACTGTTGGTGGGAATACAAGTTGGTGCAGCCAGTTTGGAAAACAGTGTGGAGATTCCTCAAAAAATTAAAAATGAGCATCCCTATTACCCTGCCATTACACTATTTGGTATTTACCCCAATGGCACAGATGTAGTGAAAAGAAGGCCCGTTTGTACCACAATGTTTATAGCAGCAATGTCCACGGTTGTCAAACTGTAGAAAGAAACCAGATGGACAAATGGATAAGGAAGATGTGGTCCATATAGACTGTGGAGTATTATGCCTCCATCAGAAAGGATGAATACACAACTATTGAAATACCATGGACAGGACAGGAAGAGATTATGCTGGAGACAATCAAGCAGAGAGAGTCAATTATATATGGTTTCACTTATTTGTGGAGCATCACAAATAACATGGAGAACAAGGGGAGATGTAGGAGAGAAGGGAATTGAGGTAAATTGGAAGGGAAGGTGAACCATGAGAGACTATGTACTCTGAAAACCAATCTGAGGGTTTTGAATGGGTGTGGGATGGGTAATTGGGAATACTAGCTGGTGGGTATTAGAGAGGGCATGGATTGCATCGAGCACTTGGTGTAGTGCAAAAACAATAAATACCGCCAGACTGAAAAGAAATTTTAAAAAAATAGAAAGTAAACAATAAACTGGTAACTTAAATTAAAAAAAAAAATTACTGTGTACCAAAAATTCTTGTATACCTTCCCATTTTATTTTTGTTGTTTTTATTTAAATATAATTGATGTACAGTGTTATATTAGTTTTGGATGTACAATAAAATAAATCAACAATTCTAAAAAACAAACAAACAAATAAACAACAACAACAACAAAACTGGCCCTTTCAAAAGCAGTTGAAGACCTACAGTGAAAAGGAAATAATTATATTTTATTATCTATACTTATTAAAATGACATGAAATTAGAGTCTAACTGAGTCCTCCATTTCTGGAATCAATGAGAAGACACGACATTGTCTTCCTTAAATGTCTAGAAATGTTGACCAGTAAAATGATAGAGAAGGGACTTTCTGTATGGGTCAGTCTTTTCTGACCCTTAAGGAAAAGACGCTGGGAAAGGACTATCACCCACATGATGACATACCTCTGAGAGCTGATAATACCCAAGATGCCTCACTGTTTCTTGAGATCTATAGAAATTGCATTGGAAATAGCAAAACTTTGCCATCTCTGGAGAAATGTTAGTCTAAATGAAGCTACACCTAACATCATTTCTCATTTCTTTGTATACAAAGGGGACGTGGGAAATTAACACACAAGACAACCTAAGTTCTTGACTAATCTAAGAGGGCTCTTTTTCTGTCCTTCCCGGGTCTTAGTACGTAAAGCCATAGGACTCAAATGTCATGAGAGAGGGACTGCTGTTTCAGTGAATCCAACTTCTGTGATGTCACCAAGGTTTGAACTCAAAGCAACCACTCCTTTTCAACCCACGCCTGATCACTACTCTAGGATGGAGTGGTCATGGGTGGGCTTAGAGGATCCCAAGCCCTCCCAAAACACAGGAGCTGCCTGGATCTCTCACGAAGGCAGTTGTGAAGTGCATCGGTGTCATGTTTTCCATGGTCAAATTCGTAGTCTTTGGTCATGACTATCACCACCAGCCTCTGGACACCGGAGAAAGGCAAGAATCCACCATTCCATCTTACCCATGATAGGACAAGAAAGATTCAGGCATCAAACAATGACTCAGGGGTGGAACTCCACGCCCCGCACATGTCTATGGTCCTCCCACTCAATCAGGGAGCTTCTGACCAGGAAAAGTGCCATCAAGTAAAATTCCCAGGGAACACCCAAAACCATGCCAAAGACATGTCTGGAGTCTTCAACAGTGAGGAAACGAGTAAACCTAGTGTCTCCAGACACCATGCCAAAACGGTCTCCCAATCTTCAAAAGTGACCAAGCACAAGGGCAGACCCTACACCCGAGAACCTGAGGCCCAGTTCGGACTCATGTACTTGGAGTCCACAGGAGCAAGCGCAGAGCTTGTTGGAAGAGAACCATAACCCAAGTAAAATCATTTGAAAGACTTTCGTGCACGTTTCAGGATGACAACATGTATCTCCAAAAGGAAGCAAGGATGAGAATTTGAATGTTGCAGAACCTTGAGCATTCCCACAGGTTGGTGCAGCTGCCCTCTGGGGAATTGAATGGAGATGTGGCAGCACAAGCCTGCCTTAACCCTCTCATGACCATCCCCCAAATTGTTCATGCGATAAACAAAAAGTGCCTCTTTCGGAAAATGGGCATGTTCTAATGGAACCAGGAGAGGATGAACAATGTGAAAACAAAGGGACACTAGAGCGGGACAGACAGCAAATGCTACAGGTTGGTGAGGAGATACAGGAGGACAAAGAATAACAGAATGAACAGGGGAGCTCAGAGTGACAGTCTGGCATTTCAGGATGGTGGGAGTTGCTCTGTACCTGGCTTCATTCTATAGGGACCTAAATCCAAATTAAATAAACCATCCTCTGGCCCCAGTCAATACTTGTACACTGTTTTTTGTTTGTTTATTTGTTTTTGTTTTTTGCCAAAATATCGGCATGCATGTATACGACCGACAGACAGGGAGATCACAATAGGGGATGGAGCTGGAGAGGGTGAAGCTGACTTGCCCCAGAGCAGGGAACCTGAGACCAGAGTCGATTCCATGACCCTGGGCTCATAAGTTGAGCTGAAGGTGGCCTCTGTACTGATGTACACACCACAGGACCCAATCTTTGTCTTCTTAATACATCCTATTTCTAGACAAGAACCAGTGCTCTGTCATTGTACAGAATGCAGGGGATACAGATTTTCCCTTGGGCTGGTGTTGCATGCTCTATGCAACCTCATTCAAGAATGGGTATATCTTGTCTTCTTGAAGACCGTGACTTGGCTATGGACAAACTATTCTCCCGAGCATATTTTGGTTAAGAGAAATCCTCCTTGCTATATTTTGCAGGGGGAATGACACTATGTCTTGTGATGCACTGCTTCTGTTGACGTAGATGGGACACTTCTGTGTCTCTGAATATGGATCTCTGTTTCTGCTCCCAGATGAGGGACATTTTCAGCTCTGATTTCTCAAAGACATGTTCAGCAATCTTTTTTCTCTCTCACTCCTAGTTCTCTTAAATTAGGCACCTCTTTCCTTTCCGAAGAGTTGATGACTTCCCTAAGCTCATAGTCGAGTTCCACCATTCCTTTTTCTCTCTCTGGATTTGCTTCTGTATTTTCCAGTATTTGTCTTCTAGATTACCAATTTGATCCTCTGCTTCTGCCACCTTCCTGACCTTTGCATCCCGTTTGTTTCCAAACTTTTCATCAGGGACTCCTCATTTTATTATTTAAATCACTTTTATCTCTGTGGTTCGAGACTCCCTGATGTCTTCTGTGTTTTTCTGATGTACAGTGAGTATGCTGGCTGCATATCCGGGTGTGTTCCATGTAGACGTTTCACTTTGATTGCCTAGACAGGATCATTTCTTGTTCTTTTTCCTTGTTGTCAAATGATTCTTCCATCTTTGCATTCGATCTAGGTCTCTGTCTTCTTCTCTTTATTCAAAAAGTCCTTTCTGTTTTCTACCCTGAGAGTAAATTCTTTAAGATGACGAGATCATGGAGTGCCCAAGGTCTGGCCTTTGTGGGAGTCTCAGATTTGTGTAGCATGCATGCCCTCTGCTGTTGTTTGGTGGCTGTCCCCAATCCTTGAAACCAGTTATCTGAAGAGGCTCTACTTGCCTGTCATTTGGAGTGTTTGGTGTATGGATGAATATGGTGAGGTTTAGCATCGTGGGCTCTGGTGTGCCAGTGAAATGAGACTTTCAACCCAAACAATAGAATGAAGACCTATAGAATGCTGTGGTCAGGAGAAATCACGTGGGCAGGGCTTTCTTCTATCCCCCTATGGGAGATTCTATTCTGGGAAAAAGCTACTTGGTCTGAGGATGGCAGTACCCCCTGTTTTTCATGGTCAGGACTTCATGTTTGCAGTTTCGGCAGCTAATGTCATCACCATCCTGTCTTTGGCCAGTACCTCCATTTCATGCTGCTGGTACGAGAGCCCAAAATTTCGTGTACTCCCATCAGGTCATCTCCATAAACACTGTTTCTCACGGATACCCTGCCAGAACCCACCCTCTTCCCACTGTGTCTCCTCTGATTGTTTCTGATCATGGTTTCCGGGCTGTCTGCACATGGTTGCTTGTTGAGGTACTCTCCATGATAAACACAGTGTTCTCTAGAGTCGATGTCTGCCAATTCTAATGATCTAAATACTCCGGACTCGAGACCATTTGTTAGCAAAAACTCGTGCCATTCAGACTTTCTGCAGGTCGAAACCACTGGCATAAGGATGCATGCTCCTTTGGGGTTCCCAGTGTGCACTCTCCTGTGCCTTCTTTCTTTGGATTATCTCACTGCCCTCTGAAGCACCAATCCCCTGTCTCCCCTAATCACGTCTCTAGTCTTCTCCCAAAGTCTCTGCGACTTCTTTTATCTTTTGCTGTGGCATTTACTTTGTAGGCTTCAGGTCCATTTCCTCCATGTTGCACTTGATATAGTAATCTTTTAGTTGTGTTGCTGGCTAAAGACAAGCCTGGAGTTCCCAGACACTACTAACATCTCACTGTCCTCCAAAAGCACCACGGACTCTTGCCCAGCTGTAAGCAAGAATGAATTCTTTACACTTGCGTCATGGAGCATAATTGTGGAAAGCATAGGGCTATGTCACATCTATAAGTCTCAGAAAGACAAATAACATGCGATTTTGCTCTCTCATGCTAGTCAAGGAGCATGTGAATATGCAAGGGAAAAGGGGACAAACAATACTACTCTAACCAGGCTCTTAAAATTTGGTGTTTTTTTGAAGGCAAGTTAGTGAGAATATGTGTTTATAAAAGAGGACTTAATGGGACATTCCTTGCAGGAAATGTGGCTGAAAGTGATGGAATGTGGGTTTTCAAGGCATATCAAATTGAATTGCTATCCATAAAGGAAAGAAATCTAACTACTGATATTTCATTATAATTGTTATGTGAAACACACAGACAACATACACACGCACACATACACACACAAATAAGACACACAAAAGATGGGGAAGATGGGAGAAATCGCACTGAAGGAAGCAAACCCAAAGGAAAATACCATAAATGGGAAAGGCACTGAGAATCCAAGTCAAAAAAACAACGAAAATGAGAAATTTAACTCTGTACACATCAATAATTAGTTGAAGTATTCAGGACTAAATACTCCTATTCCTATAAACACGTTGTTGGAAGGATGAAAATTGAAAAAAAAAAAGGCAAAAAAGACCAACAAGAAAACAAACAAACAGACAAACAAACAAAACAAAACCAACTAGACCTTATGTTAGCCATAGGAGATCCTTTGACTATAAAGATACAATAGCTTGGAAGTTATGGATTTGGGAAAACATAGGTAGTGCAATTGGCAAAGATAAGAGAACCAATCCATTGGTGCCTATGGCAGATAGAGAAATTTTATGCCTTCAAGAGACAAAATATCACCAGAAGATGTTTTGTCTTGATTGAGCATCAAAACTTCAGAAACTTGGAAGAATTGCCAACAGATACACCACCAACTTGGTTGTATCTAAATGTTGGAAGCATATTACCAGAACAGAAGGGAGTTGGGGACCACAATCCAATATTTTGAGGACGATGATATCCACTTTTAGCACAGGACAAATCATGCAGTGGGATAGGTGGGAAGGAATAACAGACGTCATCATGGGCTCTCTAGACCACCTGAGCATAGGAGAAACATGCATAAGATTGTTTCTCGGAGAACCATAAGAGAAGTTCTTCCCAAGGGCAGACCTAACATTGTCTATCAGATCCTGTGCTGAAGTAAAAACCCAGTAATAATTAATAGAAGAGAATTCATATCCTTTCTTGTATACTTATGACCACAAAGATATGAAAAAGGAAAGAAATCACTTATGAATGGGAAACACAGCCACACACTAATAGGTGGAAAACACAAACACTCCCAAACTATCAATGCTTTAAAGATGGACAATCAAAAGGAAAGTCATAAAGTACTTTCAACAAAGTAAAGTAAAGAAACTTATGAGATGATGCCAAAACATTCTTTGGGGAAAGAATATAGGGCTAAGTGCATTTATTTCAAAAAATTTAATGCACCAAATAAAAGCAACCTAACCGATGGCATAAGGAACTAGAAAAAGATGAAATGGAATCCAAAGTGAACAGAAAAAGAGAGATAATATATATGATCATTGGAATAAAAGAAATACAAACAAAACAATAGAAAAAAATCTGGAGAACTCAATTGTCAGTTTTGAAAACTTTAACAAACGGGAATAGCCATTACCTGGATTAAACAGGGAGACTAGCATACAGATGAAATTATGAGATCATATGACAACTGATAGAAAGGAAAAAAAAATAACCGAAATGACACATCTACACAATTATTCAAGCAAATCCAACACTGAGAAAAAGGATAAAATTCCAACACTGAGAAAAAGGCTAAATTCCAAGACACATATCAAATTAGGAACACATATTAAGTCAGGAACCCTACAAAACCTTAGCTCTCTAGTAGTGACTAAAGCGTTTGAAGCAGTAATCCAACACCTCCCAAAACACAGAAGGTCAGATCCAAATCATTTTTCTGGTCAACATTTCTAGACATTTGATGAAGTCAATGTCGTTTCTTCTCATCAAATCCACAAATGGAGGAGGCAGGTAGACTGTAATTTACAAGTATGAAGACCCAATTCCGATAAGGACATTATAGGAAACAAATTCCATGCCATTTTCATAAGTAAAGATAATATAAATATAATTTTTCGTTTTCTCTGTCTATCTTTACCTGCTTTTGAAAGGGCCAGTTTGTTTTTATTTTAATTTTTTGTTCTGTTGAGGAAATAAGCCTATCATCCATCATTCGATTTTGACAAGTATTCACGATGCTTTAGTTCCATATATGACCTAGAGTTCATCCTAAAACTCTAAGATGTTCCACAACTTCTCAACACCCATTAGCCAGTTCCCTCATTTCCTGCATGTCTTTCTTTTCTGTAACCTCAGAGTACTGAGTCACTTCTGGTTTGTCTCCTTCTGTGACTTCTTCCCCTTCCATTTCCCCTTCTTTCTACTAAGGCCCATGGTATTCATCCTGGGGCACATATGAGAGAAGCCATATTATATTTCCCTTTGTCTGCTTGCCTTTTTCATTTGGCATCCTGTGACATTCATGTCAATGCAAGTACCAGGGGTTCATCCTCTCTGATGGCTGAGGAATACTCTGTTGCCAATGTGGACTGCACCTTCTTTATCCAATAGTCCTTGTGAGGGCAATGCAACTCAATCCACAGTTCTGATCTATTGGGCCTTGCAGGCCATCCATATAAGCCGTTCATTTTCCTCTGATTAATGAGAAGTAGTCAACATGGCTATACCCATTACCACAGCAGGTAGAGTTAACTAAGATGACAAGGAGTGCTCTCATGGGTTCTTCCTTAAGGGTTAATTATCATGCAGAATATCAATCTTCTAGAAGCATTTGAAAAGCTGTCCAAGGTAAAGCCAGGTAGACAGAGCCCTAATCCCTTATGAATAGTGTTTCTTAACACGAGGAGATGAGGACACAGACAGCATAATACATACATATTCTAACATTTATCCTTGAAAAAGGACTTCCCGTCCCTTAGTCATTACTGACCCATAAGTAAAAGATGCTGAGCAAGGACTCTGTTACCCACAGGATGACAAACATCACAAAGAGCTGATGATACCCAGGGCCCCACTGTTTATTGAGATCTCTAGAAATTGCAGTGGAAATAGGAAAACCTTGCCATCTCTGAAAAAATGTTGGCCTAAAAAAAAAAAAAAAGATATGCTGTACATCATTTTCTTTTCTATTTTTCTAGAAAGGGGAAGTGGAAATTAACACATAGACAACCTGAGTTCTTGATCAGGCTCAGGGCTCTTTTTAGCCCTTCCCTGGCTTCCTACCTAAAGCCATAGGAATCAAAGGTTATGAGAGAGGGACTGCTGCTTCAGTTAAGACAGCTTCTCTGATGTCACAAAGCTTTGAGGTCATAGCAACCCCTCCTCCCCAAACCACGCCTGATCTACACTTGGATGTTGTAGTCATGAGTGGTCCAAGAGGATCCACAGCTCCCCCAAATACTGTAGCCGCCTGGGTCTCTCACCAAGTCAGTTTGAGAAGCGAGTCAGTGTAGCATTCTCCATGGCCGATTTTGTAGTCTATTGTCGTGACAGTTACAAAAGCCATCTGGACTCCAGAGAAAGACAAGTATCCCCCAATCCATCTTACCCACGAAAGGCCAAGAAAGAATCAGGTCTCAAAAAAGAGACAGGGGATGAACTCCATGTCCTGCATATGTTATGGTCCTCCCTCCCAATCAGGGCGCTTCTGACCAGGAAAAGTGCCACCCAAGGAAATCTCATAGGGAACACCCGCAACCCTGCCAAAGTTATGTCTGGAGTCTACAACAGCAAGGATATGTGTTCCTCTAGCATCTCAAGAAATCATGACATAGGGCCTCCCAATCTTCAAAACTGACCAAGCACCAAAGTCAGACTCTACACCCTAGAACCTGAGTCCCAGGATGGACTCATTTACTTGGAGTCCACAGGAGCAAGCATGAAACATGTTGGAGGAGACCTATAGCACAAGGGAAGCCATCTGAATGGCACTCTTGCTCGTTTCAAGATAAAAACGTGTATCTACAAAAGACAAATGGAAGAGGACTCGAATGATGCAGAACCTTGAGCATGCCCACAGGGTGGTGTAGCTACCCTCTGCAGAACTGAATTGAGATATGGCAGCACAAGCCTGCCTTAACCTTCTCATTACCATCCCCCAAATGGTTTCAGGTAATAACCAAATGGTGCTTCTTGCAGAAGATGGGCATGTTCTAATGGAACCAGGAAAGGATGAACAATGTGACAACAAAGGGCCACTATACTGGGACAGACAGTGGGTGATACAGGTTGGTGAGGAGGTACAGGAAGACAAAGAACAGGAGAATGGACAAGGGAGCACAGAGTGAAGGCCTGGCACTTTAAGACGGTGGGAGGTGCTCTGTACCTGCGTGCATTCCATAGGGACATAGGTCCAAATTAAATAAACAATACTCTGGCCCTAGTAAATCATTGTAAACTTTTTAAAATTTATTTATGTCCAACAATATACATGAACGTACTTGAGAGAGAAACAGAAAGATCACACTCACGGGATGGAGATGTGGTGGGGAATCAGAGTTGCCCTTGAACAGGGATCTTGAGACCAGAGACAAGGCCATGACCCTGGTATCATGAGCTGAGCTGAAGGCCGTTTCTGAACTGATGGACACACCCCAGGACCCAATCTTTGTCTTCTTAATACCTCAGAGTCCTAGACAGAATCACTGCTCTGTCATTGTTCAGAAATGCAGGGGATACGCATTTTGGCTTGGGCTGGTGTTGATTGTTCTATCCGACCTGCTTTGAGAGCTGGTATAACTGGTCGCCTTGAAGTCAGTGACTTGGCTATGGACAAACTACTCTCGCACACATTTTTGCATTACGAGAATAACTCCCTTGCTATCTTTTGCAGGGGGGGATGACACTGTATTGTATTGCTCTGAATCTGTTGATGGTGATGGGAGTACTCTGTGCCTCTTAATATGGAGCTCTGTTTCTACTCCAAGATCAGGGACATTTTCAGCTCTGATTTCTCAAAGAAATATTTGGCCTTCTTTATTCTTTCACTCCTAGGTGTGCAAGAATAGGCACCTCCTTTTTTTTTTTTTTCTTGGAGTTGATGTTTTCCATAAGCTTATTGTCATGTTCCATCATTCTTCCTTCTCTCTTTCACTTACCTTCCATTATTTTCCAGTATTTTTCTACCACGTCACTAATTGTATCCTCTGATTCTGCCAGCTTCTTGGCCTTGCAACCAGTCTACTACCAATCTTATTATCAGAGACCCTAGATTTTATTTTTTTTATCACTTTTATCTCTGTGGTAGGAGACTCCCTGATGTCTTCTGTCTTTTTCTATGTACAGTGAGTATTCTGGATATTGCTTTCAATCCTTCTTCGGGCTTGTTACATTTAAAGGTTTAACTTTGATTGCCTGGCTATGATCATTTCTAATTCTTTTCCTCAGCATCAATTGAGTCTTCCATCTTTGCATTGGATCCAGGTCTCTGTCTTCTTCTCTCTATTCACAAAGCCCATTCTGTTTTCTACCCTTAGGGTAATGTCTTTAGGAAGAAGTGATCATGGGGTGGCCAAGGTCTGGCCATTGAGGAAGTCTCGGGTGTTTGTGGAGTGCATGCCCTCTGTTGTTGTGTTGTGGCTGTCCCCTGACATTAAGACAGTCATCTGCAGGGTCTCTCCTTGCATGCCATTTTAGTGTTTCTGTGCTGAATATGGTGTGGTTTAGTTTGGTGTGCACTGGTTTGCCTAAGAAAGGAGACGTTCAACCAACTCAACAGACAAACGCCTGCAGAATGCTGTGTTTTAAAGAGAGCATGGTAGAAGGGCTTTCTTCTAGTCCCTTACTGGAGAGTCTGTTCTCCTTTGGCTAAGCAACTTGGACTGAGGAAGACAGTCTCCACAGTGTTCCATGGTTTGGACTTCATTTTTGTACGTGAGGCAGCTAATGTCCTCACCGTCCTGTCTTTGCCAGTAGTTCGGTCTTTATGCTGTTTGTGCTAGAGCCCCAAATTACTTTTGCCCCCATCAAATCATCTCCACGAGCCGTGCCTCTCACAGATACACTGCCAGAAACCACCATCTTCCTTCGGTGTCTGCTGGTACTGTCTCTGATCATGATTTCCAGGCTGTTTGCACCTGGTTGTTTCTTGGTGTCCTCTCCAGGAGAAACACAGTGTTCTCTCAACTCAATATCTGCCAAGACTGATGATCTGAAAACTCCAGACTCAACACCCTTTGTTGGCAAGGACTTGTACCATTCAGATAAGCTGCTGGTTAGAGCAAGTGGCATTGGGAAACATGCTACCTGTGGGTTCCCAGTGTTCTCGTCTCTCCTGTGCCTTTGTCTTTTGCATTGGCTTACTGCCGTCTGAAGCACCACCGCCTACTTCTCCCTAAGCCATGTCTCCAATTTTCTCCCATAGTCTCTTTGACTTCTTTTCTCTTTTACTGTAGAGTTTGGTCTGTAGGCTTCAGGTCAATTTCCACCAAGTCACAGTTGATGTAGTCATCTTCCAGTTGTGTTCATGGCTGATGACAAGCCTGGAGTTCCCAGATACTACTAACATCTCACTATCTTCCAAAGGCATCACAGACTCTTACCCAGCCATAAGGAAGAATGAATTCTTGCCACTTGCCTCATGTGGCAATGTTGTGGAGAGCATTGGGCTATGTCACATCTCTGAGTCTCAGAAAGACAAATAACGTATGATTTCACCCCGTCATGGTAGTAAAGAAACATGTGAAAAAGCAGGGGAAAATGGACAAGCAATACTACTCTAACCAGACACTTAAACTTTTGTCTTTCTTTGTAGGCATGTTAGTGGGAATACGTGTTTATAAAACAGGACAAAATGCGACATTCTTTGCAGGAATTGTGGCTGAAAGTGATGGAATGTGAGTTCTCAATGCACATGAAATTGATTTGCTATCCATAAAATGCCAAATTCCTATCTCTTGAAATTTTCTTATAAGTGTCATGTGAGAGGAAACAAGATGATGGGCAAGTAAGAGGAGGTGCCATTTCAACCTGTACTCCAAATTGAAGTTATTTCCTACCAAAGAATTCTGATTACCCATGAAAACAGCCTGAGATCAGAATTATATATGTCTGGATCTCTGCCAGCGCAGAAGTCATCAGTGGGCAGGAAAAGTGGAGTGAGAACGTTGGACTGTTACTGAAATAAACAAAAGTTCAAGGGACCCACCCAAGGCCACCAATTGGAAAGCAATACCCCAATACAAGAGTGTTCTGAGTCTGGGGACCAGCACTAACTTGGACTCTGGTTGAAAGCATTCAAAAAGTGCAAAGGATATTGAAAGTAAATTGTGTGAATCATGGCAGCTAAGGACACGGGCTTAAGTCCCCACACCCAGTACAGATTCCCTGGTGCTGAGCCAAAGAGAGTGTGTTGGAAAAACGATGTTTTGGTCCCTGAGCCAACAGCACACCCATGATCATGTGGGGTTCAGCTCCTGTTAGGGGCTTAGAGCCTCACCAAGCAGCAGAGCAATGAGACTTGCTAACAGAGCCTGAGACACCTGCACCCCTTACCATACCCTGAGAAAGGTGTGCAAAGGCCCAGTCCATTGCTTAGACCCGTGCCATACTATCAGAGCATGAGACACGCGTGCACCCCACACACTCTCCTGAGAGAGGTGCGTGAAGGCCCAGGCTCATGCTCTCGGACACGCACCCTTCTATCAGAGCCTGAGACACGCGTGACCCACACCCTCCCCTGAGAGAGTGCTTGCAAGCCCAGAACTCTTAGACAGAGAAAGACCAGGCACTCCCAGCCAGGGCCAGCATGAAAATCACAGTGTGGGATGGCAATTGGAAACTCTCTGATGGTCAGGAGCTGCCTAGACAGACACTGCTGCAATGGTTTGGGTACAAGCAGAAGATTCTGTGCTCCCTGGGACTACGACTCAAAATTTGCTCTGGCAGCAGGCAAGGGCGAATTTATATGGGCTCTGCAGCACCCACAGGTGAGAAGACTCAGGATTATCTCTGAGAGAGAGAACAGGGTGCAGTTTGCTTTCATCTCCAAAAGCCATCAAAAGAGGTCAAGGCAAGAGAAAAAAAAAAATTAACAAACATAAAAACCTCCAAAGAATAAAGACCTGAAAAAACAGGATTCCTCAGAGCCCATCCCCTTGAGAGGGGTGGGAGAATTTAAATCAGGGAACATCATTGACTGAAACCCACGTGACAGGCCTCTGCCTCAGAAAACCAACCAGGAAAGAAAAAAAGACTACACAACAACAACCACTGCTACTTCATAGATACAACTTTTATTTTTAACTCATACCCACTATTCTGGTTTATTTGTAATATATAGATAACTTTTTAACCTATTTACCTTCAAACTGATATGTCCAGTATATCAAATTCCATATTAACCTTCTAACCTGAACTTTTTGATACATACACATTTTTTTTCATTTGCATTCTAATTTTTTTAAAAATTTAGTTTAGTTTAGTCTAGTTTATTCCTTTTTCATTTCTATTTTCTAATGTTCATATAGAGTTAAACGTCAAGGTAATCTTCTTTTCCCAAACAATGCTATACCTATAGGTAAAGAAATTATCTTTTTATTTTTTTAATTCATTTTTTATTTATCTTATAGTTATATAAAATTCATATTAAAGTCACATAAAAGTCATATTCAGAGTCATAGCCAAGACCCTGGAATCATGAGTTGATCTGAAGGCCGCCTCTGAACTGATGGACACAACAAGGGACCCAACCTTTGACTTCTGAATACCTCCTGGTTCTAGACAAGAACCGCTGCTCTTTCATTGTTCAGAAATGCAGGGGATAAGGATTTTGGCTTGGTCAGGTGTTGCTTGAGCTATCCGACCTGCTTGGAGAGCTGGTATAGCTTTTCCTCTTGAAGTCAGTGACTGGGCTATGGACAAACTATTCTCCCATACCTATTTGCTAAAGTGAATTCCTCCATGCCTAGATTTTCCAGGGGGAAGGACACTATGTCTTTTGGTGCTCTGCTTCTGTGGAAGGTGATGGGAGTCCTCTGTGCCTCTCATTCTGGACCTCTGTTTCAGCTCCCAGATGAGGGTCATTGACAGCCTGATTCTCAAATCCATGTTCAGCCCTCTTTTTTTTTCTCTCACTATTACTTATCCTACAATAGGCACCTATTACCTTCTTTTTGGATGATGATTCCCTAAGCTCATTGTCATGTTCCATCATTCTTCCTTCTCTCTTAGAATTTGCTTCCTTACCTAGATGTCCATCCACAGATGAATGGATCCAGAAGATGTGGTATATATACACAATGGAATACTATGCAGCCATCAAAAGAAATGAAATCTTGCCATTTGCGACAACGTGGATGGAACTAGAGCGTATCATGCTTAGCGAAATAAGTCAAGCAGAGAAAGACAACTATCATATGATCTCCCTGATATGAGGAAGTGGTGATGCAACATGGAGGCTTAAGTGGGTAGGAGAAGAATAAATGAAACAAGATGGGATTGGGAGGGAGACAAACCATAAGTGACTCTTAATCTCACAAAACAAACTGAGGGTTGCTGGGGGGAGGGGGTTTGGGAGAAGGGGGTGGGATTATGGACATTGGGGAGGGTATGTGCTTTGGTGAGTGCTGTGAAGTGTGTAAACCTGGTGATTCACAGACCTGTACCCCTGGGGATAAAAATATATGTTTATAAAAAATAAAAAAAAAAATATTTTATAGCAAAAAAAAAAAAAAAAAAAAAAAAAAAAAGAATTTGCTTCCTTATTTTCTAGGCTTGTTCTTCCAGGTCACTAATTGGATCCTCTACTTCTGCCACGTTCCCAGACTATGCATCCAGTCTCCTACCAATATTTTCTTCAGGAGCTCTTTAGGTTCTTTTATCTTTATCAGTTTTATCTCTGTGGTTCGAGACTCTCTGATATCTTCTATGTTTTCTGATGTATAGGGAGGATCCATGCCGCTGCTATCAAACCCACATCAGGCGTGTTTTATGTAGAAGCTTCACTCTGATTTCCTAGCCGTGATCCTTTCTTGTTCATATTCCTTGGCATCTATTTATCCTTCCATCTATATTAGATCTAGATCTCTGTATCCTCTCTGTATTCGAAATACTTATTCTGTTTTCTATCCTGTGGGTAATTTATTTGGGTATAAGAGAACATTGAGTGTCCAAGGGAGGGCCCTTAAAGTTTGTCTAGTGTGTGTGTGCTTGTGTGTGTGTGTGTGTGTGTGTGTGTGGCATGCATGCCATCTGATGTTTGTTTTGTGGCTGACGCTGTCCTTGAGACCAGCCATCTGCAGTGGATCTCCTTGCCTGCCGTTTGGTGTGTTTGGGGCCTGGGCTGAATATGCTGAGGTTTACCTTGATGGGCTCTGGTGTGCCTGTGAAAGGAGACATTCCACAAAATCATCAGAACGCAGACCTACAGAATGCTGTGTTCAGAAGAGATCATGTGTTCAAGGCATTCTTCTCATCCCCTTTGGGATAGTCTGATCTCCTTGGAGTAAACAACTTGGAGTGAGGAAGGCTGTCCCTCAAGTGTTCCGTGGTTGGGATTTCGTGTGGGCAGAGTAGGCAGCTAATGTACTAACCATCCTGTATTGGCCAGTAGCTCAGTCTTGATTCTCCTCATGTGGGAGCCCAATATTTCTTATGCCCCCATTGATACAACTCCACGAAAACTGCCTCTCATGGAGGCACTGCCAGGACCCACCATCTTCCCACAGTGTGTCCTGGTATTGTCACTGATCATGGTCTCCAGGTTGTCTGCACATGGTTGCTTGTTGGTGACCTATGCAGGAAAAACACGGAGTTCTTTCGACGTCATATCTGCCAAGCCAGGACTCAAGACTTGTGTTGTCAAGAACTCGTGCCCTTCAGACCCTCTTCTAGTCATAGCCAATGGCACTGGGAAACAGGTGCCTTGTGGTTTTCCAGCATTCCCTGCTCTCCTGGGCATTTGTCCTTTGCAAGGGATCACTGCCATCTGATGCATGAACCAACGAAATCTCCTATAAGCCATGTCTCCAACCTCTCCCTTAGTCTCTGCGACTACCTTTCTTCTTGTCGAGTTTCCCTTGTAGGCTTCCGGTCAATGTCCACTCCGTTGCAGTTGTTCTGGTCATCTTCCTGTTGCCTTCTTGGCTGAAGACAAGCACGAGGTTATTAGACACTACTACCATCTCACTGTCCTCCATGTCACCACAAATTCTTACTGAGACATAAGAAAGAATGAATTCTTCCACTTGCCTCATTTGGTAGTGTTGCGGAGAGCATTGGGCTTCGTCACATCTATCATTCTCAGAAAGACAACAAACAGATGATTTCACTCCCTCATGACAATCAAGAAACATATGAAAAAGCAAGGGGTATAAGGACAAACAATACGACACTAATGAGGCACCCAATCGTGGTGATTGTGTGGAGGCAGTTTTATGAGAATACGTGTTAATTGAAGAGGACAAAGCGACAAGGTATTCCTAATGAGGCACATATTGTGGGAAGCCATATGATATTTCCCTTTTTCTGCTTGCCTTTTCATTTCACATCAGCCAGGCATGGGACATTCATGTCAAGGCAAGGTCCAGGGCGTTCATTCTCTTCGACGGCCGAGGAATACTGCTTGCCAAAATGGACCAAGCCTTCCTTATCCACTAGTCCTTGCAAGGGCATTGCGGCTCACTGCAAAGGTCTGCTCGAATGGGCCTTGCAAGCCATCGATATTAGCCATACCTATCCTTCTGACTAAAGAGACATGGTCAACATGATTTTACCCGTTACCGCAACAAGGACAACTAATGATGACAACGGGTGCTGTCCGGGCCTCTTCCTTAGGTTTAGCCCTGATGCAGAATGACACTCTCCTCTAAGACTTTGAAAAGGTGTGTAAGGGAAAGCCAGGTAGACAGAGCCTTAAACCATTAGCTGTGTTTCAGAAAACTAAGAGATGAGACCACAGACAGCACCATATATCTATGCCCTCACCTTTTTCCTCGAAAGGGGACTTTCTGTCCCTTAGTCATCACTGAGCCATAGGCAAAAGACGCTGAGAAAGGACGCTCTCAAACACAGGATTTCCAAACCCATGGAGCGTTGTTGATACCCATGAGGCCTCACCGTTTCTTGAGATCTCTAGAAATTGTAGTGGAATTAGGACACCTTGCCGTCTCTGGGAAAATGTTGGCCTATAGGAAGGTATACTGAACATCATTTTCTTTCCGCTTTTTCCAGAATGGGGAAGTGGGACACTAACCCACAAGACAACCTGAGTTCTTGATCAGAATCAGAGGGCTCTTGTTCTGTCCTTCGGTGGCTTCCTACCTAAAGCCTTAGGACACCAAGGTCATGGGAGAAGGACAGCTGCTTCAGTGAAGCCAGCAATTGTGATGTCACAATGCTTTGAGTTCATAGCAAACACTCCTCATTACATCACGCCTGATCACTACAATTGGCTAGAGTAGTCGTGGGTGGGCCAAGAGCACCCCCAGGCCGTCCCGAACCGCCGGAGCTCTCGGGGTCTCTCACCAAGGCAGTTTGCGAAGCGAGTCGGTGTCACCTTCCACATGGCCCAATTCATAGTGTTTGGTCGTGATTATCAGCACCAGCCCTCTGGATTCCAGAGAAAGACAAGCATCCACCATTCCATCTTAACCACGACATGCCAAGAAACAATCAGGCCTCAAGCAAAGCCTCAGGGGAGGAAATCTGAGCCCTGCACAAGGATAAGGCCCTCCCACACAATCACGGAGCTTCTGAACAGGAAAAGGCCCACCCAAGCAAAGAAAACTGAACACCCGCAACCGTGCAAAAGACATGTCTGGAGTCTTCAAAGGGACAACACAAATACCTCGAGCCTCTCCAGGAATGCTGCCAACAAGGCCTCCCCATCTTCAAAAATGACCATGCATCAAAGGCAGTCTCTACACCTTAGGTGTAGAACCTTAGGTCCAGGATGGACTCATGTACTTGGAGTCCACAGGAGCAAATGGAAAGCATTTTGGAAGAGACCCATAGCCCAAGTGAAGCCATCTGAAAGACTTCTGTGCCTGATTCAGGTAGACAACTTATATGTACAAAAGGACGCATTGAAGAGGATTCGAATGTGGAAGAACCTTGAGAACACCCTCAGGGTGGAGCAGCTACCCCTGTGGAACTGCATGGAGATGTGGCAGCACAAGCCTGCCTTCTACCTCTCAAGACCCTCAGCCAAATGATGTCATGTGAGAAGCAAAGAGTGCCTGTAGTAGAAGATGGGCATGTTATAATGGAGCCAGAAGAGAATGAACATGTGTCAACAAGGGGTCAGTACAGCGTGACACACAGCGGATGCTTCAGGTTGGTGAGGAGATCCAGGAAGAGAAAGAACAGCAGAATGAACATTGGAGCTCCGAGCAAAGGTATGGTATTTTAGGATGGTGGGAGGTTCTCTGTACCTAGCTGCCCTCCATAGGAACCTTGGTCCAAATTCAATAAATTATCCTCTGCCCCCAGTCAATTATTGTGTCTGGTTTTGTTTTTGTTATCTTGTCAAACGATGCGCTTGCACTTATTAGACAGAGAGACTGAGAGTTCACAATCAAGGGGTAGAGCTGGTGAGGGAGGGTTTTGGCCTGGGCTGGTGTTGCTTGAGCTATCTGGCTTTCTTCGAGAGCTGGTATAGCATTTCCTCTTGAAGTCAGTGACTGGGCTATGGACAAACTATTCTCCCATACCTATTTGCTAAAGTGAATTCCTCCATGCCTAGATTTTCCAGGGGTAAATGGCACTATGTCTTTTGGTGCTCTGCTTCTGTGGAAGGTGATGGGAGTCCTCTGTGCCTCTGATTCTGGACCTCTGTTTCAGCTCCCAGATGAGGGTCATTGACAGCCCTGATTCTCACATCCATGTTCAGACCTCTTTTCTTTCTCTCACTCTTACTTATCCTACAATAGGCACCTATTACCTTTCTTTTTGGATGGTGATTCCCTAAGCTCATTGTCATGTTCCATCATTCTTCCTACTCCTTTAGAATTTGCTTCCTTATTTTCTAGGCTTGTTCTTCAGGGTCACTAATTGGATCCTCTACTTCTGCCACGTTCCCAGTCTTTGAATCCAGTCTCCTACCAATCTTTTCTTCAGGAGCTCTTTAGGTTCTTTTATCTTTATCAGTTTTATCTCTGTGGTTTGAGACTCTCTGATATTTTCTATGTTTTCTGATGTATAGGGAGGATCCATGCCGCTGCTATCAAACCCACATCAGGCGTGTTTTATGTAGAAGCTTCACTCTGATTTCCTAGCCGTGATCCTTTCTTGTTCTTTTTCTTTAGCATCTATTGATTCTTCCATCTTGTATTAGATCTAGATCTCTGTCTCCTCTCTGTATTCGAAATACTTATTCTGTTTTCTATCCTGTGGGTAATTTATTTAGGTAGAAGAGATCATTGAGTGACCAAGGGCAGGCCCTTAATGTTTGTCTAGTGTGTGTGTGCTTGTGTGTGTGTGTGTGTGTGTGTGTGTGTGTGTGTGTGTGTGTGGCATGCATGCCATCTGATGTTTGTTTTGTGGCTGACGCTGTCCTTGAGACCAGCCATCTGCAGTGGATCTCCTTGCCTGCCGTTTGGTGTGTTTGGGGCCTGGGCTGAATATGCTGAGGTTTACCTTGATGGGCTCTGGTGTGCCTGTGAAAGGAGACATTCCACAAAATCATCAGAACGCAGACCTACAGAATGCTGTGTTCAGAAGAGATCATGTGTTCAAGGCATTCTTCTCATCCCCTTTGGGATAGTCTGATCTCCTTGGAGTAAACAACTTGGAGTGAGGAAGGCTGTCCCTCAAGTGTTCCGTGGTTGGGATTTCGTGTGGGCAGAGTAGGCAGCTAATGTACTAACCATCCTGTATTGGCCAGTAGCTCAGTCTTGATTCTCCTCATGTGGGAGCCCAATATTTCTTATGCCCCCATTGATACAACTCCACGAAAACTGCCTCTCATGGAGGCACTGCCAGGACCCACCATCTTCCCACAGTGTGTCCTGGTATTGTCACTGATCATGGTCTCCAGGTTGTCTGCACATGGTTGCTTGTTGGTGACCTATGCAGGAAAAACACGGAGTTCTTTCGACGTCATATCTGCCAAGCCAGGACTCAAGACTTGTGTTGTCAAGAACTCGTGCCCTTCAGACCCTCTTCTAGTCATAGCCAATGGCACTGGGAAACAGGTGCCTTGTGGTTTTCCAGCATTCCCTGCTCTCCTGGGCATTTGTCCTTTGCAAGGGATCACTGCCATCTGATGCATGAACCAACGAAATCTCCTATAAGCCATGTCTCCAACCTCTCCCTTAGTCTCTGCGACTACCTTTCTTCTTGTCGAGTTTCCCTTGTAGGCTTCCGGTCAATGTCCACTCCATTGCAGTTGTTCTGGTCATCTTCCTGTTGCCTTCTTGGCTGAAGACAAGCACGAGGTTATTAGACACTACTACCATCTCACTGTCCTCCATGTCACCACAAATTCTTACTGAGACATAAGAAAGAATGAATTCTTCCACTTGCCTCATTTGGTAGTGTTGCGGAGAGCATTGGGCTTCGTCACATCTATCATTCTCAGAAAGACAACAAACAGATGATTTCACTCCCTCATGACAATCAAGAAACATATGAAAAAGCAAGGGGTATAAGGACAAACAATACGACACTAATGAGGCACCCAATCGTGGTGATTGTGTGGAGGCAGTTTTATGAGAATACGTGTTAATTGAAGAGGACAAAGCGACAAGGTATTCCTAATGAGGCACATATTGTGGGAAGCCATATGATATTTCCCTTTTTCTGCTTGCCTTTTCATTTCACATCAGCCAGGCATGGGACATTCATGTCAAGGCAAGGTCCAGGGCGTTCATTCTCTTCGACGGCCGAGGAACACTGCTTGCCAAAATGGACCAAGCCTTCCTTATCCACTAGTCCTTGCAAGGGCATTGCGGCTCACTGCAAAGGTCTGCTCGAATGGGCCTTGCAAGCCATCGATATTAGCCATACCTATCCTTCTGACTAAAGAGACATGGTCAACATGATTTTACCCGTTACCGCAACAAGGACAACTAATGATGACAACGGGTGCTGTCCGGGCCTCTTCCTTAGGTTTAGCCCTGATGCAGAATGACACTCTCCTCTAAGACTTTGAAAAGGTGTGTAAGGGAAAGCCAGGTAGACAGAGCCTTAAACCATTAGCTGTGTTTCAGAAAACTAAGAGATGAGACCACAGACAGCACCATATATCTATGCCCTCACCTTTTTCCTCGAAAGGGGACTTTCTGTCCCTTAGTCATCACTGAGCCATAGGCAAAAGACGCTGAGAAAGGACGCTCTCAAACACAGGATTTCCAAACCCATGGAGCGTTGTTGATACCCATGAGGCCTCACCGTTTCTTGAGATCTCTAGAAATTGTAGTGGAATTAGGACACCTTGCCGTCTCTGGGAAAATGTTGGCCTATAGGAAGGTATACTGAACATCATTTTCTTTCCGCTTTTTCCAGAATGGGGAAGTGGGACACTAACCCACAAGACAACCTGAGTTCTTGATCAGAATCAGAGGGCTCTTGTTCTGTCCTTCGGTGGCTTCCTACCTAAAGCCTTAGGACACCAAGGTCATGGGAGAAGGACAGCTGCTTCAGTGAAGCCAGCAATTGTGATGTCACAATGCTTTGAGTTCATAGCAAACACTCCTCATTACATCACGCCTGATCACTACAATTGGCTAGAGTAGTCGTGGGTGGGCCAAGAGCACCCCCAGGCCGTCCCGAACCGCCGGAGCTCTCGGGGTCTCTCACCAAGGCAGTTTGCGAAGCGAGTCGGTGTCACCTTCCACATGGCCCAATTCATAGTGTTTGGTCGTGATTATCAGCACCAGCCCTCTGGATTCCAGAGAAAGACAAGCATCCACCATTCCATCTTAACCACGACATGCCAAGAAACAATCAGGCCTCAAGCAAAGCCTCAGGGGAGGAAATCTGAGCCCTGCACAAGGATAAGGCCCTCCCACACAATCACGGAGCTTCTGAACAGGAAAAGGCCCACCCAAGCAAAGAAAACTGAACACCCGCAACCGTGCAAAAGACATGTCTGGAGTCTTCAAAGGGACAACACAAATACCTCGAGCCTCTCCAGGAATGCTGCCAACAAGGCCTCCCCATCTTCAAAAATGACCATGCATCAAAGGCAGTCTCTACACCTTAGGTGTAGAACCTTAGGTCCAGGATGGACTCATGTACTTGGAGTCCACAGGAGCAAATGGAAAGCATTTTGGAAGAGACCCATAGCCCAAGTGAAGCCATCTGAAAGACTTCTGTGCCTGATTCAGGTAGACAACTTATATGTACAAAAGGACGCATTGAAGAGGATTCGAATGTGGAAGAACCTTGAGAACACCCTCAGGGTGGAGCAGCTACCCCTGTGGAACTGCATGGAGATGTGGCAGCACAAGCCTGCCTTCTACCTCTCAAGACCCTCAGCCAAATGATGTCATGTGAGAAGCAAAGAGTGCCTGTAGTAGAAGATGGGCATGTTATAATGGAGCCAGAAGATAATGAACATGTGTCAACAAAGGGTCAGTACAGCATGACACACAGCGGATGCTTCAGGTTGGTGAGGAGATCCAGGAAGAGAAATAACAGCAGAATGAACATTGGAGCTCCGAGCAAAGGTATGGTATTTTAGGATGGTGGGAGGTTCTCTGTACCTAGCTGCCCTCCATAGGAACCTTGGTCCAAATTCAATAAATTATCCTCTGCCCCCAGTCAATTATTGTGTCTGGTTTTGTTTTTGTTATCTTGTCAAACGATGCGCTTGCACTTATTAGACAGAGAGACCGAGAGTTCACAATCAAGGGGTAGAGCTGGCGAGGGAGAAGCTTACTTTCCCCTGAGCAGAGAACCTGAGACCACAGTCATTGCCAAGACCGTGGAATCATGAGTTGATCTGAAGGGTGCCTCTGAACTGATTGACACATCCTGGGGCCCAACCGTTGACTTCTGAGAACCTCGTGGTTCTAGACAAGAACCGCTGCTCAGTCATTGTTCAGAAATGCAGGGGATAAGGGTTTTGGCCTGGGCTGGTGTTGCTTGAGCTATCTGGCTTTCTTCGAGAGCTGGTATAGCATTTCCTCTTGAAGTCAGTGACTGGGCTATGGACAAACTATTCTCCCATACCTATTTGCTAAAGTGAATTCCTCCATGCCTAGATTTTCCAGGGTTAAATGGCACTATGTCTTTTGGTGCTCTGCTTCTGTGGAAAGTGATGGGAGTCCTCTGTGCCTCTGATTCTGGACCTCTGTTTCAGCTCCCAGATGAGGGTCATTGACAGCCCTGATTCTCACATCCATGTTCAGACCTCTTTTCTTTCTCTCACTCTTACTTATCCTACAATAGGCACCTATTACCTTTCTTTTTGGATGGTGATTCCCTAAGCTCATTGTCATGTTCCATCATTCTTCCTACTTCTTTAGAATTTGCTTCCTTATTTTCTAGGCTTGTTCTTCAGGGTCACTAATTGGATCCTCTACTTCTGCCACGTTCCCAGTCTTTGCATCCAGTCTCCTACCAATCTTTTCTTCAGGAGCTCTTTAGGTTCTTTTATCTTTATCAGTTTTATCTCTGTGGTTTGAGACTCTCTGATATTTTCTATGTTTTCTGATGTATAGGGAGGATCCATGCCACTGCTATCAAACCCACATCAGGCGTGTTTTATGTAGAAGCTTCACTCTGATTTCCTAGCCGTGATCCTTTCTTGTTCTTTTTACTTTAGCATCTATTGATTCTTCCATTTTGTATTAGATATAGATCTCTGTCTCCTCTCTGTATTCGAAATACTTATTCTGTTTTCTATCCTGTGGGTAATTTATTTAGGTAGAAGAGATCATTGAGTGACCAAGGGCGGGCCCTTAAGGTTTGTCTAGTGTGTGTGTGCTTGTGTGTGTGTGTGTGTGTGTGTGTGTGTGTGTGTGTGTGTGTGTGTGGCATGCATGCCATCTGATGTTTGTTTTGTGGCAGACGCTGTCCTTTAGACCAACCATCTGCAGTGGATCTCTTTGCCTGCTATTTGGTGTGTTTGGGGCCTGGGCTGAATATGCTGAGGTTTACATTGATGTGCTCTGTTGTGCCTGTGAAAGGAGACATTCCACAAAATCATCAGAACGCAGACCTACAGAATGCTGTGTTCAGAAGAGATCATGTGTTCAAGGCATTCTTCTCATACCCTTTGGGATAGTCAGATCTCCTTGGATTAAACAACTTGGATTGAGGAAGGCTGTCCCTCAAGTGTTCCGTGGTTGGGATTTCGTGTGGGCAGAGTAGGCAGTCTTTTGGTTCTCTCAATGAAGTGAGGATGCACCTCACCAACCTGTATTGTCCAGTAGCTCGGTCTTGATGCTCCTCGTGTGGGAGCCCAATATTCCTTATGCCCCCCTTGAGACAACTCCACGAAAACTGCCTCTCATGGATGCACTGCCAGGACCCGCCATCATCCCACTGTGTGTCCTGGTATTGTCGCTGATCATGGTCTCCAGGTTGTCTGCACATGGTTGCTTGTTGGTGACCTATGCAGGAAAAACACGGAGTTCTTTCGATGTTATATCTGCCAAGCCTGCTGATCTGAAAACTCCAGCACTCAAGACTTGTGTTGTCAAGGACTCGTGCCTTTCAGACCCTCTTCTCGTCACAGCCAATGGCACTGGGAAACAGGTGCCTTGTGGTTTTCCAGCATTCCCTGCTCTCCTGGGCATTTGTCCTTTGCAAGGGATCCCTGCCATCTGATGCTTGAACCAACGAAATCTCCTATAAGCCATGTCTCCAACCTTCTCCCTTAGTCTCTGCAACTACCATTCTTCTTGTCGATTTTCCCTTGTAGGCTTCCGGTCAAAGTCCACTCCGTTGCAGTTGTTGTGGTCATCTTTCTGTTTCCTTCTTGGCTGAATACAAGCACGAGGTTATTAGATACTACTACCATCTCACTGTCCTCCATGTCACCACAAATTCTTACTGAAACATAAGAAAGAATAAATTCTTCCACTTGCCTCATGTGGCAGTGTTGCGGAGAGCATTGGGCTTCGTCACATCTATCATTCTCAGAAAGACAACAAACAGATGATTTCACTCCGTCATGACAGTCAAGAAACATATGAAAAAGGAAGGGGTATAGTGACAAACAATACGACACTAATGAGGCACACAATCTTGGAGATTGTGTGAAAGCAGTTTTATGAGAATACGTGTTAATTGAAGAGGACAAAGCGACAAGGTATTCCTAATGAGGCACATATTGTGGGAAGCCATATGTTATTTCCCTTTTTCTGCTTGCCTTTTCATTTCACATCAGCCAGGCATGGGACATTCATGTCAAGGCAAGGTCCAGGGCATTCATTCTCTTCGACGGCCGAGGAATACTGCTTGCCAAAATGTACCAAGCCTTCCTTATCCACTAGTCTTGCAAGGGCATTGCAGCTCACTGCAAAGGTCTGCTCGAATGGGCCTTGCAAGCCATCGATATTAGCCATACCTATCCTTCTGACTAAAGAGACATGGTCAACATGATTATACCCGTTACCGCAACAAGGACAACTAATGATGACAACGGGTGCTGTCCGGGCCTCTTCCTTAGGTTTAGCCCTGATGCAGAATGACACTCTCCTCTAAGACTTTGAAAAGGTGTGTAAGGGAAAGCCAGGTAGACAGAGCCTTAAACCATTAGCTGTGTTTCAGAAAACTAAGAGATGAGACCACAGACAGCACCATATATCTATGCCCTCACCTTTTTCCTCGAAAGGGGACTTTCTGTCCCTTAGTCATCACTGAGCCATAGGCAAAAGACGCTGAGAAAGGACGCTCTCACACACAGGATTTCCAAACCCATGGAGAGTTGTTGATACCCATGAGGCCTCACCGTTTTTTGAGATCTCTAGAAATTATAGTGGAAATAGGACACCTTGCCGTCTCTGGGAAAATGTTGGCCTATAGGAAGGTATACTAAACATCATTTTATTTCCCCTTTTTCCAGAAAGCGGAAGTGGGACACTAACCTACAAGACAACCTGAGTTCTTGATCAGAATCAGAGGGCTCTTGTTCTGTTCTTTGGGGCTTCCTACCTAAAGCCTTAGGACACCAAGGTCATGGGAGAAGGACAGCTGCTTCAGTGAAGCCAGCAATTGTGATGTCACAATGCTTTGAGTTCATAGCAAACACTCCTCATTACATCACGCCTGATCACTACAATTGGCTAGAGTAATCGTGGGTGGGCCAAGAGCACCCCAGGCCGTCCCGAACCGCCAGAGCTCTCTGGGTCTCTCACCAAGGCAGTTTGCGAAGCAAGTCGGTGTCACCTACTTGACCCAATTCATAGTGTTTGGTCCTGATTATCAGCACCAGCCCTCTGGATTCCAGAGAAAGACTAGTATCCACCATTCCATCTTAACCACAACAGGCCAAGAAAAAATCAGGCCTCAAGCAAAGCCTCAGGGGAGGAAATCTGAGCCCGGCACAAGGGTCAGGCCCTCCCACCCTATCACAGTGCTTCTGAACTGAAAAATGGCCACTCAAGGAGAGCTCAAAATGAACCCCCGCAACCGTGCCAAAGACATGTCTGGAGTCTTCCACAGCGAGGACACGTTTACCTCGAGCATCTCCAGAAACAGTGCCAACAATGCCTCCCAATCTTCAAAAATGACCATGCATCAAGGCAGACTCTACACCCTTAACCTTAGGTCCAGGTTGGACTCATGTACTTGGAGTCCATATGAGCAAACGGAGAGCATGTTGGAAGAGACCCATAGCCCAAGTGAAGCCATCTGAAAGTCTTCCCTGCCCGTTTCAGGAAGACAACTTTTATGTCCAAAAGGACACATTGAAGAGGATTCGAATGTGGAAGTATCTTGAGTACTCCCTCAGGGTGGAGCAGCTACCCCTATGGAACTGCATGGAGATATGGCAGCACAAGCCTGCCTTCTAACTCTCATGACCCCCAGCAAAATGATGTCATGTGATAAGCAAACAGTGCCTGTAGTAGAAGATGGGCATGTTATAATGGAGCCAGAAGAGAATGAACATGTGTCAACAAGGGGTCAGTACAGCGTGACACACAGCGGATGCTTCAGGTTGGTGAGGAGATCCAGGAAGAGAAATAACAGCAGAATGAACATTGGAGCTCCGAGCAAAGGTATGGTATTTTAGGATGGTGGGAGGTTCTTTGTACCTAGCTGCCCTCCATAGGAACCTTGGTCCAAATTCAATAAATTATCCTCTGCCTCCAGTCAATTATTGTGTCTGGTTTTGTTTTTGTTATCTTGTCAAACGATGCGCTTGCACTTATTAGACAGAGAGACCAAGAGTTCACAATCAAGGGGTAGAGCTGGCGAGGGAGAAGCTTACTTTCCCCTGAGCAGAGAACCTGAGACCACAGTCATTGCCAAGACCGTGGAATCATGAGTTGATCTGAAGGGTGCCTCTGAACTGATTGACACATCCTGGGGCCCAACCATTGACTTCTGAGAACCTCGTAGTTCTAGACAAGAACCGCTGCTCAGTCATTGTTCAGAAATGCAGGGGATAAGGGTTTTGGCCTGGGCTGGTGTTGCTTGAGCTATCCGGATTTTTTCGAGAGCTGGTATAGCATTTCCTCTTGAAGTCAGTGACTGGGTTATGGACAAACTATTCTCCCATACCTATTTGCTAAAGTGAATTCCTCCATGCCTAGATTTTCCAGGGGTAAATGGAACTATGTCTTTTGGTGCTCTGCTTCTGTGGAAGGTGATGGGAGTCCTCTGTGCCTCTGATTGTGGACCTCTGTTTGTGCTACCAGATGAGGGTCATTTTCAGCCCCAATATCTCAAATCCATGTTCAGCCCTCTTTTTTTCACTCACTCTTACTTCTCCTACAAGAGGCACCTCTTTCAATTCCTGGAGATGATGATTCCCTAAGCTCATTGTCATGTCCCGTCATTCTTCCTTCTCTTTTAGAATTTGCTTTCTTATTGTCTAGACTTGTTCTTCCAGGTCACTCATTGGATCCTCTACTTCTGCCATGTTCCCAGACTTTGCATCCTGTCTCCTACCAATCTTCTCTTCAGGATCTATTTATGTTCATTTATCTTTATCAGTTTATCTCTGTGGTTCAAGACTCTCTGATATCTTCTATGTTTTCTGATGTACAGGAAGTATCCAGGCCTTTGCTTTCTATACCCCGTCGGGCGTGTTCTATGTAGAAGGTTCTCTCTGATTGCCTAGCCGTGATCATTTCTTGTTCTTTTACCTTGGCGTCAGTGGATTCTTCCATCTTTGCCTTGGATATAAGTCTCTCTCTACCTCTCCATATTCTGAATGCTCATTCTTTTTCCATCCTGAGGTTAATGTCTTTAAGAAGAGGAAATCAGGAGTGACCAAGTGCTGGCATTTAAGTGATGATGGGTGTGTGTGTGTGAGTGTGTGTGTGTGTGTGTGTGTGATGCATGCCATCTGCTGTTGTGTTATGGCTGACCCTGTCCTTGAGGCCAGTCAACTGTAAAGGCCCTCCTTGCCGGGCGTTTGGTGTGTTAGGGCCCGGGCTAAATATGCTGAGGTTTCACTTAGTAGGGTCTAGTGTGAGTGTGAAAGGAGACCTTCCACAACCGAATAGAATGCAGGCCTGCAGAATGCTGTGTTCAGAAGAGAGCATGTGGTCAAGGCATTCTTCTTGTCCCCTATGGGAGAATGTGTTCTCCTTGGACTAAGCATCTTGGACTGAGGAAGGCAGTCCTCCAAGTGTTCCATGGTTGGGTTTTTGTGTTGGCAGGGTAGGCAGCAAATGTCTCACCATCCTGTCTTGGCCAGTGCTCAGTCCTGTTGCTACTGGTTTGAGAGCTGATCATTTATTATGCACCCATTGAATCATTTCCACAAACACTGCCTCTCACGGATGCACTGCCAGGACCCACTCTCCTCCAACTACATCTCCTGGTATTATTTCTGATCATGGTCTCCAGGCTGTCTGCACCTGTTTGCTTGTTCGTGTCCCCTACAAGAAAACACGGTGTTCTTTTGAGTCAATTTCTGCCAAGCCCACTGATCTAAAAACTCCACCCCTCAAGAATTGTGTTGTCAAGAACTCAGACCCTCTGTTCATCACAGCCAATTGCACTGGGAAACAGGTTCCTTGTGGGTTCCCAGTGGACCCTGTTCTCCTGTGCCTTTGTCCTTTGCATGATATCACTGCCCTCTGATGCACGAACCACCCAAATCTCCCATGAGCCATGTCTCCAAACTTCTCCCATAGTTTCTGCGACCTCCGATCTCTTACTCTGTGGAGTTTACTGTGTAGGCTTCAGGTCAATTTCCACCCCGCCCCCATTATTGTTGTCATCTTCCTTTTGCTTTCATGGCTGAAGACAAGCATGAGGTTATTAGACACTACTACCATCTCACTGTCCTCCATGTCACCGCAAATTCTTACTGAGACTTAAGCAAGAATGAATTATTCCATATGTCTCATGTGACAGGCTTGCAGAGAGCTTTGGGCTCTGTCATATCTATCATTCTCAGAAAGAAAACAAACAGACGATTTCACTCCCTCAAGACAGTCAAGAAACATATGAAAAATCAAGGGGTATAGGGACAAACAATACGATTCTAATGAGGCACGCAAAATGTGGTGTTTGTTTGAAGGCAGTTTTGTGAGAATACGTGTTTATGGAAGAGTACAAATGATGACATTGCTTGCAGAAGATGTTCTTGAAACGGATGGAATGTGAGTTTCTAAGGCATGTCACATTGAATTGCTAACCTTAAGAGACCCAATTCCTACCTCTGGAATTTAATTATAAGTTTTTTGTGAAACACACACAGACCACGCACACATTAAGACATGCACATGCACACATAGACGAACACACACACAGAGAAGACACGAGAAAGAGGGGGAGGAAGTGAGAAATCGCACTAATGAAGCATCCCCAAAGAAAATACCATAAAAGGGAAAGGCACAGAGAATTCAAGTCAGAATTCAACCGAAATGAGAAAGTGAACTTCTTACCTAACAATAATTCATTCAGCATTCAGGACGAAAGTCTCCCGTCAATACAAACATTTTGTAGGTGTGGTTGAAATTAGAAAAAATAAAATAAAATAAAATAATACAAACAAACAAACAAACAAAAAAAAAACCCAGAAAGGATCCATCAAAAAACAACAAATATTAAACAAGCTCGACCCCTGTTGCCCATAGGAGATTTCCTTTGACTATAAAATACACATAGCTTGAAAGTGAAGAAATTTGGAAACGTACATTATGCTCTTGCCAAGGAGAAGAGAGCCAAAGTGATTGTGCCTAAGTCATCTAGAGTGATTTTATGCCTTTCAGAGACAAAAGAGAGCAGAAGGTGTTTTGTCATAATGGAGCATCAAAACATCAGAAACCTGGAAGAACTGCCAACATATATACCAGAACATGGCTGTATCTAAACGTTGGAAGCATATGATCAGAGAGGAAGGGAGATGGGGACTTTAATCCAATATTGTTGGGGACTATGATATCCACGTTAAGCACAGCACAGATCATTTGGTGGAATGGTGGTAAGGAATAACAGATGTCCACATGGGCTCTGGAGACCACCTGAACTTTGGGGATCCATGAGTAAGATTGTGTCTCTGAGGACAATAAGATATGTTCTTCCCAGCGGCGGACCTAACTTTGTCTATTGTAGGTCATGAGCTCGAGTCCAAATCCAGTCGTAATTCATGGAAGAAAAGTCAAAACCTATCCTGGGCTCTTATGATCATGAAGGTATGAAAACGGGAAGATATCACTTTCAAATTGGAAATACAGCCATACCCTAAAGGTTGGAAAACACAACACACTCACGACCTAGCAATGAATCAACAAAGAAAATCCAAAGGAAATGCAGAAATAGCCATGAACAAAGGAATGTCAAGAAACTTATGGGGTGATGCAAAAACATTTTATTGGGAAACCATAAAGGGTTAAACGCATGCATTTCCAAAATTTAAAAAAAAACGAAAAAAAAAAAAAAGGAACCTAACTGGACGCCTGAAGGAGCAAGTAGAAGAAGAGCCTAACTCCTAAGTTAACAGAAAAAATGAAATCATATATATGATTATCAAAATAAAGGAAATACAAACAAACCAATAGAAAAAAAAATCCAGGGATCTCACACTTCAGTTCTGAAAACATGAACAAACTGCAGAAGCCATTACTGGGATACAGCAGGGAGACAAGCTCACAGCTGAAAGTATGAAACCACATGACAACTGGTAGAAAGGAAAAAAGAATAACCTAAGAGGCACATACACACATTTATGCTAGCAAATCCAAGACCGGAGAGAAAAGGTTAAATTCCCAGACACATAGAAACTCCCACGATTAGGTCAGGAAACCTACAAAATCTCAGCTCTCTAGTAGTGACTGAAGCATTTGAAGCAGTAATCAAACACCTGCCAGGACACAGAAGGCCAGGTCCAAGTCATTTTCCTGGGCCACTCTTCTAGGTATTTAGAGAAGGCAATGTCATGTCTTCTCATCAATTTCAGAAATGGAAGAGGTGGGTAGACTCTAATTTACAAGGATAAAGACCCAATTCAGATAAGAACATTTTAGGAAACAAATCCCATGCCATTTCAATAAGGAAAGATAATAAAAATTATAATTCTTTCCTTTTCTCCCTGTGCCTTCTTTATTTTTTGAAAGGGTCACATTGTTTTTCTCTGAATTTTTTTGTTGAAAATCTTAGAATTCTTCTTGGAATTTTTTTGTCATTTTTTTTTTGACACAGTATTCACGGATCTTTTAGTTTCATATGCGACCTAGTGCTTTTCCTAATATATGCCACAGCTCCTGAACACCCATTAAGCATTTCACTTATTCCCTGCATGTGTCTCTTCTCTGTAACACTCAGCTTGGTTCTCAGAGTCCTGAGTCACTCTTGGTGGGTCTCCTTCTCTGCATTCTTCCCATTCAATTTTCCTTTCCTTTACTAAGAGCCAAGGTATTCCTCCTGAGGAACATATTGTGGAAAGCTATATGATATTTCCATTGTTCTGCCTGTCTTTTCCATTTCCCATCACCCAGACATGGGAAGTTCATGTCAATGTAAGGTCCAGGGGTTCATCCTCCCCGATGGCTGAGGAATACTCTGTTACCAAGATGGACCACACCTTCTTCATCACTAGTCTGCAAGGACCTTGAGGCTCAGTCCACAGTTCTGCTCAAGTGGGCTTTGCAAGCCGTCGATATAGGCCATCCCTTTCCTTTTGACTAAAGAGACTTGGTCAACATGTCTATACCCGTTCCATTACAAGTACAGTTAACTAATGATGACAACAGGTGCGGTCCAGGCCTCTTCCTGAAGAGTTAGCTCTGATCAGAACGTCACTTTCCTCGAAGACTTTGCAAAGTTAAGGGAAAACCAGGTAGACAGAGCCCTAATCCCTTAACCTTGTGTTTCAGAACTCTAGGAGATGAGGACAAAGGCAGTAGCATATATCCATGCCCTCACCTTTTTCCTCAAAAAGGGACTTTCTGTCTGTTAGTCATCACTGACCCGTTGGGAAAAGACATTGACAATGGACTTGCTAACCCACAGGATGACAAACCCCATGGAGAGCTGTTGGTACCCAAGATGCCTCACTGTTTCTTGAGATCTAGAAATTGTAGTGGAAATAGGACACCTTGCTGTCTCTGGAGAATTGTTGGCCTAAAGGAAGGTATAATGAACATCATTTTTTTCCTATTTATCTAGAAAGGGGAAATGGGACATTAACCCACAAGACAACCTGAGTTCCTGATCAGGCTCAGAGGGCTCTTGTTCTATCCTTCCCGGGGCTTCCTACCTAAAGCCATAGGATACCAAGGTCATGGGAGAGGGACAGCTGCTTCAGTGAAGCCAGCATCTGTGATGTCACAATGCTTTGAGGTCATAGCAACCAATCCTCATAAACCCATGCCTGATCACTACACTTGGTTGGAGTATTCATGGGTGTGCCAATAGGACCCCTAGCCATCCCAAACCGCTGGAGCCGCCTGGGTCTCTCACCAAGGCAATTTGTGAAGCGAGTCGGTATCACCATCTCCATGGCCCGATTCGTAGTGTTTGGTCCTGACTGTCAGCACCAGCCCTCTGGATTTCGGAGAAAGGCAAGAATCCACCACTCCATCTTAGCCAGGAAAGGTCAAGTAACAATCAGGCCTCAAGCAAACCTCAGGGGAGGGAATCTGAGCCCTGCACAAGGGTTAGGCCCTCCCACCCATTCACCAATCTTCTGAACAGGAGAAGGGCCACCCAAGGAAAGCTCAAAGGGAACACCCCCAATCATGACATAGACATGTCTGGAGTCTTCCACAGTGCAGACACAAGTGTTAGGGTTTTTAATCAAAGGAGCAAGACTGATACAAAGCGAAGGTCAAGCAAAGATTAATTTCATTCCAAACATCGAGAATCATACTGACTGGTCAGGGCCTTCTCTTCCAAATTCGACCCCCTCCAGCATCACAGACTAACATGTATAGATGTAGTTTAGCTGGGCTATACACAGGTGGCCTTGAGATTGCAATACACAGAGAAAACTGCACAGTGGTGCTAGGTCTGCCAGACATAGAAAAAAACTGCTAGTAACACACGGATGGACAATTGAATCTCAATTTACCTAGTAGATATAAGCTCCCCACTGACTGGATATCTTCATCTGACCTGACCTGCCCTTATATCTAGGCTTTGAGAGTAAATACCTTTGGAAGGGGCAGTATCAATCTAAATTTACTGCATGAGGTCAATCTATGTATACTGCATAAACACAAAATGATTCCCTCTGGCCACCCAGGCTCTTACATTCCTCCCTATTCTTTGGAGACCAATCCTTGACTTTTCATCCAGTTCTACATTCTCTGGATATAAAGGGTTTATTGAGCATGTAATTCTAACATTTTTATCGCTCTCATTTTCTTTTGTACATGACACTAGTGTACAGTCGGCTGTATATTTACACTAGTGTAAATGACACTAGTGCACAGTCGGCTAATGACTTACCCATTTACTGCTTCATAGAACCCTTTCCATTTTTTTTTCTAATTTCCTTTATCTAATTAACTGCCTATACTTTACATAAACAGGTAAAAATAGGAGCAACAACAAACTCATAGTCTTTTCAGTCTTAGATTTAGTCCACAGTGAACGGGATCTTTGGCTGTGGCTTCCACCTTTTGGGGTCATCTTCATCCTTGGCTCGTTTGATGTGACATGCGTGAATCCAGGCCCTGATGCGTTCTACTTTTACTGCTGTGGTGTGGTCAGGGTAACAGTAAAAGGTCCCATCCAGCGAGGCTCCAAGCTCCCCACTTGATAATGTCATATCCAAACCAAGTGATTGGGTTGGAAAGGAAGTGGTTTCACCTCCGTCTCCATACCAGTGTGGGCAGTCTGGATCCCTGCATTTTTTTTTTTAATACAGACTGTAATGCCTGCAGTGACTGGAGTACAGACTGATCAGTCATTTCTGCTAGGGCAACCTTTTGTAGCCGAAAACAGAGCGGGAGCAGGGGTTCTCCCAAACATTTCAAATGGGGTCACCCTGTTTAAATAGTGTGTACATCTTGCCCTGAGTAGGGTGAAAGAAAGCAGATCCACCCATCCACTGCCCGTCTCCAGGGTTAGTTTTGTCAAGGTCTCTTTAAGAGTCCGGTTCATTCTCTCTACATGCCCAGAACTCTAGGTCTGATAGGCACAATGTAGTTTCCAATTTGTGCCCAGGGCCTTGGCCAATTCCTGTGAGACTGAACTCAAAATGCAAGGCCATTGTCTGACTCAACCGTGAGAGGCAGCCCAGACCTAGGAATTATTTTTCTTGTAGCTTTCTGGCTATCACTCCTGCCGTCTCATGTTTCTCGGAAAAAGCCTCAACCTGGCCTGAAATGGTATCTACAAAAACTAACATATACTTGTCCCCATATTTTCTGGGTTTTATTTCTGTAATATCTATTTTCCAATAAATTCCTGGTACCCTACCTCTTTCTCTTTTCCCTCTTCCAATTCTAGTTCCTCCCACATTAACTGCCTGGCACTGAGCACATCTATCAACTATATCCTGAACCATACACCGTAATTTAGAAGCCTGGAAGTTCCTTGAGTTTGAGTGACCCCAGGTGAGTACCCTGATGTATCTGGTCTACTAATTTCTTACCTAGTCTTCGAAGAAGAATTAAATTTCCTCTTTTAGTCTTAGCCCAGTCTCCTTTATAATATAATTTAGCCATTTTTGTAAATACTTTAAATCTTCCTCTGAATACTCCAGTTTATCTGGTAGGGATAGATCCAGGTGTGTAACCAGCTCTTGCATTGTTTCTCAGGCTGCTTGCTTTAAATCTCGATCTGATAATTGGTTTCCTTTTGAAATCAGATCAGTCCCCTTTTGGTGTCGCAAGACATGCATAACAGCCACCTCTTTTGGGTCCCAATATTTCTCTTCTGTTTTAATTCCTTTTCCTTCTGCTGTTAATAGGCTCCTTACTTTGTAAGTAGCTCCATGTATACGGAGAGTAGCAAAGACATACCTGTGGTCCGTATTGATGTTGGTGGTTTTACCTTTAGCCATCTGCAGTGCCTTAGTGATTTCAATCAGTTCTGCTTGTTGTGCCGAAGTTCCATGTGGCAGGGTGCTGCCCAGAATTCCTGCTCAGGATAAACTACCACAGCCCTCACATACCTCACATACCTCTTTCCATGAACAGAGTCATGTCTGCATCTGGGAAGGGCATGTCTCTGAGATCCAGTCTTATTCCTGTGACTTGGTTTAGGACCTCCGCACAGTTGTGTGGATGTTCAGCCAGCTCCTCTGGGAGCAGTGTGGCTGGATTTAGCACCACTTGTGGCTGTGAGATCACTCTTGGTTTGTTGAGGAGGAGGGCCTGATACCCTGTCACTCGGGTGTTCACCATCCATCAGTCAGTTGGAGTCTACGAAGGTCCGCGATAGCGTGTGTGGTGGTCAAGATGAGATTTTTACCTAATGGTCTAGCATTATATCTCATTTGGTTAAGACCTACATGTCCAACAAATTTAATTCCATTTGTCATTCAAGCAACCCTTCACAGTTTCAGGTTACCAAAGACTTTGGAAGCCACTTTAACAATTACCCATTAAAACCTTGAGACAGACAAATAACTATCTCCACTTCAGATGCCATGCTCTCCCGCCAACAAGGGGGAGGGGCTAGGCAGTCCACATCAGGCCAGAGAAGGCAAAGAATTCCCCAAAACAAAGGGGGTTTCGGCAGCTGCTGGGGAATATTTTTTAAAGTCTTTGGCTCAAGGTCGGTTCATCCCACAGTGCCAGTTCTGCTTACCAAAAGTGGTCCATTAGGCACTCATATTCCATGCTCAGCTCCAATGAGCATCAGCATGGGCACCTTAACTCACTCTTAGACTAACCCCAGTTGGCTACAGTCATAGCCCTTAACACACGAAATGAGTGAATGAGAAGCCTCACATCTATTATGAAGAACAGAGAGATGAAAGTCAGAGTCCCTTTACTCTCTGCTTGCCCCATTCCTTCAATCAAAACAAACAATACAACAGACAACAAAAGGACCAGGCAAAGACAACCGTAGGCCAAACGATTCTTACCCATAACCTGCCACTGGTGGGGGCTTTCTTTATCCCCTGATCGCCTAGGAGGACTCGAACCCCCAAACCGCCCAGGTGGACTTGAACCCCCTGAATGTCTAGGGGTACTCGAACCCCCCTGACTATCCAGGGGGACTCAAACCCCCTGGAGTTTACCTAGGGGTATTTGAACCCCCTCTAACCGCAAAGGGAAACTCGAGCCCCCTGACCATCTAGGGGGACTCGAACCCCCTGACCACCCAGGGGGACTTGAACCCCCATACGATCTACCAGCAGAGGATGGGGCATCTCCGCATCCACACCAGCTCTGGGGAGCATGGCTGCTGCCAACTTCTACCAGTGGGCCATAGCCTGCAGCTCCATGCAGGATCCCATGATCTTACCTCCAGAGGCTTTTCCAAAAATTCCAATGCTGTTTCAGTTCTCATCATTTGAATTCGGGTGGCCCTCCAAAGATAGGGTCCTTATTCAAAGGAGCGAGACTGATACAAAGTGAAGTTCAAGCAAACGTTAATTTTGCACAAAGCATCGAGAATCATATTGACCAGTCAGGGCCTTCTCTTGCAAAGAGGCGACCACTCCCAGCCTCACAGACTAACATTTATAGCGGTAGTTTAGCCAGGCTATACAGAGTTGGCCAATGAGATAACAATACAGAAAAAAACTGCACAGTCGTGCTAAGTCTGCTACACCACAAAAACAAAAATGCTAGGTAACACATGGGTGGACAATTGGATCTCAATTTACCCTAGTAGATATATGCGTGCCCCTCTAATGGGATGTCTTCTCCTGGCCTGATTCACCCTTGTATCTAGGCTTTGAGAGTAAGCTCCTCTGGGAGGAGTAGGGTCAATTTAGTTTACTGCATGGGTTCAATATAAGTTTACTGCTGAAACACAAAATGACTCCCTCTGGCCTAGCAGCCCTTATAACGAGTACTTGTAGCGTCTCTAGAAATCGAGCCAAAATGTCTTCCAAATCTTCAAAACTGACGATGTACCAAAGGCAGATTCTACATCCTAGAACCTTAGGTCCAGAATGGACTCATGTACTTGGAGTCCACAGGAGCAAGCATGGAGCATGTTGGAAAAGACCCATAGCCCAAGTGAAGCCATCTGAAAGACTTCCGTGCCCGTTTCAGGAAGACAACTTGTATCTTCAAAAGGACGCATTGAAGAGGATTCAAATGTCAAAGAACCTGGAGCATTCCCACAGGGTCCTGCAGATACCCTCTGGAGGAGTACATGTAGATGTGACAGCACAAGCCTGCCTTCACCCTCTCATGAACATCCCCCAAATGGTTTCATGGGATAAGCAAACAGTGCCTCTTGTGGAAGATGGGCGTGTTCTAATGGAGGCAGCAGAAGATGAACAGTGGGACAACAAAGGTCCATTAGAGAGCCACAGACAGCGTATGCTACAGGTTGGTGAGGATATTCAGGAAGACAAGGAACTGGAGAATGAACATTGGAGCTCTGAGCGAAGGTCTGGCATTTGAGGATGGTGGGAGGTTCTCTGAACCTGGCTGCCTTCCATAGAGATCTAGGTCCAAATTAAAGAAAACATCCTCTGGCCACAGTCAATCCTTGTCTTTTTGTCAAACAATGCACATGCACATATTTGACAGAGAGACAGAGAGATCACAATCAGGGTGTAGAGCTGGAGAGGGAAAAGCTGACTTACCCCTGAGCAGGGAACCTGAGAACAGAGTCGATGCCAAGTCCCTGGGATCATGAGTTGAGCTGAAGGCCGCCTCTGAACTGATAGGCACAATCCATGACACAATCTTTGACTTCTGAATACGTCCTAGTTCTAGACGTGAACCACTGCTCTGTCATTGTTCACAAATGCAGGGGAAATGGATTTTGGCTTGGGCTGGTGTTGCTTGAGCTATCTGGCCTGCTTCGAGAGCTGGTATAGTTTGTCCTCTTGAGGTAAGTGACTTGGCTATGTACAAACTACACTCCCACGCATATTTAGGTAAAGAGAATTCCTCCATTGATAGCTTTTGCAGAGGGAATGAAACTATGTCTTGTTGTTCTATGCTTCTGTGGATGGTGATGTGAGTCCTCCTTGCCTCTGAATCTGGATCTCTGTTTCTGCTCCCAGATGAGGGACAGTTTTAGCTCTGAATTCTCAAATCCATGTTCAGCCCTCTTTTTTTTCTCTCACTCCTACTTCTCCTACAATAAGCACCTCTTTCTATTCCTTGGAGTCAATGACTTTCCTAAGCTCATTGTCATGTTTCATCATTCTTCCTTCTTTCTTTGGATTTGTTTCCTTATTTACCAATCCTTTTCTGCCAGGTCAAAAATTTGGTCCTTTGCTTCTGCCAGCTTCTTGGACTTTTCCTTCAGTCTGCTACCAATCTTTTAATGATGATTCTAAATGTTATTTAGAGAGACATTCTGTTCTTAATATATTTCAAATATTCTACACAAGGCAAAGTGGATCCAAGTAATCTGTAGGCAAAATAAGATTTTAGAGAAGTATATATTTCCAACAGTATTTATAAAATATTACCTTTATGTAAGGCATCATCCTGGACTTTGTGGAAAACACACAAAGGAGTAAGAAGTGGCCCTTCAAGAAACATATACAATATCAAGGTTTAACATGAAGCAGCATGTCTTCTCTAAGTAAAAAAACATTGTACCAACTGACTTTACTGAAACTTTATATTTATTGCTCTCATTTTAGGCCATAGTGTCCTTCTGCATGCAGGCTGCTATAACGGACATGATATAGACTGAATAGCTTATAAAGAACAGGAATTTATTTCTCACAGTTCTAGAACTGAGAAGTTCAAGATTAAGGAATGGGCAGATCCAGGGAGAGCCCACTTCCTCATAGATGGCTATCTTCTCACTGTAAACGTACATGATGAATGAATCAAGAGAACTCTCTGGGGTCTCCTTTAAAAGGACTGTAATCCCACTTATAACCTAATCACCTCCCAAAGGCCCCTATGTTTTAATACTATCACTTCCACAGTTAGATTTTGTAATATGATTTTGGGAGACATAAACATTCACACCATAGTATATATAAACAAAAGAGACACAAAAACAACAAACAACAAAAATTATTTTAACTACCTATTATTTTCAACTACATAAAATTTTAATTTGTTTCTATATAATATTAAATAACTCATTTGAGTGATTCACTTATATCCAATGCATCTGAGTGCAATTAAATCTGCTTACCCAACATATCCAGCAGCATATTTCTTCAGACTATCCCATTCCCCACCTTACAGGATTTACCACAATTAGAAGACAGGGGATAGAGGATAGATAGATAGATGTATACATAAACACACTTGTACATACACATATGCATATTTTTTCCTGTTAATGATACTCATGCAAATAAAATTTAAGCTCAAGGAAACCTGTCTTGTGTGTTACTTAATATCCAGTTTTTAGTCAACATCCAAAAACAAATAATCCAATAAAAACATGGATAGAAGACATGAACAAGTGTTTCCCCAAAGAACACATTCAAATGTTCAGTAGATACATAAAAAGATGTCCATCATCATGTATCATCAGGAAATTGCAAAGCAAAACTAGAAAGAGATACCACCTCACACCTGTCAGAATGGCTAACATCAACACTACAAGAAACAAAAGGGGTTGGAGAGGATGTGAAAAAGTAACACTTGTGGGGGCTGCCTGGGTGGCTCAGTGGGTTAAGCCTCTGCCTTCAGCTCAGGTCATGATCTCAGGGTCCTGGGATCAAGTCCCACATTGGGCTCTCTGCCAGGCATGGAGCCTGCTCCCTCCTCTCTCTCTCTACTTATGATCTCTCTCTGTCAAATGAATAAAATCTTAAAAAAAAGAAAAAGTAACAATTGTGAACTGTTGGTGGTGATGCAAACTGATACAGCCATATTTGAAAACAGTATGGAATGTCCATAAAATTTAAAAATAGAAGTCCTTTGTGATCCAACAATCCTGTTGGTGTGTATTTACCCAATGAATTTAAGAAAACTTATTCAAAGGGATGCTAGCACCCCTATGTTTATAGCAGCATTATTTGTAAAACTAAGATATGGAAAGAGCGAAGTATCCATCAATTGATGAATAAATAAAGAATAAGTGGTATGTATATACAATGGAATATTATTCTGCCATAAAAAAGACTGAAATCTTGCCATTTGCAATAACATGTCTGGAACTAGGCAGTATAATGCTAAAAGTGAAATAAGTCAGTCAGAGAAAGACAAATACCTTTACTCATATATGGAATAAAAGTAACAAAACAAACAAGCAAAGGGGAAAATAATAACACATAGAAAGAGAAACAAAGCTAGAAACAGACATTTCATAACGGAGAACAAACTGATGGTTACTTGAGGGGATCTGAAAGGAGTGATGGATTAAATAAGTGATGGGGGTTAATTAGAGCACTTGTCATGATGAGCACCGAGTGCTATATGTTATATTGTACACATGAAACTAATACAACCATATATGTGAACTAACTGGATTTCAAATGAAATTTTTTTAAAATCCCAGTTTTTAGCTCACATTCTGGCTTACAAAAGGGATTTAGTCAGGAATTTGGAGATTAGTTAATGAACAAATAAGGGGTGAACAGGCAGTTGTTAGATAAAATTACTATCCTTTCTGGCATGACTTATACCTTTTATCTAGAATTAATTTTAGCACTTTAGACTCTTCCTATTTTATTTTGAGTCATTAAACAAAAATTTCCTCAAAGGACCTTAGACTCCATCCAATTTGAGCAACAGTGTGAGAGAGGAAATGGTGTCCAGGAGGAAAAAAAAAAAGATAAAACTACTTTTGTTTACTAGTGAATGCATAGTTCTTCCACAGAAGAAGCTCTAAATGGTCATGGCTCCAGCTTTATATGTGTTCAGTCATATGTTCAGAAGTAGGTAACACTATCAAAAAATATAAAGCATCTGAGATTATTTTCCCTTATTTGAAAGCTGGTGTATGAGTCTGCCGTGGTTTCTTGGGTGTTGATAGAAGACGCAGACTCATGGTTCAGAAATAATATAGTTTATTATTCACAGCATTAGAGGTCGCCAGAATATTAACATTATTTGTGTGTGTGTGTGTTTCTGTGTGTGTGTGTGTGTGTGTGTGTGTGTGTGTGTGTGTGTGTGTAGGGGTGGGAGTTATATATCAGTTCTGAGCCTCAGTTCCCACAAGAAGAATCAAAACAGAGGCAGATAATATTTGCAAACACAACAGGTTAAGTTAAAAAAAAAGATACTATTTCTGTCCTCCAAGTCTATTCAATACAACCATCTTCAAAGGATGGTCTAGAACAAATAATAAATGCAGAAATGTAAGCAACCAATTGAAAAGTGTCTCCCAAGAAACACACTTTGAGAGTCTTCCTTTGACAAAAATACTATAGGATATTACATGAATCAGGTGCATTGAATACTGGAAGGTTAAAATTACAAGGGACCAAATATTTTTAAGCAGTCTGGCATCCAGTAGAGTTCAAATAGGTTTTATAAGATTGAGGAAAGAAGCCATCAAAACCTGGGCCCAGGGGCGCCTGGGTAGCTCAGTGGGTTAAGCCTCTGCCTTTGGCTCAGGCCATGATCTCAGGGTCCTGGGATCGAGCTCTGCATCAGGCTCTCTGTTCAGCAGAGAGCCTGCTTCCCCCCCCCCTGCCTCTCTGCCTACTTGTGGTCTCTGTCTGTCAAAAAAATAAATAAAATCTTAAAACAAAACAAAACAAAACAAAAAACCTGGGCCCAATTTTCCCAAAAGTATGATTCTGATTCTAGTCTCTATGATGTTATCCCTTGAAGACAATGTCTCTAATTGAGTTGAATTAGTTTACTAAAGAGCATACCCCCATTTGTTGTAGGAGATGAACAATATGCAAGAGGCAAAATGCCACATGGAAGCCACCTGGTCTTCAGTGGAATATAGAATCAGTTCCTTTGGGATGAATTTGTTCCACATTTGACTTCCCACTTAAGGGAAAATAAGAGTGCCTTCCAATAGATTTTAAATAGGAAATGACAACGGAAGCTTATACAAGATTATAAAATGGGAAATTTCATTTAGATAAGCAATAATTTCAAAGTCATCTTCTTAATATTACAGACTCTTCACATAATCATAATTTTATTTTGGTATTATATGGTAATTTCAAATATAGTAAATATAAAGAATTTACCTCTGTAATTATAACGATTCTAGTCGTAGTTTAATGGCAACAAAACTTCAAGTTAGAAGTATGGTCTACCAATTATGAATACATTTGGAAATGGTGTGTCATCTTCACTCCACTTGTCTCACTAAAAGAGTGAGCCAAAAAAAGTAGGTCCAAGCTGTTTACTATGGTCAAAATGAGTTGCTTTTGCACTTGGTAAAGAAGCAGTCATATTTTGGAAGAAGAAACTGAGGCTATTAATATTTTCAACTTATTTTCAGAAAAGGAAAGAAAGGATAATCTAAGCTAAAGCCAAAATCTTACACAAGGTGGCAGGAGAATAATCTTTTCCCAGATAAAAAGTTTTTCAACTTAGCCATGTTAGGAGGAAGAAGAGATGAGACATTGTGGACTTGACTAACGTTTGTACACTGTTCAAAAAGTTTTCAAAATAATGTGTATTATTTTTCTTCTTTTAGTTGAGACAAAAACAAACAAACAAACAAAAAACCACTAATGAGCTTACTCTTAAAAGGAGGTAAACAAGAAACTAGCAAAGATTGAGTGTTAGTTATTGTCCCCCTCTCCTTTTTTTTAAAATTATGTTATGTTAGTTACCATACAATACATCATTAGTTTTTGAAGTAGTGTTCCATGATTCATTGTTTGTGTAAAATACCCAGTGCCCCATGCAATATGTGCCCTCCTTAATACCCATCACCAGGCTCACCCATCCCCACATCCTTCTCATCTTTAAAACCCTCAGTTTGTTTCTTGGAGTCCATAGTTTTTCATGTTTCATTTCCCCCTCCAATGCCCCCACTTCATTTTTCCTTTCCTTCTCCTAATGTCCTCCATGCTATTCCTTAGGTTCCACAAATAAGTGAAACCATATGATGATTGACTTTCTCTGCTTGACTTATTTCACTTAACATAATCTCCTCCAGTCCCATCCATGTTGATGCAAAAGTTGGGTATTCATCCTTTCTGATGGCTGAGTGATATTCCATTGTATCCATAGATCACATCTTCTTTATCCGTTTGTCTGTTGAAGGGGATCTTGGCTCTTTCAACAGAATGGCTATTGTGGACATTGCTGCTATGAACACTGGGGTGCATATGGCCCTTCTTTCCAGTAAAATAGAGCTAGCCTATGACCCAGCGATTGCACTACTGAGTATTGACCTCAAAGATACAGATGTAGTGAAAAGAATTAGGCATTGTTAAAGCACAAAAGCAGGGGATAGAAGTTATGGTACAGAAGAGGGAAGGGCAACCATATGGCAGAGTAGAATAAAGTAGCTCAGGAAGAAATTAGTCATATCCAGATATTGTAAGGCATGTGGGGTTGGCAGGGAGAGCATGAGAAATCATGAGAGAAGAGAGAGAAAATGGACCAGGCAGGAGGGTTTATAACATTTTAACATCTAAGGTAAGCATATGCAAAGCAGAATAGGGAAAGAAATAAAAGTTTTTATAAGACTCAATACATAAGGAATAACGGGGAGGACACTGGGAGATGGAGAGAAGTGTGCTGGGGGAAATCGGAGGGAGAGACAAACCATGAGAGACTGTGGACTCTGAGAAACAACTGAGGGTTTTGAAGAGGATGGTGGCAGGTGGTTGGGTGAGCCCAGTGGTGGGTATTAAGGAGGGAATTTATTACATGAAGCACTGGGTGTGGTGCATAAACAATGAATTTTGGATCACTGAAAATAAATTAAAAGAAAAAAAAAGACTGACTACAGACATGGACCTCAGTGTAACACAGATATGGAACTCACTGGAATACCAGCCACTTCCCACCAACACACACAGACTATGATAATAATAAATAATAATGCAATTAAGAAAATTGCCTGCCAAATAATTTTTCCTCTTTTTTATTTTTATGATTATTATTTTTATTTTATTTTTAAAGATTTTATTTAAATTCCAGTTAGTTAAAATAAGGTTAATATTAGTTTCAGGTGTACAATATAGTGATCAACACTGCCATACAACGGCTTAAATATAAAAATGAAAAAAAATTTTTTTAAAAATTTTATTTTTAAAAACCTCTACACCCAAGGTGGATTTCAAACGTACAACCCCAAGATCAAGAGTTACATATTTTACTGACTGATCCAGCCAGGCACCCCAACAAATAAAAATTTTATAAAATTGTTGAGTTTGTGGGAGTCTCATTTGCTCAGTCAGTTAAGTGTCTGCCTTTGGCTCAGATCATGATCTCAAGAGTCCTGGGATCGAGCCCCATATTGCTCATGCTCTCTCTCTCTCTCTCTCTCTCTCTCTGGCTTTTGCTCTTAAATAAATAAATAAAATATTTTTTAAAAAAAATTGTTGAGTTTGTTTAACTAGTTTTAAACTAGTAGACAGAGATGAAGATAAAGTATGATGTCATGGCAGGGAAAAATACAACTTACACGTTTTAAAAATAAAATGTGCAATGCAAGTTACATCACTTCTTTTATCACCACACAGGGACTTTCCCTACTGAGTTGTTGTAATGTAAGGACCTATTTTATATTTTTATATTTTAGCAAGAGGCTTCCATTGAGGTTAACCCTGAAACTGTCCTTGCTCCCCTTCCCCCAGGGGATTCACTTAAAAACAAGACCTGGAAATCAGCTCTAGGTAACAAAGCCCATATACAAGGGTGGGTCAGGCCAGGTGGAGACATCAATCAGCGGGAGGGGGGGGCGGTGTTTGCATATTGTCTCCCTAGATATTAAGGAGTATGCCCCACTCCTCTGCCCTTTGGGAACCGTTTTGGCACCAATCCTAATCAAGGTGTAATAGGCTGGGTCAAATGTCTATACTAGGGTAAATTGAACCTCAATTGGTCACCTAGCCTCACTGTGGAGTTTCCTGTGTGTGTTAAAATCTCATTGGTCACCTGTGCGTGGCCAGGCCTGACTTCATGGCCTTTGCCCTTAAAAGCTAGACTGTGAAACAGTGAAGGGTTGCCTTCTCTCATAAGAGGTGTGGCTCTGAACGTTCGGTTAGATTCTTTTTTTTTTTTTTTTAAATCTAAGGTTTTTTTTTTTTTTTAAAGATTTTATTTATTTATTTGACAGAGAGAGAGATCACAAGTCGGCGGAGAGTCAGGCAGAGAGAGAGAGAGAGAAGCAGGCTCCCGCTGAGCAAAGAGCCCGATGCGGGGCTCGATCCCAGGACACTGAGATCATGACCTGAGCCGAAGGCAGCGGCTTAATCCACTGAGCCACCCAGGCGCCCCCGGTTAGATTCTTGATGCTTGGCATGAAATAAGGCTTTGCTTGACCTTCGCTTTACATCAGTCTCGCTCCTTTAATCATAGACCCATTATTGGGGCATAACAGTATTAATCTTATAGTTATAAGTCCACAATGCATCCATCATCCATTCTACCCCTTAAAATTCCCCTTTGGACAGACCCATGATCTAGAACAAGCCTTATTTTATAGTGCCTTGTAGGAGATTTTTGCTGCTGCCTAAATTGCCTACTTTCCTCTCACCATTACCACAGAAATTGGGTCCACTGAAACAAAGGGGTAGTGTAAGAAATTAACAACTTCCATAAATCTCTTTAAATCATAAAGTATAAGATAGTGATACCTTTTTTTCTGCCACATAACCAATTCTTGCAAGAATAAGGTCACATAAGAGAATTTACAACACATGCTAGCATTATCCTACTGGACCCAGATCATTTGTATGTTTCTCTGTCTCTGAGAAATGTAGTTATTTACATGACTGAAACCTACAAATTGTTTGATATGACTACTAATATCACCTACATCATTTTAAAGCCTGTTTAAGGCTTCTGAAATACATAGGTTTTGTAAACACTTATTAAGCATCTTGTATATATCAAACACTTTAAAAATCTCTGCTTTAAAAACAGAACAAAAAAACTCTACCTCAATGGAACTTTGAGTCTGAAAAAGTTACAGGCAATATACAAGGCAACAGATAGAATAATTACATATTTGATTATATACTCCGAGGATGTCACATTAAATTGATATGAAAATGATGAGAAGGATCTGGATTTCTTGTCAAAATTTTTTGCCTTAAAAAGAAATTGATATTTAGGGAAAGTTGTTACAGAAAGAGGTCCTGTGTCAACCAAAAATGTTAAACCATGATCTGAATAAATTTTCCAGTTGTGATCATTGCTTTGTTTAGCTGTCTTATATTAAGACTGAATTTAGTAATTCAGTCTCAGATTTCAGTAAGTCTTTTTTTTAATGATTTTATTTATTTATTAGAGAGAGAGAGGGAGGGGCAGAGGGAGAGGAAGAACCAGACTCCTTGCTGAGCAGGCAGCTGATGCAGGACTGGATCCTAGTACCCTGGCATCATGGCCTAAGCTGAAGGAAGACACTTAACCAACTGAGCCACCCAGGCACTCTAGACTGTAAACTTCTTAAAGGTAAAAAAGTTTATTCTTCTAGAAGTTCCACAGACATTTCTAACATCCATAAGAAAGCATGTACTGATGTAAAATGCCAGCAAATCAAATTATTTAGAAAAGAAAGAAAGAAAGAAAAGACATATCTGGATAAAGAGAAAAACAGAAAATCTAATAATACATTGAATTATTAGAGCAAAGAGTGGAGGAAGAGAAAATAAATAAGAAATAGAGATTTCCACTAAAAGAAAAAAATTGAATAAGGCAGGAGATTTAGAAAATTATTATGACAGACGAGAAAATAAAATAGGAGTTTTTAGAAAATAGCAATGAATGAAAAGGTAAATTGTTCCTACCTCTATAATATTAGCTGTTTGTTGTTGTTGTTGTTGCTAATTTACCTATTTAAGCTAATAAACAAAGAAAGGTTTCATTTAAGGATAAGGTATATATATATATATATATATATATATATATATATATATATATTTTCCAATATATATACATAAATTTTCATTGTTAGAAAATGTGTCACAGAAAGTATTTAAACTTTAAGGTACAGATGCAACATGTAAAAAACTACATTGTTTGAACGTCTAATTTGTAAATGCTGTTAGAGGAAACTTGGTGGAAATGTCCTTATGTGGTTGTGTTTCTGGAACTAAGTATATTTATTAATAAGGAATAGTTTAAAATTATGAAATGACCAGGAGTGGACAATTTTCCTAATCCTATCAGCTCTTTGCAGCTCTTTTATTAGCCCCCTTCAGGAATACCAGCTTTATTTAACTAATTAAATTTTATATTAATATGCTTTTGACTTTTGGCCTTTCTCTTCATTCTGTTCTTTTTTTTTCCCGTAAATTACATGTTTCTGCTTAACAGCTACTATCAATTCTTTGATATGAATTCTCAGCATCAATTTACTAACTCCAGAGATGAAGCAGCATCAATATTTAGAAGCGAAGAATACAAAGCCTTGGGCATCTGGATGGCTCAGTCAGTTAAGCATCTGCCTTTGACTCAGGTGGTGATCCCAGGGTCGTGGGATGGAACCCCAGTTTGAACTTTCTGCTCAGCTGGGAGCCTACTTCTCCCTCTCCCTCTGCCTGCAGCTCCCTTTGCTTGCGTTCTCCCTCTCTTTGTCAACTAAATAAAATAAAGTAAAATAAAATAATGTAAATAATACATTTATTTATTTATTAAAATGCAATTATTACACAATACATAATGTATTGCATAATTATAATAATGATTAAATGATTTATTAAATATTTATATTAAATATATCGATTTAATTAAATAACTATTTTTTAGAATTTAAAATATTTCAAATTTAGATCGTTAAATATTAAATCATTAATTTAATAAATAAATATCTAAACATAATTAAATAAAATAATTTATTGATTAAAATGAATAAAATAATGTTGTCATTATCTGAGCATGTATTTTTAAATAGTCTAAAAACAACCATCTAATAAAGTCTAAATACATTGAGATCAGATATTTATACAAGTTCACCCAGACACTCAACCCACAGATAGTTTCAAAACATTTGTTTTTTTTAAAGATTTTATTTTTTTATTTGACAGAGAGAGATCACAAGTAGGCAGAGAGGCAGGCAGAGAGAGAGAGGAGGAAGCAGGCTCCCTGTGGAGCAGAGAGCCTGATGTGGGACTCAATTCCAGGACCCTGAGATCATGACCTGAGCCGAAGGCAGTGGCTTAACCCACTGAGCCACCCAGGCGCCCCTCAAAACATTTGTTTTTATCTACTACTCAAAATACGATTGTAATGTATTTATTTATAACTTTGACGTAACAAGGAAACTTGGAGGAAAAGGAGACATTTGCTTTTAATATTTGAAAATTATTTTGTTGATTTAAAAAAAATAAAAACCTTAACACATGAGCATTTCTTCTTAAATAACACTGTGAAGTTTCTGAGTCGCATTCTATTAAAAGTGCTGATAAAATGGCCTCAGTTACTCATTTAAATTATCAGCTGAATGGGTAACAAATGAAGTGGAGAGCTTTTTAATTATTTATGAATGTATTGCTTGTGGATGGAGTGCCACATAGAGTCACCTCTCTTTTTGGCTTTGTTTTGTGAGCAGCAGTGGAATCTATGAATGAGATTAAACATAAGGACATTCACAGAAATTCTTAATGAACTTCTGGGGAAGGGCAATAAGTGCAAGGAAAAACTGCAGCAAGACTAATTACAAATTTCAAGTGGTCATTGCTTAATTATAGAAGCTTTTAAGTTCAAGTAATATATCTTTTTTATGAGCCTATCATATTGTATTAATTACCACAAACTGCACTCTTGAACACTTATCTTTTCACATATTTCTTATTCTTAGTACTTAAAATTACCCTTATGATTGATAAGTAAATGGATTTTACTGACAATGCATTTATTTACATAAATAAAAAATGCTGTTTATATATATAAAAACAATTGAATATGTGTATGTGTTCAATGAAAATTTTTTTTCAAATTAACATCTTAATTCTACCACATTGGTTACAAATAGATATAGACTTTATAGATTCATCAAATATTTTATTCTCAAATTTATACCTCCTTTGTGAAGTAAATGAAACTCTATATATTAAATATAATCCTATCACATGTAACAGTTACTAGTGCATCCCAGGACATACATAGGTCAGGTCCTACTCAAGGCATCACGGATAACTGGATTTAACTTTCTATCCTGGGAGTCTTCTGTATATTTCTTTGGCTTTTATACTACAATCAGGAGGAAGAATTCTTTTGCTAAAGGCTTCCAAATCACTATGTGAGTAGATTATTTGTAGACTAGTGATATAATATTATAGTTTAATATGTAAAGCATGATAAAATAAAATGCTATTGCCATATTTAATTTATTCAGAAAAGCATTCATTTAGTTATCAAACATTCATTTGCTTTTTTTTTAAAGATTTTATTTATTTATTTGACAGACAGCACAAGTAGACAGAGAGGCAGGCAGAGAGAAAGGAAGGGAAGCAGGGTCCCTGCTGAGCAGAGAGCCTGATGTGGGGCTCTATCCCAGGACTCTGGGATCATGACCTGAGCAGAAGGCAGAGGCTTTAACGCACTGAGCCACCCAAGAGCCCCAAGCATTCATTTTCTTTATACAGAAGATATAGAACAATGTTATATAGTAGAAAATACAGTAAATAATCTAGAAACCTTGATCTTTGTGTTTTGGCAATTTTAGAACATAAAATTAGCTAAAGCTCAAGTGCAAGTTATATTTGTATCCTAGGAGGAAAAGTTAATTAAAAGTTTGTTTATTACCATAGTTTAACATTTCAACAAAATGATAATGAGTCAAAAATTAATGAATATATGAAGTATACAATAAAAACAATAATCTTGAGTGTATGTGACTCACTGTAGGTATTAATAGGCTAGAAATCAAAGGGAAAGTATCTATAGGGTTTGTTCAGTTCCATGCTCATCAGATTAATAGGCTTTCTCATATTGCTTCCTTCATCACATTAATTTGTCTAATGAAGTTTTCAAGAGTTAAAGACAGTGATAGGTTCATGGCTGGAGAGAAGGTACAGAATCTAAGATAGTTCAGCAGTGCTTATTATTTAAGAGAAAGACAGCATGGGAGGTGAGGGGTGGAAGGAAAGGGATAAGAAGAGAGAATCTTAAGCAACCTCCTTGCCCAGCACAGAGCCTAAAGGGGCTTCATCTCATCGCCCTGAGATAACAACCTGAGCTGAAATCAAGAGTCAGATGCTTATCTAATTGAGTCACCCAAGTGCCCCATTTTTTTCCCTGTATCTTTATTTTCATCTCTTTCTGTAACTGAGTTTCCCTTCAAAATCAGGACTTGCATACACAACCTAAATAATTATTTTGGGATTTGATCACGTGGAAGAGGAGAGAATGAGAAGAGCTAAGTGGTCCAGGAGAAACATATATGAGTTCAGACTGAGTGGATTATGATTGTGGACAACTGAGCATCAATCCTAATGCACAGAATACATCTCAGAATTATTTTCCTGAAACAAGAAAGAATCTGTTTAACCCACTGGCTTCTGCATCCTATCCACAGTGGTTAAAATTCATCCCAGAAGTAATTAATGTCCCTGACTTTTCTATTACTGGGCATGAGAGAGGAGCTGAGTGGGCTTGGTCAGTGTCCCACCTAATGAAAGGCAGAGCAGATTCAGGCAAAAAAAAAAAAAAAAAAAAAAAAAAAAATATATATATATATATATATATATATATATATATATATATATATATCAGTTCTTTCCAAATTAGATTTAATGGGATTCTGTTTTTCATTCATGAATTCATTTTACATTTTATATTTTATCAATTTTTCTAAGCTTTGGCCAATATTCACTGCATTTTTGAATAGCTTTTATCTATTATTGTAAATAATTTTTCTGCTACATTTGTTTAGTCATGGTTATCCATTTCTTCTTCCAAGTTTTTCAGATATGTGATACCAATTTCCAAATAAATTATTTAAAATGTTTATTTTTTATACTAAACTTCTATGAAAAACATTGATATATGTATTATGGCATATTGTTCCCCTTTCAACTTATTTTTTAAAATGTGAATGTGCCTTGGCAAATATATATTGTTTCATTTTATGTTTATGTAGATTCTTCATAATTTTCCCAAGTTCATTGGCTTATGGTTTATATTTTTTTAATAATTTTCCTACTGCCAATTAATAGATTTTTTTCCATTACCTTGTCTAAGTTGCTATTGCCATTATAAGTAAAAAGCATCTGGAAATTTATATCCCTGTCCAGTTTCCTCAAATCACTCATTATTTTCAGGATCTAGTTGGATTTTCTTACAGGTTCCAGGTGGACAAGCTTTTGAACTGGTGCTAATTATTATTTGTTTGTTTCTGGCTTCCTGCATTTACCAGCTTAGGGATCATTTTTAACAATTATGATGAAATGAGGCATCATATTCTTATTCTCAACTTCATTAATAATGATATTAGTGTAACATGTCCTACAAGATAATAATAGATACATGTAAAATAATTTCATTGACCAAAAAAGTGGTGGAAAATGTAAATAAAACACAGTGGCAGCCAACTAGTCATTTCAAGTTGAGCTATTTTTCCCCCTTTATCTCCCTGTCTCTTTAATTTCCTGTAGCACATTCCTACAAAGTATTTTAAGGTGTTTTATATGCACATACATAGAGATCATCATGGAGTCTAAATCTAATAATTCCTTGTCAGTTTTAAATATTTTAAGTATTGTTCATTCCTATGTCAGTTGTCTAGTAACTTTTTCTCCACACTGCACTTAATTGCAAGGAAATATTTAATTTTAATATAAATTAATTAATCACTTTAATAAATATTTTTACCTTATGGATTAATCTTTGATGCTTATTTCTTAATTTTTTTTAACTTTTAAAATTTTATTTATTGAGAGAGAGAGTGAGAGAGAGAGAGAACAAGCACAAGCAGGGGAAGCTGCAGAGGGAGAGGGAAAAGAAGAAGCAGGTTCCCCACCAAGCAGGGAGTCAAGCTCAGTCTCAGGGCCTTGGGTTCATGATCTGAGGTGAAGGCAGAGGCTTAGCTGACTGAGCCACTGAGTCTAATTGTTATCTTTGATATTTTAGGAAATACTTTATCATCTCTAATTGATCCCCTATGTCACAAATACAGTTTTCTCTATGGTGCTATTAATTTTATTGTCTTCAAATGAGATTCTTTTTCTAGAAGCATTTTTAATCAGTCTCTTAGGTCTATAATTTAGTTTTTATACATTTCATTTAGTATTTTATTTTATCTTCATCATCTCTGAGTATTCCTGACCAGTACTCATTGGTCAAATCTTTCTTATTAATCTATTCCAAAAATTTGTTTGTTTCTATAATATTTTGTTATGATTGCTGTCGTTCTTAGGTTTTGCCTTTATATTCTTTTTGTTTTGTTTTGTTGTTTTATGCTTTGGTGTTTTTGTTGTATTGTTTTGTTTTTCTTTTGAATTAATACAATTAAACCTTTAGATTTCTTTCATACCTTTAATTATTGTCACTTATTTTCACAAATGGTATTACCGTAGTACAGTAATTCTAAATATTTCTGAATTAGCTGTATTATTTCTTTTTAGGTATAAAGTTAACTTCCAGTTACATGGACTTAATATTTTGGTCATTCTATTCTAGTTTTATTGCCTTATCATTGGAAAATATAGCCTGATACTTAACTCTAGGGAATGATGTGGGAGAGCTAGGTTCTTGTCTCTTGGAGTCAAAGAAGGAATCTCGTGGGCAATGGAGAGTGAGGAAGTGACAGAAGTTTATCAAGTGAATATATAGAAAAAGCTCTCACAACTAAGAGGGGTCCCCACACAGTTAACAATGAGTGCCTTCAGGGTTTATTTTTTATAAAAAGGTAACCAGGCAACTTTAATCCTTTTAACATCTCTATCAATAACTCCTGCAATGGCTTACCTCCTTTTGAGGGTCTGATTATTCTTTTTTGGTTACAGGTGTTTATCATAGAGACACCCACCCCACATGACCCACTCCATACACCTAGGGCAGGGTGGTCCTCCATCCCACATGCCTAGATCAGGGTGCTCTTCCCGGGGTAGGGTGGTCCAATTTATCTCTTTACCACATCACATTTTGGGGATTTCTGAGAGCCTGTTCACAAAGTTCCCTATGGATCTCTTCCTCCCTAGCCCCACCTGTCCGTTACTCATTTTGAGAGTTGATATTACCAAAGTACTGTAATTCTAAAAATTTCTGAATTAGCTGTATTATTTCTTTTTAGGTATGAAGTTAACTTCCAATTATATGAATTTAATATTTTGGTCATTGTTTTCTAATTTTATTGCCTTATTCTTGGAAAATATAGCCTGATATTTAACTCTAGGAATTTATTGGCATATACTTCTGGCCTAAATAATGGCCTGTTTGTGTAAATGTTCAACTTATGCTTATATACTTACTGAAGACTATTGTTTTGGGGTCAGGATGGCTACATTTATTAATAGATCAGGACTATTAGATTCTCTAAATTTTGATGTCTCTTAATTTAATCTAATTAAATTATCAGTTAATGAAAGAAGTTAAATTTTTTATGTACTACTGCATCTAAACTTATCAAAGTCTTTTGCTATCATTAGACAAGTATGTCATCCTGTTTTTATACCAAGTCTTACATTAAAAAAAATCATACTATATGAAATATTACTTATTATTATTATTATTATTTTTAAAGATTGTATTGATTGGGGTACCTGAGTGGTTCAGTCAGTTAAGTGTCTACCTATAGCTCAGGTCATAATACCCGGGTCCTGGGATAGAGCCCCGCAGGGGGTTCCCTGCTCAGTGGGGTGCTTCTCCCTCTCCCTCTGTTATTCCCCCTCCTGTGTGCATGTTTTTCTTTTCTCACTCTCTCTCAAATAAATAAGTAAAATTTAAAGATTATCTCTCTCAAATAAATAAGTCAAATTATTTTTCTCAATGGGAGGGAGAAGCAGACTCTCCACTGAGCAGGGAGCCTGATGCAGGGCTCAATACCAGGACCCTGGGATCATCACCTGAGCTGAAGGCAGACAACTTGAACCGACTAAGTCACCCAGGCACTCCAGTTGTTTATTTATTTATTTATTTTTATTATGCATATGTTTTATCTCTCTTTTCTTCAAGTCTTTTTTTCGATCGTTTTACTTTTTTACTTTTTTCATAAAACTGAATTATTTCAAGATGACTTGGTCATCCTCTTTTACCCCACCCCATAGGTCATAGAGTACATTTTAACTGTTAAAATATTAGTATTTAAGTGCTGCCTACACAAATTAAGGCAAATTATCTGTGGTCTGTATTCCTGAAAATATTTTTTTTATTATGCCTTCCTATTCCAATGACATTTTATAAGGATCTAAATGTTTACATTTGTGATTATTTTTTTCAAAATAATAAAGCTATTACTTCATTCTTTTTTATATCTGATGTTATTTAAAAAATTTCTGTCAGTCGGATTCTTGTTTCTTTATTAATGAATTATTTTTTTTCTCTCTAACACTTATGATTTTTTTTTGTCTTTGGTATGTATGCCCTAGTTTGGGATTCATAGAGTCAACTATAGTTATGAATATTTTCTTTCTTTTTTTGTATGTAAGTTTTAATCCAGTGTCTTGACTATTTTATGCTTGAGAAATAGATGTACATTAATATTCAAATATTTCTTTCCTTTTTCTTCTTTCATTTAAAAAAAAAGTCATTATTTTATTTTATTTAAAAAAATATGTATTCATTTATTTGGAGTAGAGAGAGAGGGTCATGAAGAGTGGCTGATTATATACTTTCAATTTGGGAGGAGGTTAGGGATAGCACAAGCCTCCAAGGTATTTTATAAACAAGGTTTCCAGGACCTTGAGGGGGCTAGCTATTGTTAGGGAAAGGTCATTTATTACTATTTAGTAAAAACTCAGGGAAGAGACTCTTCTGATGTGTATCAGTGGGTATATGCTTGGGAGATGATTGCCAATGTATATCTTGAGGGCAGGGGGGGGGAATAGAGATAAAGAAGTTTCCAAAGTAATTTTTACATGTGAAAGTAGATTTTCAGTATCCTGGGGGGGGGGTGGACTAAGAATGCTTTTTGCCCTGAGTAGATGTGTCCACATGGAAGCAGCTGAGTCCCCAGAAGAACTTCAAGGACTTGTCAACAGGCTATGAGTAGTAAGGAAATCTAATTTTTTCTCTAGCTTTTGTTCCACACGTATCACCTACATCTTACACCTCTTTTATATTGATAATTTTAATGCTTTGCTGGTATCCAGATGACTATGTCCTTAAGTGACTTCTTTTTTTTTTTTTTTTGGCTTAAATAATAGAAATTTATTTCTCATAGTTCTAGAGGCTGGAAGTCCAAGATCACAGTGTTGTAGGTTTGGTCTCTCCTGAGGCCTTTCTCATTGGCTTACTAAGAGCCATCTTCTTGGTTGAACTAACATAGCCTCTTTCTCTGTGTAGACTCATCCTTATGTCTCTTCCTCTTCATATAAGGACACTAGTCCTATAAGTGCCCCATCCAAACGAACTCCTTTAATCTTAATGACCACTCTAAAGATCCAGTCTCCATGTACTGTCACATTGGAGGTTAGAGTGTCCTTGTGGGGGACACAATGCAGGTTTTAAGATGGTCCAAGTCTGTGATTTTTGAGGATGTATGTTTGGGTTGTTTTTATATTCTTGAGGCAACCTATACATTTTACTCTTTCCTAATGAATTTCTCATTTCTTCAAGTCTCTGTCAGCTTCAGTTCTTATTGGTAGCTATGTTTTCTTCATGTTCCCTGATATGCATTGCAAAAAAGAGAGAGGAAACCAATGGGCCTAACTCTCTCTCAAAGAAAGATGATACAATAGTTCTCTAAGGAGAGAAGAGATTGTCTTTTTTTTTTTTAATATAATTTTTTATTTTTTATAAACATATATTTTTATCCCCAGGGGTACAGGTCTGTGAATCACCAGGTTTACACACTTCACAGCACTCACCAAAACACATACCCTCCCCAATGTCCATAATACCACCCCCTTCTCCCAAACCCCCTCCACCCAGCAACCCTCAGTTTGTTTTGTGAGATTAAGAGTCACTTATGGTTTGTCTCCCTCCCAATCCCATCTTCTTTCATTTATTCTTCTCATACCCACTTAAGCCCCCATGTTGCATCACCACTTCCTCATATCAGGGAGATCATATGATAGTTGTCTTTCTCCGCTTGACTTATTTCGCTAAGCATGATACGCTCTAGTTCCATCCATGTTGTCGCAAATGGCAAGATTTCATTTCTTTTGATGGCTGCATAGTATTCCATTGTGTATATAGTGTATATATACCACATCTTCTTGATCCATTCATCTGTTGATGGACATCTAGGTTCTTTCCATAGTTTGGCTATTGTGGACATTGCTGCTATAAACATTCGAGTACACGTGCCCCTTTGGATCACTACGTTTGTATCTTTAGGGTAAATACCCAATAGTGCAATTGCTGGGTCATAGGGCAGTTCTATTTTCAACATTTTGAGGAACCTCCATGCTGTTTTCCAGAGAGGTTGCACCAGCTTGCATTCCCACCAACAGTGTAGGAGGGTTCCCCTTTCTCCGCATCCTCGCCAGCATCTGTCATTTCCTGACTTGTTGATTTTAGCTATTCTGACTGGTGTGAGGTGATATCTCATTGTGGTTTTGATTTGTATTTCCCTGATGCCGAGTGATATGGAGCACTTTTTCATGTGTCTGTTGGCCATCTGGATGTCTTCTTTGCAGAAATGTCTGTTCATGTCCTCTGCCCATTTCTTGATTGGATTATTTGTTCTTTGGGTGTTGAGTTTGCTAAGTTCTTTATAGATTCTGGACACCAGTCCTTTATCTGATATGTCGTTTGCAAATATCTTCTCCCATTCTGTCAGTTGTCTTTTGATTTTGTTAACTGTTTCCTTTGCTGTGCAAAACCGAGCACACCAACCGGAGTGAAGCGGGGTCTTTTATAGGAAGGTACAAACAAGTTATGGGTGGGGCGCAACTGATTGGTGGACAGTTTGAACTTTTGAAAAAGGCATACTTGGTGTTAGTGGATTGGCCCTGGAAGACCCCCCTCGCGGGAAGAGAAAAGCGGGAAGGGGAAACAAAGAGGGGAAGTTTGACCTTATTACTGGGCAGAAAGGCATCCTGTCTACGTGACCTATGTGACCATGCAGCCCCCTTGCCTACGTGATCTAGGGGACCATGCAGCCCCCTTGCCTACGTGACCTACGGGACCATGCCCCGGCTATTAGGAGAGGGTATCTTGTTCAAACAGGAGTCAAGTGTCATGCCCTAAAAGCCAAGCGGTTACAGAAAGGCAAAAGAGCAGTTACATTGAATTCAACCCTGGGGGAAGGGTCTTTTCATTGCAAGGGGAGGTGGGGTACTTTTACACAACAAAAGAGCAGTTAATTACTTAACGACGGGGGGTGGGTGTCTTTCAAGGACATCATACCAACAATGCCAAATAATTTTCAGACAACAGCAGGATATCCAAGAATTCAACTAAATTCTGACACTATCTACCTGAACATAGCGTACGATTTCATCAGTTAAGGGATCAGTCCTCCAAGACTATCTCCAACCCCATCTCAGATGCCAGTCTCACTGTAGGCCCCAGGTTATTACCTGTGCTTGTGACTGAGCAACTAAAGGTTGGAGGTCCCAATGGCCTACTTCTTACGTTCTTTTAATTTGCTACAGGGGCTCACAAAACTCAGAAAAATACTTACTTTATGTTTGCCAGCTTATTAAAAGATATAATAGAAGATTTAAATCAATAGATAGATAAAGAAGTGCACAGGGCAAGGTATGGAGAATGGCCACAGAGCTTCTATTACCTTCTGTAAGACTGCCACTCTTCCTGCCTTTTTATACATTTAACAAACTAAAAGCTTTCTGAACCCAGTCCTTTCAGGTTTTCTGTGGAGGCTTCATGACATAGTCATGACTGACTAAATCTTTGTCATTTGCTGATCTAATCTCCAGCTCCTCTTCCCTCCCCAAATAATCCTGAATTGGGAGGAAGGGGAGGCATGTTGGGCAAAAAGTTATGAAGGCTTTCACCAAGTGGTTGGTCCTTCAGGCAAACAGCCCTTGCCTTGAGTGAGGTCTGAAGGTCACTTCATTAACATAACAAAACACACCTCTCTCACCCTTATAACAGGAAATTCCAAGAGTTTTAGGAGCTGTGAGACAGTAGCCATGGTTGAAAACCAAATATTCAGATGACCAAAATATATTTCTTGTAAACCACTATATTACCCTACATGCTTAAGTATTTAATTATGCGATCTTTTAAACTAATATTTTTCTAAGAGTCTAAACTGTTCTGTCAGTAATCTGGATTGGGGAGTGATGTATTGCCAAATTTCTGTCGTTTCAGTCCAGGAAGTCAAAGAGAAACAACAGGAGAGCCCCTTAGGGCAGGAAGTTCAAAGTAACAATGTTGACTACTACTCCCTTTTCTTGATTTTTTTTAAAACAAGCAAAGCATCTCTTCAGAGTTGCAGTTTAAAGCCAAGAACATGCGGAATTGGGAGAAAAAAATAGTTAAATTTGGAGACTTGCAGAGGTAGAATCAGAGTAGTGAAAGCCATTACAGTAACAGAACTAACTGAGGTCAGTCTTTGGTGAATCACAGAAACAGGTGGAGTTGTCAAACAAAGGAATCTTTGTTTACAACATACAAGGAGATCACAGGGAATAAGTTCCAAAGCCTTGACTGTTTGAACAGGAGAGAGATTTTTATTTAGTATTTAAGATGAATTCTCAGAAGGGAGAGTTTTATTATCCCGTGTATGGTTGGTCATAAGGTTGTGGATGCATGCACATCCACATATGTATTTGTGCAATATGTATTGCATGTTCACCTGAATGAAGCTTGTATTCCACCGAGGGCAGAAACTTCAACGTTAGAATAAAGCAGAGGTAACTGTTGGACAAGGGAAAGGGACTCTGCAGGCTTCAAGAGCAGATATAAACTAGATGGGGTCTTGGACTCATTTTCTGGGACAAGGAATGCAAGGCCTTGATTACTTTTGAAATAGCACTAGGAGTTTTACCACTGATTTATTGTCTCAATAGCTTAGGCTATTTCCTGGTCTGGTGGTGACTGTTAGTTTTCCCATTGCCTTGTTCCCTCAAAATCCTTAACTAGTGAGGGTTTTGCATTTCTTTGTAAGAACCTCCCAGGAAATTTTGGAAGAAGTGTGCTTGGGCAAGTACACAGGTGGGGTATAGATCATTGAAAATAGCTGGGGACAAAAAATGACTTTTCTTATGTCAGGAAAACTATATCTCATCTTTAATTTTCTGGGAACCTCTAACTCTTTCTGCTGATGTTACCAGCAGGCATCTGAGATATTACTGATTGTTCTCTTGAACCTAAGGAAAAGGAAATGTAGAAAGCAAATGACAAAACTTTAAAATCTATCCTGCAACTCATAATTCACTGCAGCCACCTCTCTGTCTTTCCCTTTCTCTTTTTCTCTCTTTCTATTTCTCTCTCACTTTCTCTCTCACATACGCACAACACACGCAAATCAACTTAAAACAATTTTTAATTTTCCCTATTCCATTTTAATATACTTGAGGCATGATCATTTTCTTAGTAAATACAAGAAAAAAAATCTAGGATTCCATCATTCTGTGTGATTAAAGCATTGAGGAATTTACTTCCAATAGCACTTATAAAAACATATTTTATTTAAGTAATATTATATAATCAGGTGCCTGAATTTTTCTTATTCTCCAACTAGTGTTATTTGGCAATTAATATTTTGTCAATCAATATTCCCCTATATCTGAATGTGTGGGCAGTGAGAGATGAGTTAGAGGCAAGGATGGTGAACACTCCCAACAACCGCAGACTACATATATCTTAAGCCATGATTTTCTTTGCAAAGGTCAACATTGATAATGTTCTAGTCATACCTCCGTGTACCAGGAAAGAAGTAGCATATTTCTTGAAAGACACAGCTATCAAAGCTCCATTGAGAAACCGTAAAGATAGAGAAGGGATTTGCAAATTATATATCTGATAATGGACATCTACTCTGATTATTAAAAAATGAATAAAAATAAAAAACCTTACTTATAACCAAACTGAGTATCCAATTTTACATGTGAAGGAAATAATGGAAGAGACATGTCACCAAAAGGATATGGATGGCTTATAAGCACATGACAAATTTCTCAACATTTAGACATTAAAGAAATACAAATTAAAATCATAATGAGACATGCTTACATATCTATTAGAATGGCTAAAATTATAAAGGCTAATTGTACTTCGTCTGAGCTAGATTGAGAAGCAACCAAAAATCTAAACTGTTGTTGGCATATATCATGATACAACCACTTTGGGAAATAGTCTGAACATTTTTTTAAATGCAAAATATGTTGCAGTTATACAAATAGCCATTTTACTTCTAGGCATTTAACCAAGAGAAACAAACCCTATGTTCATACAAGGACTTGTATATGAATTTCATAGCAGCTTTATTTTTAAGAATTGAAAACAATGGAAATGTTCATCAATGTCCATCAATAGAGCAAAGACAAATTATGATCTATTCATTAAAGAGATTACTATTCAACATCAAAATGAACTATTTACAGTTGGAGATTCTCAAAATAATGATGCTGAGAAAAGAAAAGCCAGGCAACGAATAATATATACTGTGTGATTCCATGACTATAAAAAATCTAGAAAATACAAATTTATATATGGTCACAGTCACCAAATATATTGGTGAGATTTTAGTGCCTTCTTCTGTGCTCCCATAGCTTCCTACACTTGGATCTCCGAGCATTTGTTACACCATGTGAAAATATGAACTCTTTTTCTTTATTCTGTCTTACTACAATAAGAATCCTTGAAATTTTATGGACATTTGAACTCTCAGTTATTAGCAGAAATTCTATCACACAGTAAGTTTCCAAATATAAAAGCCAGAGTTTTACAATGACTTCTAAGCTTTTACATGATCTAGCCACTCATTTAACCTCTGTGACCTCTTTCCCTGCTACTCTTCAGTCACTCACAGTGGCCTCCTTGCTATTCCTCAGATATGCCAGGCATGATCCAACCTTATGGCCTTCAAGATAGCCAATTCCTTTGTCTGGAGTGACCTTATTGCTGATAGTTCTGGGCAAATTCATCACCTTTCCATACCTTTGTTCAATTGTCAGCTTCATTGTAACTACCCTGATCTTCCTATTAAAAATTTTAACTCCCCATCCCCTGCCTAGCAACCTTGATTTTTCTCACCCTGATCGAATTTTTCTTTTTCCCCATTATACTCATCAATTTTGAATGCACTATGCAATTTTTATTAAGGTTTATAGCTTTTAATTGTCTCACCCATGAAAATAAAAGTTCTACAAAGCCAAGTATTTCATTTACCAGTGTAGTCTGAAGTAATATCTGCCATATAATAGGTTCAATAGACAATTGGTAAATTTCAGAATAAATTAATGTTGAGAGTATACTGAATTTCATAAGTCATTTCAATAATTTTTTTCCAAAATATAAACTATGTAAAACATACCTTAAATTTACTTTCAAAATATTTTATAGCATATAATGGACAATATACATAAGCCTTAAGGAAACAATCATATAAATAACCATTTCATACCTACTTAAAAACTGCATAATACCGCACTCCTAGATCCTCTCTGAACGTTCTAAATTAACCCTTCAAAGGAAATACATTTTTAAAAATAATAGATTTTTTGTCAAATAATTTAATAAAATAAAAGTTTCATTCATCTATGTAGATCATAATAAATGTTTTTAATAAGCATGAAATTATAACTCTGAAGTGTGCTAAAATGAAACCACCTGCGAAGGGGGAGAGAACAAAAATAAACATCATTTTTCCAAATAAGAGGAATTTATTACTTTTGAATCCAAGCATGTGGATTTGTTCAAACTGGCAATAAAGGAATATGGAAACACAAACCATAGAAAGTCATATTTTAGATTTCTAAAAGACTTCGAAGTGAAGAGTATACATTTTTTAAATGCTACATAATGCTACATAATGACAAGATGACAGGTTGTGACAAATAGCATTTTAAAAGCTCTACTCATAATGGAACGGAAGGTGTCATTTCCCTATAATTTTATATATATCATTAATTTACTATATCTGGATACAACATATTACCAAACAGATGTTCATCAAAGACTAAATCATTTTTAATGGAACATAATAATTTGAACCTACATGTATTAATCATTTTTTTCGATCTAACATTTATAGTCTCGCTAAACATTTTATCAGTTGTCGACAAAATTCAAAAAAAATAGGATAAAAAGTCGTGTTTGGAAAAGTAGATTTTTTTTCAAATTTGCATTTAAATGAAAATATTTGATGATATTTTTAAAACTTTAAATGTAATTTTATATATATCTGACCTATCAGATGATATAAAATTTTTGGAGAAAATATGACATATTTTTTGATCTTGGTTGAAGGTATTAATAAAGAGCAACTGTTTGTATTATTTGTATTGTGATATCTTAGTTAATACACATGAATAACTGGTATAAAATATGTTTTTTAAAAAATTTTATTTATTTACTTGACAGAGATCACAGGAAGGCAGAGGCAGCCAGAGAGAGAGGAATGGAAGCAGGCTCCCTGCTGAGAAGAGAGCCCACTGTTGGACTCAATCCCAGGAACCTGGAATCATGACCTGATTCGAAGGCAGAGATTTTAACCCACTGAGCCACCCAGGCGCCCTAAAATATGTATATATATATATAATTATAGTTCTTGCCAAAATATGGAACTAGCTGGAACTGAATGCCTCCTTCAAAGTCAGCTCTGGAGAAATTATGCAAGTGTAATATGGAACTATTTCAGATATTAACCAAAAACAAAGAAATGATGATAAATTCCTTAAAAGACTCAAAGTTGCTCTTGACTGGTATGTTTCAAGCTCTATTCCTGGTTTGAAGACAGGTTTTAACAGGCCTGTCACTGTAGAAATCAGCTGGATGTTTAGAGGCTATCAGAACTGTACAAAAACCTTGAAGGGGTAAAGACTTGAAAATTCTTTAGAGAGATTAGCTCCCTAAGGCATTATTCCTACACACATTTTCCTCCAATCAATTAAGACTGATGGATGAGGGGCACCTGAGTGGCTCTCTCATCACGTGGGTGGTGGGTTAAGCCTCTGCCTTCATCTTAAGTCATGGTCTCTGGGTCCTGGGATCCAGCCCCACATCGGGCTCTGCTCAAAAGGAAGCCTGCTTCCCTCCCTGCTTGCCTGCCTCTCTGCTTACTTGTAATCTCTCTCTCTCTCTCTCTCTCTTTATCTCTCTCTGTGTCCAATAAATAAATAAAATCTTTAAAAAAAGGCTGATGGATGATAAATTATGAAAACTGCTCCCTCCAAATGATGCTTCTTCATAAGGATTTAAGAAATTAAAATTGTAAGAATTTAAAATTGAAACTTGATCATAGGATTTATCTTATAGAATAACATCAAGTGAAGGCAGTTATTATTAGTTTTGAAGTATTTGTGATTCTGAATTCTTGGCCTCATTAGTAAATTTATTTTTAAATTCTCCCATGGAGTGGTGATTGGCCTTCAGTCTTTCATTGATGTACATCATTGGGTCAAATGAGATGTGTGTGCCCAGAACTATATATAATCTTCTTTGTATTTCACTGGAGATGGCATTTCTGAGTTTTGTTAAATTGAATTTGGACAGATGTTTTTATAGTCACTTCTAGAGTTGGCCCTGGAGAATATCTTCCTTTTTTTCTCTTCCCGATTCTCTGAAAAACCCTGACTAATTCACATTATCACAGTGATATCACAATTCAAGTTTTTCCAAACACTATAGCTGCAAAATAGAAGGAAGCTACTCAGAATGTAATACTATTGTGAATGATTGAGAAAGAAAACATTATTATAATTAAGCTACCAGGTTTCAATGTATTTTATTGTTGCTTAGAAAATCCTAGCATACCCAGACTTTACAGAGATTTGATGATCCGAAGAAGAGCTGAACTCATGGACCAAAATAACTATGCATATAAAAAGTACAATTACTTACCTAAAAAAGATGATGTGGTTAACTTTATATGGCAATCCAAGTGTTATTGGAACAGGAATTAAAAAAATAGCTTAGGGGCGCCTAGGTGGCGCAGTGGATTAAGCCGCTGCCTTCTGTTCAGGTCATGATCTCAGGGTCCTGGAATCAAGCCCCACATCGGGCTTTCTGCTCAGCAGGTAGCCTGCTTCCCTTCCTCTCTCTCTGCTCGCCTCTCTGCCTACTTGTGATCTCTCACTGTCAAATAAATAAGTAAAATATTTTTAAAAATAACTTATACAAAGAAAAGATACTATACTGTGAATATAAATTAAGTGAAAATTGTTGAAATAAAGAATACAATAAATGGAGACTAAGATGAATATAGCTGTAAAATGAATAAATGAGTTGGGAAAAACAAACAAACAAACAAACAAATTAATGACTTCTGCCCAAATGCAGCAGAAAAGAAAAAAAAATAAAGAAAATATTTAAATAAGTACTGAGATAAATTTTGGAGAATTAAAGAAAGATAAAAATTACCAGACTTAAAATGATGCCAAACATGAGAAATCAGAAACAAAACAAAACAAAATCCACACACACACAAAACCACACATATACATTATGGTGAGTTTTAAGAATATCAAAAACATAGAAGAGCATAAATGATGCCCAAGAGAAGAACAGATCACCTAAAATGTACAAGAATAATACTGACAGCAGAATTCTCAATAGTAATAGCATATAAAGGAGACAGCTGGGGGTTTGTATAGATGGAAAAGATATTTGAAACTAGATATTATACATCAAGCCAAATTATTGATTAAATTTGAGAGCACAGTAAAAATACAATGAAGCATGTTAGGTCTTAGAACATTTATCACACAGAGACACACATTTTAGAAAACTTCCTTGGAGGACAGCTCAATTTAGATAGAGAAAACAGAATTATGTACTCAAAGGCACATTTTGAAGGAAGGATTGAATATAGTCTGCACTGCAAATATTCTTTAATCGTATGTTCTGAATTTCCTAAATTTAAGAAGTATTTGTTCAAATATTTATCTTTAAATAAACCCTAGGAGACTTTTTCTTGGATTCTGGAAAATCAGTCCATTTGGATACAAATCTTTTTGTCAATGATGGAAATTTTGATAGCCCTTAACAGTGGAATGCCTAATGTATAGTTACAGCAATTGTAATTTGTCAATACATGGGTGATGTGTGTGTGTTGTGTGTGTTTATTATTATTTTTGATGGTTTTACTCTTCTATGAGATTTTTAAGTAGACATAATTTTAATAAATTATGATTTGTTGAAATCTATCTGAGGTTATATATAATAAAATAAAATTTGTGTGAACTAAAGAAGTGTGTCTCCATTTTTTTGTTTTAAGAGTAGACTGGTCTTTAAAAATTGTCCAAAGAAGTACATTATATTCATTATTAAATTTGATAATATACAATAAAGTATTTATGGGCATATGGAACCATATCAAATTCTACTATTAATTCATATTAATAATTACCATAAGAGAAAAAAGGGATATTTTTCAAAATGAAAATGAGCGTATTTTTCAGAATATGATATAGTGTTATTCACTGAACAGAGGGAACAAATGTCAAAGTTTAACACAGTTTACAGAATGTCTTAACATAAATTGAAATTTAAATCTGATCAAATTTCACAGTTTTAAGTAAAATGGTAGCACTTATAGTTGGGGATGCCCAGCTTGCTCAGAGCGGAACACCGCCCCTTCACAGAAGCTGGGCAGCGGGGGATACCTCGCTTGCTCATGGCGGAATGCAGCCCCCTCAAAGAAGCTGCGCTGGCTGGAAGCCCGGCCGGCCCAGGGAGGAATGCCGCCTGCTTCAGGAAAGCGGAGCACCCGGGAACGACAGGTTAGCTCAGGGTGGAATGAAAACCGCCTGCCTCCCTTATCCGCCATAGAGCCTTTCTCTTCCCAGAAGTGCCTGTTGCTAGTTAGAAGAATTCTTTCAATGTGCTTGTTTAACTATAAACTTTATCCTCCTTCTTGCTTGTCAGCAAGATGGGATTAACATTTGACCTTCCTCAATCCTTCTATTGGCTATTGTTTTCTATCCAATAAAAGTGAGACTGTCGAGTTGCTCTTGGCAGACGTCCTTTTCGACTGTTGTCCCCTGCTCCCAGTCTTTTTCAGCTGACTGGTTCGTGCCTAATTCTTCTCTCGTCGCAATCTGGAAGCAGCACCCAAGTTTTCTTGGGCTTCCTGTTTTTGGTGTTCTGTTCCACTCATCTCTGCCACCGCCCCCAGGTCCTCAAAATGGTTTTCTATGGTATCTTCCAGAAAACTTCTGATGTCCTCTTTAGTATGTAGGCTACATCAGTAGGGAATAGCGTTAAAACCTCTTCTGTTCCATGTGGATATTCACGTCGTTGAGCACCGCTTGGTCAAAGTCTGCCCTTTTCTGTTGGTCTGTTTTCTCTGGTCACTTCAGGAGTCCTTTTGTAAGAAATCCTATCCCATCAGATGCTCCTCTCACTCTCTTTCTCCCTTACTCTTGCTCTGGCTTCTTTCTTCAGATTTGCCGGGGAATGACGAGTCCTTTTCATTCCTATGAAGATAGAAGAATTGGCTAATCCACAGATACCATTTTTAGTGATATACAAGTGTATATATAATAACTGATATGGAGATGTACATGTGCACCTACATATATATTCTTTAATCTATAAAGTATGGAGGTTGGATTAAGTCTGAAGTCTCTCATACAGCTTGATAACCTGTGACTCTTTGATCAATAACTTCCATTTTCCCACAGGTCAGAGAAATGGGAACAAATGCACATATGAACATATGTAGCACGTTAAAAAATGATCACAAATCCTATGACTCCCCATTCCCTTTGATTCACATGGGCTATGTGACTGTGTTAAACAGTGAAATAAATGTGTCAGTTTCAGGCCCAAGTCCAAAAGGAACCCCTCTCTTGGAACATTTGCTATTGGAGCTCTGAGTGGACAGGAAATAAGTCCAACAACCTTGTTACAAAGACTGCACGGAAGTGGAGGGCCATCTGAGCCTCATCTCCCAACTGTACCCATCAAAGTGACAGGCATGTGCATAAAGTCATCCTGAATCCTCTAGACCAAGCAGCCGCCTGCTGAAGGCCACCACCCACTGACCTCAGTTAATGCCGTATTAAGCATAAAAATTGCCCCATGAGATCCTGCCCCAATTACTGACCCCCAAAACATATGTAATATGACAAAAGGGTTGTTTTAAGCCCCCAAATTTTGAAGTCATTACATAACTAATTGGGTAACATGGCAAATACGTATCCAAACTAATGGAAATCAAGGAATATGTTTAAAGGCACCAAGTTATCTTAAAAAGTTCTCTGAACACACAGAAAAACAGAAAGAGACCCATAACTACAGAGAACAAATTGATCGTTTCCAAAGAGGAGGCAGCGGGTGGACAGGCAAAATGCGTGAAATACAGTGGGAGATAACAGGCTTCCAGTTACAAAATTAATAAGTTGCAGGATGAAAGGCACAGCATAGGGAATATGGTTGGTGGTACAGTACGGCGAGCACAGCATAACATACAGACTTGTCAAATCTTGTTGTTTTATATCTGAAACGAATGCAACATTGTGGGTCAGCTATAATTCAATTAAAAAATCAAAGGAAGTTTAAAAAAATTAAAAGTGAGCTCTGTTATCCAAATAGGACATACGAGATGGATTTCCCATCATACCATAAATTGAAAACTTCTCTTGATAGAACAATGCTTTCCTTAGTCTTAGTCCCTACTCCCTCCACAAAAACAAAACAAAACAAAACAAAAAAAAAAACAAAAAACAAAAAAACAACTACTTTTGAAAAACATCTTGGTATTTTGAAAATTATAACTGCAGTGATTGATGAGAGTGAAAACAAACTGATAATCCACGTTTCCTCATTTCTTATCCCTTTTATGAAGATGAACAGTAAAATCATATGTAAGAATTAACCAGAGAGAGGTCCATTTTCCACTCACTATAATCAAGCTGGAATTCTCAACTATTATTTAGTATTAGTTGATTCTGGTGGCAAATGCAAATATGGTTTCACTTCTTGGGCACATGAGGAAGATTTGGTTGGTGAAACAGACATACCAGGTTGGCCCAGGCCTGCACTGCCAGGGTTCAGAAAATTGCAATATACAACCTGACACTTAAAACTTCCCATCAACAACTACCGCTGCCCCCCCAACATCTTGTTTCTTCCCACAGACAGCTCATACTGAGACCTGTCCACTGTCAGGGTCAAGCTAAAGGGGGATGCCCACAAACTAGGTGGGAAATGAGAGGATGCAACTGCAGCTCTCTGGGGATGCCTAAGGCCACTGAATGCCCCGTCATGATTCTCCAGCACAGATGGGGGCAGCCTGCACCACGTGGGTGGAGCTCGAGGACACAGAAAGTACTGGAGTGGCAGTCAACAAACAAATGTGTTTGTGTAATATATAAACCCCCATAGGGTTGTCAATTGGTGGGATTCACTTTTTCTAACTGTTCACCCCATGACATACAACTTCAGGAAACCCAGAGCCCATGGATTATTGTTGAAGGGCACATTCGGACTCAACCAAAGTGTAACTAAGCGTAATCATACAAATAAATACAAATATCATTAAAAAATCAATACCACCTCAAACTTTCTTTTTCATTCCCAAATGAGCTTTTATGGGTTTTAATATCAATTAATGTGCTTATAGAACTGGTAAAAAAAAAACAGTCAATGATGAAATTTTAAAATTACCACTCTGCTTTCCCTAATTTCTGTTGATGTAATTTTATCTCACACAAAAATGAATTACTAAGGAATAAATCATACTTCACTGAACACGTTTCAGCTGAAATGATGCACCAAGATGTACAGCTTTGGTCAGGCTTATACTGTTGTTGTCAACATAGTATATGGGGTGTAAGAGCTACTGTCTTTTCCTTCTCCCATGAATATTAGTCCTAACAGATTCTTCACGTGGAAAGAAAACTTAGTCTAGAAGATACACTAATTCATCTCCTTCCTGGTGAAAAATACTGTTAGAGGTATTAGTTTTAGATAGAGAAGCAAGTTCACTTTGGAAAAAAGCACACACACACAAAACCCTCCAACATGACCTTTAATACAGTGATAAGGGTGAAAGTGTAAACTTCATTTGGAAACAGCACTCAAAATACTGTTTTGAAGGGCCTTTACAACAGCGGTATACTCTTTGAAAAGATTTTTCAGATCAACTGATTGAATCATATTTAATTTACCTAGGGACAATTAGATAAAATTTAAAATTTCAAACAAAAACTTTTAGGGCACAAATAAAATTATATGTGCTTTTATTCCTGCAACTATCTCCAAAATCTAATATTCAATGGTTTAAATTGCTGCATTTCTCATTTGCAATGCAGATGAAGAGAGGAACACAGCAGATACATGTGAGATGAGGGGTGAGGCATAAAAGGGAGCACAGGAGGCAACTGACCAGCTGAATAGCGACTGCCCCAAGGATGACCATATCCTGAGCCGAAAAAACTCTGAGTACTTTACCTTACCTGGCAAATGGGATTTAGCAAGCATGATTAAATTAAGTTGTGAGGGGGGAGAGATTATCCTGGATTACCTCGGTGGTCCCAATGTAATCATGAGGATCCATAAGGAGACAGGAGGATCAGAATCAGAAGGCAATGTGAAGTTGGAAACAGAGGGATAAAAGGTGGTGCAATGAAGGACCACAAGTCAGGGAATGCAGGCAGCTTTAGAAGCAGGACAAGGCAAGAAAGTGGATTCTCCTCTAGAGCCTCCAGAAGGAACACAGGCTGCTAACACCCCAATTTTACCACACTGAGACTGATTTTTGAACTTCTGACCTCCAGAACGGCAAGATAATCAATTTGTGTTGTTTCAAGCCACTGAGAATTTGTCATTTGCTACAGTGGCACTAAAAACTACTAGAAGAACTCACTGAGACATATTGAGTCTGTACAAAGGCAGGGACCATTTCTAGGTAGGACTATCTTCAGGTTGTGGTAGTACTGGATCTGGAGAGTTGACTGCCAGCATCCTTCCTCCCTCCCCCTCCCTGAACCCCAGTGCACTGTGTGCCTCCTCCACTGCAGCCCAGGTGACTCACAGGAAGCTGGCCCCATCCACACTACAGGGAAGGGGTCTGTCATGGAAGCCAGTCATGTTCCTCGTGGGCCATTCACACAGCCAGCTGCACGACAGTCAGTGCCTTGTTACTGTTCTATGAGAGACAGTAACCTAGGTTGTCCCACACACACAAACGGGAAGGGCTTTACAGAAATATCTGGGTTGTCTCTGAATGTGAACAAGAAAAGCAGTGCCCCCACTGCGGGCAGCCATCACACAGTCAGCAGGGGGTGGAAGACAAACTGGCCAGAGGGAAATGGCACAGTAGGGAAAAATGGAGAAAATCATGGAGACAGTGTGAATAAAACACATTCTCCGCAAGCACTGCCATGAGCTGCTTCTTCATGAGATTGAAGTTTTTTTTTTTGTTTTTTTTTTTTAATCTTTAAGACAGTTTGAGTTAGGATGAGACAACCATCCAAACTGATTCAGGAGGTCAGACTTTACGGAAACTAAGAAATCCAGATAATAAAAGTAGATGACTCACATGTGTGAAAAGTTTCCTTTCCCACTAAGGGCGGGGGGAAAACTAGAACCTTGAATTTGTGGCTATTCCGTTATACTTGCTATTTTTCATCACTCAAATGTATTTTTCAAGAATGAGGAAATTATTCTCAATAAATACAGTGATGGTTCCCTGAAAATTTGTAACCAAGTAGGGAACAGTCAGAGTCTCTAAACAGATTGTTTTGAATTGACTTAACAATCACACAAAATAGACTGTAAAATTTATCAAAGAGTGGGGCTGAGTTTCTTATATATGATTTCATGCAAATTTTTGTCTACCTGATGATTTTTAGTTTTTGCCTACAGGGTGAGTGAATAAAGGTGTCTCAACATGGTCCAGAACTAATGGTGTTCCCTGGCTCACTATGAAATCCAGGGTCATTTCTGTTTCCTTTTCCATGAACTTCTCCTTCCTCTCATTTTGTCTGTTTATCAATCGGACTGTTTGTCTTCTTCTAAATTTGTAGTCACGTCAGAGACATGAACTCCTTGAACAGCTGATGTTACAGATGCTTTTCACAGCCTGTTGCCCACATGCAGCTTTACTCTTTTTTGATATACAAATCTTTTTCAAATTTTTAAAATAAAGTGGCATGTCATTTCTTCTATGGCCTGTGGGTCTTATCTCTACCTAAGGTAGTCTACCACTTCCCAAATTTTTACATGCCCCTAGATTGTCTCCAAATTCTTTATCATTTTGTTTGTAGAGTTAGAACTTAAACCAATTTACAAGGTTAATCAATCTGACATCTGCTTACATATGTGATAGGAAGCAAGAGTTCTAAGAAAGAGAGTTCTTTCAGCTCTGAGGAATAGAGCTTAAAGTCAATATTCAGTGATACTCTGTCTCATTTTCGAGAAGGAACTGGTGGTTTCTGTTTGGAACTCTGACAATTTTTTTCTTAGTCCCTGAAAGTCAAATAGGTTTACGGCTGTTTTGGTTTGAGTCTGTTCAGCTAATTCTCCCTGGGACTTGAAGGCTTTATGAACTGAAGGCATGACTGTTTTTCAGCTCAAGTAAATGCTGCATTAGTTCAGTTATAACTTCTGTTATTTTTTCCTTTTGTCCTCAGGGTACTTGCAAGGTAGATTTGGACCTGACCTCAGATCTTACTTATTAGTTTCTCATTTCCATCTCTTTGAAATTTTCCTCAGTGTTCTGGGTTATTCCTTTGGAAAATCAATTTTGTGGGGCACCTGGGTGGCTCAGTGGGTTAAGCCACTGCCTTCAGCTCAGGTCATGATCTCAGGGTCCTGGGATCGAGTCCTGCATTGGGCTCACTGCTCAGTGGGGAGCCTGCTTCCTCCTCTCTCTCTGCTTGCCTTTCTGCCTACTTGGGATCTCTCTCTGCCAAATAAATAAAATCTTTAAAAAATCAATTTTGTTCTCAGCAGTGATCATTACTGTTTACAGGGTTTCTATTACATGTTACAACTAGTGAATTTAAGTTTCAAATCTTTCTTGTATTTTTATGTTTTAAAAGATTTATAAAATTTATTTGACAGAGAGAGAAAGTGAGCACAGACAGGGAGAGTGGCAGAGGGAAAGGGAGAGGGAGAAGCAGACTCCTCACTTAGCAGGGACTCCCCACCCCCCACCACAGGGTTTGATCTCTGGCAGACATTTAACCAACTGAGCCATCCACGCACCCCAAAGCTCCCTTTCAAAATCTTCAGTAAGTATTTTGCTGCTCTTTACTGTAACTGTATCCCCCTCAGACTTCTTGACAATAAGTTTGTCTAGCTCTGTAGTCAGTTCTTAATCAATGAGGACATGTGCTCTGGACCTCAGTTTGGTGCTCCTCCACCAAGATGCTACTTGCCACTCAGGTGTGTGAACTCTTGCAGCTCAGGCCTAGTCACACTTTTGGGAACTCTGGGGCATCAGCGAAGCTGCTCTAAGGGGACCATGCTTTGTGCATAAAAGCAGGCCCCTGCCATGAAGCAGCCCCTCTCAAACCTCCCCAAGTTGTCCTTCCTTACACAGCAAAGTCTCTAAGAAGCTCAACCTGCTGGGAAAGCCCATTTCTCTATGACCAAGAACCACAAAAGAGGGAAGGTATACCATGGGCCCCACACAGAAAGAGGTTTTCACTGAAAGCCTTCGAAAGAGAGTCTGCCTTTTCTTCCAGGCATTCCATCATGGCACCTCAAAATCCTGAGATGCTCTTCCACTGCTCCCTCTGAGATGCCAAGAGGCACTTGGCAGTCGAATAGGTTCTTCCCACAGCCCACCTACATGATTATTGAGGGCCTGCCTGGTGCTGGGGATGGGTGAAGGCAACACAGGCCCCTGGTCTTATGCTCTGATGTCACTGGCTCTTGAGCAAAGGAGGGAAAATGAGAGGGTCCAGGAGACTGCACTCAACACCATGTTCTCAAACATCTCCCTGGCCCCCAAGATCACCTTGTCATGGCAATGTCAGCAGGGCATGGCAAGTGCTATCTCAGAAGTCCCTCTGACACCTCAGCAACAGAGAGAGAGCCCATCCATAAACATAATCCCTAGAACCAGCATCCTTTAGGAACCAAAACCCCTATGAGTCAATTACTTTGGTATGTGTTAGTGTACTTTTACCTATGTAAAATATAAGAAAAAGATGAATGACATACCTGTATGATTGGGGGCAGTACAGCAACTCGATTTTGAGTGTTTTGGATTATAGCTAGATACTTTTTTTCCAAATAGAAATTTATAATCCATTTAATAAAAACAATGTGAATTGCCATGTATGGAATTTTTATACTATAAATGTTTTCATTGTCTTGAGTTGTAGTAATGTACATACACTGGCGCTGGTCTCAAATGGGGGATGTCTGGAAGGAAACAGAATACATGATTAGGGGAGTGAGTGTAAGCCACCACCCTAAACAGTTCAATTTCTCACAAACATATATCTCAGCTATATATTTGATTGGATGAATATCAACTAAAATTTTAAAATTAAAGTACCGGAAATTATTAGGGATGACATTTTTTGGTAGACTTGTTTCTGATTCTGCCTTGTGACCTGACAAAGGTGGGATGGTGACTCCTGTTACTGCTTGCTTATTATAGCTATGGCATACAGCGGTGGAAGTACTAAGTACTAAGCCACTAGAAAATTTGAGAAATGATAAGCAATTCTAATAGTAAGGATATTTTCACATACATTATAACTAATTTAATATTTTAGGACTGAAACAAATCTAGAAGAATGTACAGACATTCTTCATCATTTCAGGTACTTTAACATCCAATACTACCCTAATCAAATCCATGGGACTTTAGTTTTATAGCCTTTTCCTTGTAGATGAATCTGAAGAATAGAATCAGTATAAACAACTTTATGTCTGAAAGAATTTATCTTTGAGTATCAGACTTGACCAGCTTCACAGAATTAATAACAAGTCCCTTTCTTGGTGCAGCCACATTGGGAAACAGTGTGGAAATTCCTCAAAAAAATTAAAACGGAGCTGCCCTATGACCCTGCAACTGCACTCGGTATATACCAAGAAGATACAGATGTAGTGAAAAGAAGGGCCATCTGTACACCAATGTTCATAGCAGCAATGGCCAAAGTCACTAAAGTGTGGAAAGAACCAAGATGCCCTTCAATGGATGAATGGATAAAGATGTGGTCCATATACAATATGGATTATTATGCCTCCATCAGAAAGAATGAATACCCAACTTTTGTATCAACATGAACTGGACTGGAAGAGATTATACTGAGTGAAATAAGTCAAGCAGAGTCAATTATCATATGGTTTCTTACTTCTGGAGCATAAGGAATAACACAGAGGACATTGGGAGATGGAGGGGAGAAGTGAGTTGAGGGAAATTGGTGGGGGAGACAAACCATGAGAGACTGTGGACTCTGAGAAGCAAACGGAGGGCTTTAGAAGGGAGGCAGGTAGGGGGTTGGGTGAGCCTGGTGATGGGTATTATGGAGGGCACATATTGCATGAAGCACTGGGTGTGGTGCATAAACAATGAATTCTGGAACACTGAAAAGAAATAGAATAATAAAAAAAAGTCCCTTTCTCCTTTAAATTTCATAATCAATACAAAAAGTTACATGGTATTGGACTTGAGCTACTACTTGCTGTATGTCCAGCTCTCTTCCTTTCTTTTTCTTTTTTTATTTTCAGCATAACAGTATTCATTGTTTTTGTACCACACCCAGTGCTCCATGCAATCCATGCCCTCTATATTACCCACCACCTGGTACCCCGACCTCCCACCTTTTATATACCTGGAGGCACTTGCATGAGGCAGACAAGTTCTCAATAAAGAACTTTAATTCAATATATTAAAGTATACTATGTTTTCCACAGTGAATATAGACTATTTATCAAATCAGAATCAAGTTCTGAAAAAAATACCCATATACAGATAGCTAACAAATATACAGCCCGGTACCTCTAAAGGTTAGTACTTCTACATATTTCAAAAGGCATCAAGTTTTTGCTGCTTTCCCCTGATCCAAGCATACACATTTGTGTGTATGTAAGTAAACACCCAAAGACAACTGAATTAGTAGTCCACATTCACCACATGGATTAATGCCTGTTGTGATCTCTTTCCCTCCCAAATTGTTTCTGATTATTCACTTTAACTAATTTTGCCTGCTTTCCAATAATAGGGAGAAGAAAATTTGCTTCCCCACCCCAGCACCAATCAAAGGGATACTTATGTCCTGTGAGCCTTCATTTTTCATAGGGGAAAACAAACAAACAAACAAACAAAAACCCAAAAAACCCTGAGCAGTGAAACTAGAAATTCCCTCATGTTTCCTTCCTTTCTGGAGCTTACTGCCCTTAGGTTGCACAGTTGCCCAAATATTGGCCCCTCCATAAGAAGCTGTAAGTAGCACGTAGTGGATGAAAGATCCAGGATATAAGGAAGGGCTACTCTGGGCAGTTGCATGGCCTGGGATGGTCTGCCTCACCACTGGGCAAGGTCTGGGGTCTGGGGTCACCATACCTCAACACCGTTAAGAGAAGACTTCAACGAGAATGTTTATTTCAACATCTTTGCATGAGAAAATAAACACTGCCTTCAAGAAACAGTTTCAATTAAAAATTAAAATTTTAAAACTTAATTTTAAATATAATTATACCAAGAAGAATCATGACACATGTTGAATTATTTTAGGAGCCACAGTCTTCCTGAGGTACAAATAAATAGTTTGTACAAATAGGTAAAATCATTTATTAGGAAACTTTAAACCTCTTACAATAAAGTTACCATTAAATATAAGAATAAAGTGACTATTTTGCTTAAAAATAAACAAAGGTCACTTTGAAAGAGAATGGCAGCTTCCCTGTGGACATCCTCTATACCCAGCCCAATCAGTACTTACCAAGTACAAGTTTGTAGATTTTGCTAACATGGTAAATGATGGAAATAAATGAGGAAGACAATATTTTCAAAACAGTGTAAAAAGAACTTTAAAACAAGTATCTTGATTCTCCTTATTCTTCCACTCTAATTTGTAGCCTTTGGATAATATGTGGGAAAGAACATATATACATTTAAATTTTAACTTAAATGTCTACTGAAATAAAATGCTATCTTATTAAAATTCCTATCCAAAATTTAAAAAAAGTCATGGTGACAAATAATGTTGACAATCATGTAATGTAATCCTATCTTAAAACTCAAATTATGCTAAGAATGAATATTTCAAAACTAAATGGTTCACTTTGTTAAAAATATTCTTACTGAGTATTAAAAAAATCACCCAATGGTATCATGTTTTTAAACTCATTCTACTCATCATGCCTGTATTTTATCCTACCAGTTCTCTCTAATGACAGCATTCTTTCTTGTCTGCTCTCCTCTCTCATTTCCTTTCACCAGCACCAAAAACACAAAGACTCCAAAGTCCTGAGAGCAGACTGGAGTATCCCTTTGCCTTCTAGAAGCTGTGCATTTTGACCCTACTGGTCCATTCCACCTGCCCAATAGGCAAGATTGCCCAATAGGACAGTGCAGTCAGGAAGGGAGGCAAGGACAGAATCTTGAGGGATAGCAGAGAGAAAGAATCACCTTAAGAAAACTGGCAAGAATTCCTATCTTACATTGAGGTCTTCCATCCATTTTGAGTTTAATATTTTGTTCTAATAACACAACTCTGGGTGGGCTCCGAGATGGCTCCTCAGTGGGGACACATCACCAGGAAGACCACACCATGATTAGAATTTAGAATCTTCGTCACCCCCACCCCAACCCCTACATTCCCCCAGAGAGGGGAGGGGGCTAAAAGGAGAGCACATCTATGTAAGGAAGCCTCCATAAAAATCCTCATAGCAGGGACGCCTGGGTGGCTCAGTTGGTTAAGCAGCTGCCTTTGGCTCAGGTCATGATCCCAGCGTCCTGGGATCGAGTCCCACATCGGGCTCCTTGCTCAGCAGGGAGCCTGCTTCTCCCTCTGCCTCTGCCTGCCATTCTGTCTGCCTGTGCTCGCTCTCTCCCCCTCTCTCTCTTTGATAAATAAATAAAATCTTTTAAAAAAAATCCTCATAGCAGGGGTTTCAGGAAACTTCCAGGTAAGTCAACATATCCAGGTACCAGGAGGGGGATAAAACCCAGCTCCACAGGAATAGACATTCCTGTGCTTCGGACCCTCCCAGACTGTGCCCTTTGTGTCTTTGCATCTGACTGTTTATCTGTATCCTTTATCATATCTTTCATAAATTGCAAATGAAAACAAATGTTTCCCAGAGTTCTGCGAGCCACTCAGTTGAACCAGAGGAGGAGTTGAAGGAACCTCTGATTTGTAGCCAAGTTATAGAGAAGTTGTGGGTAACCTGGGCTCCTCCTACTTATGACTGGCACCTGAATGTGATGGAACAGTCTCACGGGACTGAGCCCTTAACCTGTGGGATCAGATGCCATATCAAGGCAGACAGTGTCAAAGCTGAGTAAAACTACAGGACACCCAGCTGGTGTTGCAGAGTTGCCTGGTGAGGGAAAAATCCACAGCCTCAGCCACAGTGTTAGAAGTAAAGTGTTCTGTGTGAATATGGTAATATGAAAGCCGATGGGAGAACTGAAATGTTTGCTTGACATACACTCTCACACAAAATATTATGTATGCCAGGTCTTTGCTGATGTGATATAGCACATATTCAAGTTCTAGTGAAATATCATAAAGAGTCAACTCAAAAAACAAACAAACAAACAAACAAACAAGCAAACATACAAAATATGGATGAGCTGGGAGAAAATAAGCAATGTTTCCTCTTTCCTATCAAGAGAAAGACCATTCCTGAATTATCCAAGATTTTGCTTTTACCTGAATAACCATTCAGTTCAATAGGACTTGAAGGAAAAAGCATGTTTGGTCCTCAGCGATCCTTTCCCCTGATATGGCCGGCAAGAGTGGAGTGATTCTTGTGGATATATCTTTGCTCCAGAGTGGGGAAAAAAAGGAGTCCTTTCACCAACGTTCAAAGGGTTTTTAAGAAATGGCCTTCATTAAAATACATCTGCCCCTCCTTTGGAACCTGCTCACACTACACTCCAGGCCAGCGAGCATCAAGGGGTTGGAAATACGGTACAAACTCCCATGAAGCCACCTCTCCCTCTAAACTATTCTTCTCTCTGCCAAATTCTGCTTCGGTCAGCCTAAGGATCAAATACCTGTCTTTGGGCAATAAAGTGATGTGCATTAATCAATCATTGGCCCTAACTGGCAAGTTCCTTAAAAACTCATGGGACACAGATGGTTGCCATGACTTTCCCAGGTAGCAGCTACTGTCTTTCCATGAATGCGGCATGAAAATACAGGGCTGGGTGAGCAGATGAATGTCCACTCGTGAAACAATCATGCTGAGGACAATAAACAGTAGTTTTGGATGGCAGATTTAAATTTCATTCACAGCCAAGAAAACACTGCAGATACATGTGTCTCCACTTCCTTTTGTTCCCAACATCTGAGTCCTCCCTTCCATTCCTGTTTCCACCACTTCAGTAAATGTCTCCCATCCTCATTGCATATAAAAAAGGCTCTGATTCTTTCTATTCTAATGTCTGTAAGACATTACTGTGAACAAGAGCAGGGGATAATTCCTCCTCCAAACCCATCTACGAAATAAAGGGTTCTATTCAGGATCATGACAAGCTGAGGAATCCCTCAAGAGAACTTCCACAGTCATTTCAACCTATAAGGCTGGCTAAAATGTTCCTCACCATCCGCCACACCAGGGCTAGGACTGATGAGTGTCTCCACCATGCAGGTCCCTCTGGATGACATGATCGCTGGGAAACCAGGCACGAGGCAAGCAAAAATCAGCACCTGCTCTTCTGCAAAGTTTGTCTGAAGTGCTTGAAGCCACAGAAGAAACAGATTGACTCCTTCAGATCTTACCTAAAAACAAAATTAAAGGTGACAAAATTAAACACATGTTTATGCAGAGATGCACTGCAATGCAGATTCAGTTCTGAGAAAGAAAAACTAGAAGTTAAAGGTACCGTTAAACTCCTGCACCAAGTTCTTAGTGACAAGAAATCAGGCGTGCTGCAAGAAGCCCAAGGGTGAAGAGTTGGGGTCTGGAGCCACAGTGCCTGGTTCCAATGCAGGCTCTGCTTTTTGCTTTTTGCTTGCTTAGCTGTGGCCAGTGGAGAACCACCAAACTTCTCCCTTTGCATCAGTCTCTACCTCTGAAAAATAAGGATGATAAAAGAATTTACCACAAAGTGTTTGCACAGGGATAAGTGACTTACAACAGTGCCTGTATCATCAACTGTCATTTAATCACAAAAATAATGCAAAGACAATCATCCTCCAAATTTACAGTGTGCTTTGAATAGGATTTTTTCTATATGCTTATGTATCATGGAAAGTTCTTGAAAAATCTCCGAGCTAAATAAGACCTTAAAGACCTGGCTCAGTTATTTGACCTTGAAGCCCATTCATCAGGCATTTCTACACCAGCCCTCCTTTTTTTTTTTTTTTTTTTTTTTTTTGCCTGTGCAGGTAGCTACCTTGAGGGCTGCCGCCAAATCATCACTTCCACAAAGAACCATTCAGAAATTTCTGGAACTCATATCATTGCTGGACTTCTGGCATAAGTCCATTGTTCCTGGTGGATGCTTCCAGTAGTAGGAAATGGAACATGCTCAATGAGGGCAGGGGGTTGTGTTTGACTTGCCCACTGCCATATCTCCAGCACCTAGAAAGGTGCCTGAAACACATAGCTGGCATCCAGTAAATGTGTGCAATAAATGAGTGAACTAGACAAAAATAGATATGCACTGGTAGACGTGGCCTGTGGAGTACAGCTTCAAAAGCAGGAGAGTATTGAGAGTCCTACATGGTAGGTTGCATGGCACTGAGTTAAAGAAAATGGGTCCTACAATCAGACCAAAGGTTAAACCTCGAAAGTTGTGCGATCTTGGACAAGTCACCTACAAGAACAAAGACCCCTGTCTTCTATTGATAACAGCTGGGAAGAGAGAATCCATTTCAGAACGAAAGGGGACACAGGACAGCTGTGTACGACACTTATATTGTGGTCAAGATGGCAGTGTAAATTCACTTCATGGGGTCCCACACCATCATCCCTCACTACCATTTGAAATACATGGTAATAAGAGATGAAATATATATATATATTTTTTTTCAGTGTAACAGTATTCGTTGTTTTTGTACCACACCCAGTGCTCCATGCAATCCGTGCCCTCTCTAATACCCACCACCTGGTTCCCCCAACCTCCCACCCCCTACCCCTTCAAAACCCTCAGATTATTTTTCAGAGTCCATAGTCTGTCATGGTTCACCTCCCCTTCCAGTTTCCCTCAACTCCCTTCTCTCCATCTTCCCTTGTCCACCATGCTATTTGTAATGCTCCACAAATAAGTGAAACCATATGATAATTGACTCTCTCTGCTTGACTTTTTTCACTCAGCATAATCTCTTCCTGGAAGAGATTATATATATATATTTTTAAAAGATTTATTTACTTACTTATTTATTTGACAGAGAGAGATCAAAAGTAGGCAGAGAGGCAGAGAGAGAGGAGGAGGAGGAAGAGGGCTCCCTGCTGATGCAGGACTCAATCCCAGGACCCTGAGATCATAACCTGAGCTGAAGAAACAGGCTTAACCCACCCACTTAGCCACCCAGGTGCCTCTAGACTAAACACATATATTTTTTAAAGATTTTATTTATTTATTTGGCAGACAGAGATCACAAATAGGCAGAGAGGCAGGCAGAGAGAGAGGAAGGGAAGCAGGCTCCCTGCTGAACAGAGAGCCTGATGTGGGGCTCAATCCCAGGACCCTGGGAACATGCCTTCAAGCCAAGCCGAAGGCAGAGGCTTTAACCCACTGAGCCATCCAGGCACCCCTAGATTAAATATATTTTTTTTTTAAGAGAAGAGAAAAGTTAGCAAGTGAACCTCGGTAAAAAACAAAACAAAACAAACAAAACCCAAAACTGACAAACATCTCCATGAAGCAGCAACCGCAGAAATTCTCAGTGATGCACAGATGTGTAGCGACAGGAAAAGATGTCTGGAGGCTGACTTCAAGGAGGACAAGTCGCTCCCACTGGAGATAAAGGCAGACAGAAAGGCCTGCTCGCTTGCTGCCTGAAGCCACAACTTCAACTGGGCTGCGGACTTGATTGCACACCACTTGCTTCACCAGAACACTGTGAGGTTTCCAGTAGCTCATTACATCTAAACACTACTGCCTCCTTTAACAAGGTTTCCCTTCCAGATTGCCCCTGACTTACAGGGATAGGCAGTAGGTGTCCCTCCACGTGCTCCTTCCAAATTCTCTCCTCTCTCTGCTTTCTTCTGATCCACTTTTTATTTATGGGCTAGCTTTACAGGATATCCCTTCTGTGATTAAACAGGTCTTAATAATTCTACCTTTTGTAAAGGAAGCCTTCCCCAATTAATTAGATGTTGATAAATATTTACCTCTGAATCTCCATAAATCATCACTTTATATGGCACCAACATGTAGAAAATAAGAATGAAGTTACCCAATTTTCAGAATGAACCATACAAATGACAACCTACCATCTAAAGCCAGAGACAGAAAGAGAACATCTGCATAAACTAAAGTAATGCGGGTTCCTTATTCATTCATATTTATTATGCAAAATGGAAGTTTTAGGAAGATTAGAATAATGCATACTTGTTCTATTATATAGGCAACTAATCCTCTGTAGATGGTAATGTATCCATAACTCCATCTCCAATCTAGAATTTCTGAACACGAGGAGAGGGTATTAAAATCTCCTCTGTGGGAGGCAGAGCATTACAGTGTCTGGCTCTGGCCTTCCTGCTGCAGGATGAGACTTGCAATTAGTGATGGCAAATGGAATTCACAAAACATTTCTGGGCTTTAGAAGACATCGGAAAACTAGCAAAGGACTTAGAAAATGGTAGGAAAGGAAGCAGGAAGAGGGAGGTGGCAGAAACAAGTGAGCCAAAACCTGATCTGTAAGCAACAAGCTCAAGAGAAACAAATCAGGGTGCCAGAGAACAAATGCCATTTTCACTGCAGGATCTCTACAGGCCTGTGCCCTCCAGACCCCGTTCCCACCACACGGTAAGTTGGGGGAACTGAACCTGAGATTTCCTTAATAAACCAGGACCCTCAAATGGAACCAAAGTGATCCCAACCAAGAACACTCCCAGCCTCCTGGCAAAGGAAAGACAAACCCTCCAGGAAAAAACAGACAGACAAACAAACAAACAAACAAAAACCACCAAAAAACAGAATTAAAAGAGATTACATCTATGTTCCAATAAATCTGGTCTCAAAATCCCTTCACAGAGCATGCAAGAAATGAGGCCACTGTGAGAGACAGAAGACTGAGGGAAAATGAAGACTTTAGACACTGGAATGATCAGATACAGAATAGAAAATATTACATGTTAATTGTTTAAGAACACAAAAGAGGTTTAAAATTAAAGAAGGATCAAGAGCCTATCAAAAGCAACAGGCCAAGTGTGAACATGGAACTGAAGGAAGTTAAACAGGGACCAAAAATCACTGAGACGTAAAACACAACAGAAAACACACCAGAATGGTGGGGCAGTAGATGAGCCCCGAATGAAGGACTTCACAACACTGCACCAAGAAGTGAAGACATTCCCCAGAATGCAACACAAGGAGGCAGGAGAAGAGGATGAACGCCAGCTTGAGAGACACGAACAACAGACGGGAGGTTTAAATAAGAATCCCGGGAAGTACAGCAGAAGGACAGAGTCAAAATTTCAGAAGAAAACAGCTGAGGATATTACAGAAATGATAAATCCAGAAATACAGGAAATGCACAGATACCAAGCAAGATGAGAAATCTTCAATTAAACATTTTGTGGTAAAGCTATAGAACACCAAAAACTAAGAAAAGGTTTTAAGGAAAAGGCATTTAAAGGAATGAACAGGGTGGAAACAGGGTTTAAAGCTGCTACAGTGGTAAGGAGATGCTAGTAAAATGGTACCTGTAAAGGGTGACAGGAGTATTTTTACTGCCACTACTGCTAATACTGTGTCTAATGCACATAACAACTGAAGACTGTGAAGGTTAAGCTGGAGCAGAAAAAAATTAAACAAATTATGACCCTCAAAAGAAGGATCATGTCGGGGCGCTTGGGTGGCTCAGTGCGTTAAGCCTCTGCCCTCAGCTCAGGTCATGATCCCAGGGACCTGGGATCGAGCACCGCATCGGGCTTTCTGCTCTGCAGGGAGCCTGCTTTCTCCTCTCTCTGCCTGCCTCTCTGCCTACTTGTGATCTCTGTCTGTCAAATAAATAAATAAAATCTTTTTTAAAAAAAAAGAAGGATCATGCCAATGAATTTCACAACTCTGGTGATCACTTTAAAAGCATCTCTTCTTTTTATCATAGCATTTGTATCATGTCCAGGATGAGATATTACAGCACACATGATAGAATATTTTAAAACAATAGTCCATTTTGCTCAAACTCCATGTTGAAAGCAAACGACTCTGTCAAACACTTTGAAGAAGGTAAAAGTACTGGAACCATGTTTTGTCAAGAAAGCCCAGGGAGAAAAGCAGGTAGTAAAACCAAGTAGCAGTATCGAGGAAGGGCAGCCTCAGGAAGAAAATGAACACCGTTTTCTTCTGCTTTGTTCTCATTTTGTTTTCTTGTTGTTGGTATCTTTTTTTGGTCTTTCCCAGAAATCACTTCATATATATACATTTATCTGTTCAACTTCAGTGAAAGTTGGGAGGAAAAGGTGCCAGAACTTTTGAATGGTTGTCTTCAGCTGAGTGCTTATTTTCTTCCTTCAGTTTCTCTGGGGTTTCCCACTATTCTTCAATAAACATGTGTTGCTTTCTGGCAGGGTAAAGCCAAATGCATTTTTAAAAGAAGTAATGGCAGGTCATCCGTCCATCCAGATCAGGAGAGAGCCCATACCAGAAAAGGCAGAGAGGGTAGTAGACTCCCCTCTGTGAGTTCCTGCCCTCTTGGTCTTTCCTCAGCCCTTGCTCTCTGCTATGTCTCTCCAGTCACACCCCAAACCCAGAGAAACAAAAGGACTCTTCAAAACTTAAACCCTGTGAGAAGGGCCACGTGGAGGCAAGGAGAGCCCTGTAAGACTCTGAGCCATGTGGTCTGTATCTGAGACTGCACATCTTATTGAGCCACGTTCCATTCCCTCCATGCCTAATGTTGGCCTTGTGTTCTACAGAAGCAGTCAGGGCATCCATACACTCCTCTCTGTGTGCTTTTCTGTATACCTGATCCCATCTCAACCCACAACATCCAGCAGCATGCACCATCTGTCATCTCCCTTCAGTCAACCTGCAAATAGGTAAACACAGCCTGTAAAACCCACCCTTGTCCAAGCTATGTCTGGAGTTATGATCGTCTGTGTCTTTACCATCAAACTTTCTAAAAGGCTATTCTTGTGTGTGACCTCCATGGTCTCACGCCCAGGCACTCTATCTCTATGTCTGGCTTAGGACTCCACTACTCACCTCCCATTTTCTTTCAGTACTCAGTGACAACCTCCTCGATCTACCCCCACCCCCTAATCAAGCTGCTTTGCAACTTTTCACATCATTGAACATTGCTGACATTTCATTCCTTGAAATCTCTCTTCTCTAGACATCTGTGCAAAAATGCCTTCCTGGCATCAAAGCCATGTCCCTCCCCTTCCATCCACTACTCCTTTATTCTTCCCCTTTATCTGCCCATGAAAAGAAGGAATTACCCTAAATCCTTAACTGTCACTCTCTCTACAAGGAATATATCCCTTGGCAACAGCATGATTGCATCTCTCTTCCCCCAAGCACCCATTCCTACATTTTGACTGTCCAACCAGAACCTACACCTGCACGTCCAACAGACACCTCAACTCAGATTGCCTAAAGCTGCACTCCTCCTCTTACCTCCTGCACCTGGCTCCCTTCCTGAGTTGCCATGACTGTTGTGGCAGTTGACACATCAGACTCAACATTCTGAAAGCACAGAGGCACCCCTAAGCCTACTGCAGCGTTTTTTTCCATAGCCGAGATATGGAAGCAGCCCAAGTGTCCAGCAACAGAAGACAAAGTGGTACATACACACAATGGTATATTACTCAGCCATCAAAAAGGATGAGATCCTGATATTTACAACAGTATGGATGTACCTAGAGGGTATTGTGCTAAGCAAAATAAGTCAGACAGAGAAAAACAAATACTGTATCTCCAGGGATGAATCCTTAAAAAATGCCCTACATATTCAAGTTTTAAGGCAGGACCAGAAGCAACAGTTTTAGCATATATCACCACGATATAAAATAAAATCTTTAAAAAAAAAAAGGAAATAATAGGACAACAGCAATTAGGGTAAAAAGACTTAACAACTGTCTTTTTCAACATCACCAGCACCACACCAGCTACACGTCTGACCCCCAGACCAGCATAGCAGGTGTGAGGACAGGTCCAAGCAGAGAAAGTGTTACTTGTCAAATTTTTTGAAAAATGATAAACAGAAGGGATGCCTGGGTGACTAGGCTGGTTGAGCGGCCAACTCTTGATCTCAGCTCGGATCTTGATCTCACGGTGGTGAGTTTGAGTTCCACACTGGGCTCTGCACTGGGTGTGGAGCCTGCTTTAAACTAAACTAAACTAAACTAAACTAAAATAACACCTCTGTCAAAAGTACGTGAATTCACAACTTACATGTAAGTCAAGTTCTACTTGTTCTAAGACAGCATGAAAACCAAGATGTCGTTAGCAAGACAGGAAGCAAGATAAATTGTGTATTCCATGTGCCGTGAGATGACTCCAACTGCATCCAAGTCAGCCATGGCCCTCCACACATCTGCAAGAGAGGGTATATTATCCACATTAGCACAGAGGAAACCAAGGCTCAGAGAGGTTAAAAAAAAAAAAAAAAGAGTCCAAGATCATAGCATCATTTAGCAGCATAGCCAGAATGTATAGGGATTACCTCAAAACAGGCCACTCTAGTGGAAGAATACCTTAGTGTGGAGTTATGAAAACCCAGGTAGAACGCTGCCTCAGAAAGGCAGATAATCAATAAAGGAAAAATAAAGAGGCGCCTGGGTGGCTCAGTCGGTTAAGCATCTGCATTGGGCTCAGGTCATAAATAATCCTGGGATCTTGCCCTATGTCAGACTTCCTGCTCAGCAGGGAGTCTGCTTCTCCCTCTGCCTCTGCTCCCCATTCATTCTCATAAACAAACAAATCAATAAAATCTTACCCCAAAAAAAGAAAAAAATAAAGATTATAAGCTTACAATAAAGATATGAATGATGAGTCAAAGCTTTCAGTGACACACCCACACCTGCCTACAGTTCTCTGGCTAAAACATGGGTGGAATTGATGGGGTTAGAAGAACAGGAGGCACATAGGCCCGGACAGCACAGCCCCAGCAGATGCAGAATCCTGGTGTAGGTTTAGCTAGCTTTCATTGTCCTTTAAAATGTCAAAGCTAAAGAAATCTGGTAGGGTTATTGAAGTCTGATCCTGGGGGATGCCTGGTTGGCTCAGTCTGTTAGGCAGCAGCCTAACATGACTCAGGTCATGATCACAGGGTCCTGGGATCAAGTCCGACATCAGACCCCTTACCCAACCAGAAGCCTGCCTCTTCCTCTGCCTGTTGCTCCTCCTACTTGTGCTCTCTCACTGACAAATAAATAATCTTTAAAAAGAAAGAAGAAAGAAAAAAAAAGAAAAGAAAAATAAAATCTGATCCACAGTATAGAACAACACAAAGGATGGTACTTTCATGGGCTGATTTCTGTTTGTTTGATTTTAAGTAGGTTCCACAGCCAGCACAGACACTAGTGCAGGGTTTGATCTCAGGACCCTAAGACCATGAACTGAGCCAAAGGCAGACAATCGATTAAGCCACCCAGGCACCCCACTTTCTTGGGTTCTAATGGGACTTTTCCTAGGTTGTAATCCTAGCTGTACTGGCTGCCAGGGGGAATGAAGTCCAGCACCACAAGAAAAGCATCCCAAGGCAGAAGTCCTCTGCAGAAGATTTGCTGGTGGCTGCCATCATCAAAGAGTCAGTGGGTGAAGTTGTTGAAGCACAGTGGGAACAATGATAGCCACTGCCTTTTGGGTGTCACTGAATCATCCTACTCATCTTCAGGAAGCCTGGCCCTTCTCCAGTCAACGCAGCAAAAGCAAACTTGTTAGAAGAACAGGGGAGGGGGTCATCTCCCTCCCTCCCAGAAACTGAAGCAACCAGCCAAACAGTGCAGCACTGGAGTAAAAATAAAAATATGAAGGAATGTGGCTGCACCTGGGTAGCTCAGTCTGTTAAGCATCTGCCTTTGGGTCAGGTCCTGATCTCAGAGACCTGGGATCTGAGACCCACATCAGGCTCCATGCTCAGTGAGGAGTCTCCCTTTCCTTCTCCCTCTGCCCCTGCTCCTAGCTCATTCTCTCTCTCAAATAAATAAAATCTTTAAAATAAGAAATTTAAAAATGAAGGAATGAATCAAAATGCAGAATTCAGAAACAGAACTACAGATATAAAAACTACATATAAAAACCGGAAATATGACCCGGTGAGTGAGGAAGGATTATTAAATCATGATACTGTATGAATTGATTGCCAATTTTTTCTTAGAACATAGAGCACACTGCACTACACGAAAACGAAAACACGAAATTAGGATTGAATACAAAAACAAAATTATCAGTGTTATTCCATAAAGTGTTTCTCTAACCTACTGATCAAAACCTCAGTTCATCCTCCAAAAGAATCTGGGCACCACCTCAGCACACATGAACACATTTTCAGGCCACAGTTCACACTGCTCCAGTCCTCACTCTAAGTCCTGAGCCATGGGATCCTCCAGGCAAAGCCACCACCAACTAGGCCCCTGCCCTAGAAATCCCCAAACCCAACCACTTCACAACAGGGAGACTCAGGGAGATTCAAATGGGCAGAAACGTGGGACTTTGACTTTTTTTTTTTTAATTAAAAGAAAAATACAGCAAGAAACATTTCTAGCACAAAGTGAAGAGCTAATCTTTCACAAGGTCGAGAGTATTAGAATTATCAATACACCATCAGTAGTTTGATAGGTCAAACAGGCCAAAAGCTGGAAACACAAGAGGAAATGCTCACAGCAAACAGACCTGAAAGCCAGGGCCTGGACCGGCTGACATGGCTCTGCCGCTTACCACAGCGAGAAAGTGTAACTTTCCTGGGCCTCAACTTCCCTCCTGGCCAGCAGGAAAGTGGCAACACCACAAAATTCATATCTGGTCGGGGATTACGTGAAAGGAGAATGCTCAGTGAGAGCCCCGCCACACCGCCCGTCCAGCCACAGTCTGCGCCCAGTGAATGGGAATTTCCTCTACTGCAGCCACACGAAGAGCTGAAGGATCTGCACAGGATGCCTGTTTATTTACCAGTCACAAAACCACGTTCTGCCATAAACAGAGAGGGCAAGAGACCCCAAGAGATGGGAATATCCCTCACCCTTGCCTGGACCAGGCTTTCAAGACAAGTTGGAAAGCCCACAGCTGCTCTGCCACTGACTCTGAATGAGCCTTTGGAAGACAACACCATCCCAAACAACAGTTTAATTTACTTCTCTTTAAAAAGCAGTGAGACAAGGTCTTGGCCACATCTTCATAAATTAACAGCTTAGGAGGCTAAACCCCAATGATTTAGTTATGTCCCCAGCAGGCACACCTCCTCTCGTGGGCAGCTTCAGGGAGAAAGGGTGCCTCCCCATCCATGAGGACACCCTCTGACATTCATCTGAAGATGCTTCCTACCCATGGGCATTTACTCCCTGGAACCCCCCCCCCCCCATCTAAGTTCCTCTCTGGATGCTGCACGAGGCAACTTCCTCACACCCCCATCACCACTGCTGACACCGCAGCTACCCCCGAGCCTTCAAGCAGGGTGCACCTGTCTTTGCTGCCAAGCGTCCCATCAGCCCAGCTCCATCACTGATTTCTGTACCCATAATTAATTAACTTATGCATGTATGTATTTATTTATTTTTACAGCTTCATTTATTTTAGGGAGAGATAGACAGAGAGAGAGAGATACAGAGAGAGCACACACACACAAATACAGGGAGATAGAACCTCCAGCAGATTCTACACTGAGAGCAGAGCACACCTCAGGGCTCAATCCCACCACCCTGAGATCATGACCTTAGCTGAAACCAAGAGTTGGATGCCTCAACGACGTAGCCACCAGGCACCCCTCTGTACCCTTAATCTTAAGAAAAGACAGACACCGCTTCTTTCTGTCAGCCACGGCCTCATAAGCCATCTGTCACACAGCCAAAGTATCCAGAGGGTAGGACCAGGTCTGCAACACCAGTGATGCCAGAGTATCTCCATAAAACTACAATCTAGTGAGTACCAGGCTCTGCTCTAAGCTCCTAATATGGCCTTCTATTTTGTACCCCTCACAGACCTACATGCTAGGTATTATCCACAGTGCACAGAGGAGGACACTGAGGTCCATGGCTTACCCAAGCGATCTACTTTTATGTGGCAGCAGCAGGGGCCTGAACCCAAGTCTGTGACTCCAAGGCCCCTCCGTCAACTCTGTTACTCATGCAGCCCCAACACAGTCATCAAATACCTCCCTAAACCCTCATCCCTCCTGTGAAAAAGCATGGTCTTCTGCCATTTCCCAGATGGGAAGAAAGCCGGCGTGAGCCAGATATAGTGACCTGCCCATGATGGTACAGGCGATGTCCCCTCTGTTCTCCCCCCAACACCCATGTCATTCTGCACGAGGCCCCATGGGGTCCTTCATGCTTCCAGTGGAAAACTCTGGTGAGACCACCAGTCTCCTGGCAGGCCTTCAACTTGACCCTGGAGGACAGGACCAGTTAGGAGAAAGCGGCTAGTTAAGCCTCTGAAATGGGGTCCTACCACCCAGGAAAACCCCCTTATCTCCAGGGCATCGCCCGTGTGAATTAGCTGGATTTGTAGAGGGCTCCACAAGCACCAGCCTTGCTGAGTCACTTTCTCTAAGGTGGTGGCTGAGACAAAAAGGACCCAGGAAAGAAAGGCATAGGCTGTTGTGGAACTCCAGTGCCTTGGCATCAACAATTAATGTGAGCAGCTGCCTCTGCTCACCAGATCTGCATTTTATGTGGGGCACACTGTTCAAAGTTTACACCCCCCTTCTCTGTAACCTTCACGACAACCCCTGGAGCTCCCTGCACCATCATTACCACCTCACAGACAAGGAGACAAGGCATGAGGGGTGTGTAGAATGATGCAGCTCTGTGCTGGGGCCAACCGGGGGAGGACTCCCACAGGCTTGCTCTTCCCACTGCTGCAGAAGCAGCTGAAAACAACGAGTTTTTCAGTTTGCATTATGTAGAGTGGAAAAGTCAACCATAAAGGTCATTCAATTTTTAAATGGGTTATTCCTCAGTATAAAAACAGTTCCAAAAAATAATTTCCGAGAAGTTCAACATATTCCTCCTTCCAGGTGCCTGGAATGTGATGGAATGTTGTTAAAATAAGTTCTGGCCCATCAGTATGCCAGACAGAAACTGGAAGTAAGCTGTTGCAGGTCCCCAAAGGCTCCGTCACAACCCTAAGGAGAAGACATATAACTTTCACTGTCCCAAAGTGGTTATGTTTAAAAAAAAAAAAAAAAGGCACAGGTGGAACATTTTAAATTACAGACTTTCAATGCAGGGGCAGTGGGGGCGGGGGGGTTGTCCCCCAACTACCCCCAAATGTTTCAGCTATATATAGTGACTTACCAAAGTGACTCATCACAAGTACCTACAAGGCGACTGACAGGCAACTGACCGATGAGGAAGGTATTCGGACTGCTTAACAAAACCAACACAACTTAGAATTTTCATTATTAAGAAGAGAAAACCATTTATTAAACACTCGCCAGGCACCAAACCCGCTAGGCACTGTCACACGCTCTACTCATCACAAGGCTGCCAAACTCAGTGCAGAAACTGAGGCTGAGTAAGTCACCTAAGATCATGCAGCACCAGAAACTGGATTCCAACCAGTTCTGACATCATAGCCCACCCCAGCTTGCTGCAATGCTTCAGAACCTAAGCTTTGTGATGATCAATAAACTGCATGCTTAACAATGTTTACACATCTCTGTTAGAATTCAGGGAAAGGTTTTTAAAAATGACATACACAAGGGGAAAAAATAATACAGTTTCTGGAGGCAGGCTGCCCAGGGTTCAAATCTTGGCTCCTCCACTTGCAAGCTGTGTGACCTTGGACTCCTTTAGCTCCCCTGTGCCCATATTTCCATGCATTAAAATGGTAGCCATAACAGACCCTATCTCCTAAGGCAAATAAAGCATTTTGGTATTGTTGTTCTTGTTTTAAGATTTTATTATTTATTTGACAGAGAGAGAGAGACAGGGTGAGAGGGAACACACACAGGGGGAGTGTGAAAGGGAGAAGCAGGCTTCCCACTGAGCAGGAAGCCTGGTGAGGATTAGATCCCTGCACCCTGGGAGCATAATCTCAGCTGAACAACTGAGCCACCCAGGTGCCCACAAATAAAACATTGAGAATCATTCCTGGCATGAGTTAAACCTCAGAAGGTGTGGGCTGGTGTTACTTTTTGCTGGCCACTAGATAGAGTCAGCAGCCTCAGGCCCACTGTTTTAGCAACTCATTTGCATAAACAAAGCCCAGGCTCAGCCACTTTGTGCTTACCCTATGATTTCTTCCTGTCACTAACATCTCTCCTCACTCCTGCTCTGTGGCACTAAGCTCTGGGCCTCAACTTCCCATCTGTCAAATGAGGTGAGGAGCCCAGCTGATCTATCTGAGGTCCTTCCAGCTGGGCAACCTAGGGTTCTTGGTAACTCAGGGCCCAGAAATTTCAGAACCATCCTAACACAAACATTACCAGATGACACTCACTCAATTTCCTCAAATCTTCTCTTCCGTGTTATGTATAAATGCTTATTTTCATGGCAAATCTTCTCCAAGATCCCAGAGCTCCACGAGAACCCAGAATAGGCTGGGCAGGCATCCCCAGTGCTGAGGCTGGGGACATGATGGTCAGAAGCTCTGACCTCCAGGGGAGATGGATTCCAAATCAAGCTGCTCTGATAAGCAGGTCTTCCCTGTTAGAGAGGATTTCAACAGAGCACAGTTAAGAGGAAGTGCAGGTAAGAAACTCAGAACTTGGCCCACCGGACAGAGGGCAGTAGGACAGTGGGCCGGAGGAGTGACAGAGGGATTGAGAGGAATGGCACGATCAACAGAGGCCAGCCAAGGCAGCACTGATGCTCAATGTGAGAGGGTGGGCTGGGGATACACTGTGAAAATGGCTTCAAAGGCAGGAAGCAAGCCCAGCTCAGCACAAAGCAAAGTCCTGAGCAGGAACCTTCTGGGACCAGATTGGACACTAAGGTGAGCTGAAAATGGCTGTGGCACCCAGTGCAGTCTGAATCTCACCCATGCCTCTCACAGGCTGGGTGACCCCGGACCAGTTATGCTATGTCCTTTAATGTTTCCTAAAGGGTATATTCACTCCATAACCCTGAGCCATGTTCTCATTTCGGTGAGTGTGGGAGGCCGCAATAAGGCTTGAGACGAGAACCAAACCAGACCCTGACTTGTGCCTCCTTTAAAGTCCAAATAACCTAACAAAAGGTTTAGGACGGGAAAAGTTCAGTAGCACTGGGCAAGAGTCTGTGCTATGTGTTGTGCGCTCGCCTACTTGACTTCCCACACGCTTACTAAACAAATGAGAACAATTCGGTTGGGCTAAAAAGTTCATTGCTGGTCCTTGCTGCCTTAGTACAACCCATAATTTACTTTCAGGTTTGCTGTATTTGTACTGGCATCAGCCATTTGGCGTCATGAGGAACCATAGTTGCTTAACTAAACACAGATGTAATGTCACTATATATATGGCCTTAAGGCTTTGAATAAACTTAGCACTGTTGGACATCCTCCTCAGTGCTCCTCTTGTCCCCCATCTCTCTGCTTCTCGAGTTCTTTTCTTCATCCTCTTACCCTCATGTTCCTGGTTGATTTGTTGCGCCGGCCACGACAGGTGAGGATCTGATGGTGCCCACTATCTACAGAGATCCAATATATACAACTAGGACAGCCTGGAGGGGGGTGGGCAACCCAGGCTGGACAGGGAGTTAAGAAGGAGTCAAAAGGGCGCCTGGGTGGCTCAGTGGGTTAAGCCGCTGCCTTCGGCTCAGGTCATGATCTCAGGGTCCTGGGATCGAGTCCCGCATCAGGGTCTCTGCTCAGCAGCGAGCCTGCTTCCTCCTCTCTCTCTCTCCGCCTGCCTCTCTGCCTACTTGTGATCTCTCTCTGTCAAATAAATAAAATAAAATAAAAAATCTTAAAAAAAAAAAAGGAGTCAGGAAGAAGTCATTCCCACACTTGAGGCATGGGTTGGTACTGACCAGAGACACTGGGCAAGAGACAGTGTCCTAGGACTGCTGTAAGACTAGCCGGGTCCAGGCAAAGCGCCTAACAGTGTGAAGATGTAACCCATCTGTAAAAGGTGGACGGGGGGTGGTGGTTTCAGCTGGTTGAGCATCTGACTCTTTGTTTTGGCACAGGTCCATTCACCTGGCCCATTCACCTGTGCCTGCATGTGTTCTGTGGTGTGCTCTTTATCTCTCTCTCTCTCTCTCAAATAAATAAATCAAAAAAAAAAAAAAAAAAGGAAGTCAGGAAGGATCAGGAGACCTGCTGTGAAGGTCCCAAAGACTCCACCCTCCTCAACTAGCCTCCGGAAATAAAGTAAGTGGATGCCCAGGAGCCTCGTGGACACAAAACTTTCCAAAGCAAAGCTTTCAATTTCATACTGGAGAAAAGGTTGCTGTGCAAATTCAAGACAAAAAAGCCGGCCATGGTGGGGTGGGTTTGGACAGGGTTGGTCCTGTAGGGCTCTGGCCACTAAATGCCCACTGCCCAAGCCAGGAGCCTGGAGTCTGTGCAGCCAGTGCTTCCTGAGGCTTCCACATCATAGCCTCACTCTGAAGTTTCCTCCTGGAAGCTCCTTACCCAGGGAGGCCACCTGTCAGCACCCCCTCACACACACCCCAGCTTCTGCCCCTCCATCCAGCTGGAGTGAAGGATCCCCAAGCCTGCTCTCTCTGGTCTCTCCTGCACAGAGAGGAGTATGTGCCCCGGAAAGGAGGGTCCCTGAGGATACCTGAGTCCTTGGCCCAAAGACAGCTGGCTTGAGAATGTGGGGTTTCGGTGCTCTAGGCACAGCAGTTCCTAGAGGAAACAAGGTAGGGAGCTCCAAGGTGGAGGGGAGTCCCGGGTGTCTGGATTCACAGATGCCAGTGGCCCCCAAGTGGAAGGGTTTCAGTAACTCCAGAGGTGAGAGGGGCCAGGGGTCAGGCCTGTAGGTGGACAAGGACCACCAACAAGGGGTAGGGGGCCGGAGATGGAAGTGATCCCAGGGTGGTTGCAGGCCCAAAGTAGAGGTGTGGGGGTGGGGGTGGGGGAAAGGGGTCCATGGGCCAGAAAAAAATGGTATCCGGGGGCTCCTGGGTAAAAGGCACTTGAGGTGGATGGGACCCAGTGGGGCCCAGGCTGCGCGGGCAGAGCCAGCGCCTCTCAGGCTGGGGAGCCCGGCGATTCTGAGGGACAAAATTTTCCATCAAGTTCTGGAAAAGAAGCCTGTCAGCACAGGCGTCTCTCCGGGGTCCAGACGAGCCCAGTGGTGCTGGGCCCCTTGATGTCAGTAGGGCCCCACGGGTTCCCTGGATACCGAGAAGTGGAGCGAGGGCTGTGGGGCAAGGGCTATGGGGCGTAGGAGCACCAGGCCGCCAGGAGCCTGTCCGCCAGGCCCCCCTCCCGCTCCCTTGGACGAAGCAGCAGGTGGCAGCGGGCAGCAGGGCCCCAGTCTCCCTCTCTGCCTAGCGCCCCTACCCCTCCCCAGCCCCTCAGTACCTGAGTCAGCGGGGCACGGATGCACTCCCCCGCGCCTTGCCCAGCCAGCCCAGAACCCCTGCCTTCCCGGGAGGCGCTACTTGTGCAGTGAGTTTGCTGGGCCCACAGAAGGCGGTGGGCGGGGCAGGCAGGTGCGGGCGAGCTGTGGCGGGTGGGGGGCGGCAAACAGCAGTGCAGGCCTCTCTGCAGGCCCGCGCGCCCTCGCCCAGCCTCCTGTTCTGTCCTGTCCAGTGAGGGGGCTGGCTGCGCCCCCTGCTGGTTCCCGTTGCTCTTCTGCTGACTCCAGAACCCCAGGCCCTGCCCAGTCCTGGCTTCCCTGCCACTCCCTGCCGCTGCTTGAGCTCCAGGCTAGGCCCGCTGCTGCTCCTGGGTGGCCGAGCTGCGGCCCCGGTGCGGTGTGGCTGGCCCTTTTCTCTCCCCAGGGCACAGTGGAGCCACGAGGGAAGGCCTGAGGGGATCTTCCGTCTGCTCAGTGCCAGTGGACACTCTCCAGGGGCCTCTCTACCTGGTGGGCTCCACCCATGGCCATCTTGGAACCCCTGGAATCCCCTTCAGAGACCAGGTGAAGCCCTCCTTGGGGAATCCAGGCTCCTGGGACCAAGGCGAGTTGATCTTGTGTACTGCTGTGTTTGTTCCCTGGCCTGGCATGGATTGACAGTTGCTGAATTGATCTATTCTGGGGTCATCAAGGGCAGAGCAAAGAGTTCAGGGCTGGGATCCCCAGGCCTGGGGTCCACACAGGCTTGGAGCCCTCTTGGCTGTCCCTGACAGAATGACCAAAGAGGAACCCTCAGAAACATGGATCTGCCTTGAACTGGCAGAGCATTCAGGGACAGGAAGGGGAATGTCTCCTTCGCAGAGTATCTGGAAGCCTGCAGTGGAAGATGGATTTGTCTGAGCCATGGTCATTAGTGTTGGGCCAAGGAACCCCTGGCTTGCTTCTCCTACCTGCATCCTAGGTCTAAAAGGGTGTCTGGGTGGCTCCCTCAGTGCAGCATCTGTCCAGGGTCCTGGGATCCAGCCCTGCATCTGGCTCCCTGCTCAGTGCAGATCCTGCTTCTCTTTCATCCTCTCCCTCTACTTGTGCTGTCAAATAAAATAAAAAAAAAAAAGTTAAGAGGGGGGACAAAATGGCGCGGAATTAGAAGGCGTCTTTTCAACTTGTACCCCAAAATGAGCTGATTACCTACCAATCACCCATGAACTCCAATCACCCATGAAATCAGCCTGAGATCAGAATTATACACGTGTGGATCTCTACAGGGGGAGAAGAAGCCAGTGGGCAGGTAAAGCGGAGTGGGAACTGTGAACTGATATCAGAAGATAAACAAAAGGGGGAGGGAGCTACCAGAGGCAACCAGTTGGAAAGTAATACCCCAATACAAGCGAGAGTGCCCTGCGTCTGGGGACCAGCATTAACTCGGAGACTGGTTGAAAGCACTCCAAAAGAGCAAAGCATCTCTGGGGAAATTGTGGAAATCGGGGCGGCTAGGGACAGGGGCTTAAATCCCTGGTCCCAGGACAGCCTCCCTTGGCACTGAGTCAGAGAGAGTGCGGCAGAGAAACCAGCTCTTGGTCCCTAAGCTGCCAGTGCAAGGAGAATGCATGGGGTCCGTTTCCTGTGAGGGAATGGGAGCCACACCAGGCGGCAGAATGCAAGAGTCCTGCTATAGAGCCTGAGATACTCCCCTGAAAGAGGTATAAAGGCCCAGCCGGTGCCCTTTGATAAACACCCTTGTTTCAGAGCCTGCACCAAACTCTCGCCCCAGAGAGGTGCGCGAAGGCCCAGCCTGGTGCTCTCGGACCTGTGCCTCATTCTCAGAGCCTGAGACCCGCGCGCGAACCTCTGCCTTCCCTGAAATTGGTGCATGTAAGGTGGGCGCTCTTAGACCCAGAAAGACCGGGCACTCCCAGCCCGGGCCAGCGGGAAAATCTCAGTGTGCGATTGCTGCTTGGAACCTCTCTAGCGGTCTAGAGGTGCCCAAAGCTGCTGCTGCCGTGCTTTTGGGTACAAGCAAAAGATCCTCCATCCCCAGGGACAGCGACTTGGAACCTGCTCTGCCAGCGGCCAAGGGGGAACTTATTTGGGCTCTGCAGCCAGACTGAGGCTTCTCTCTGAGAGGGAGATCAGGGTGCGGTTTGTTTTCCTCTAAAACTACAAAAACCATCAAAAGCGGTCAAAGTGAGAAAAAAAAAGTGAACAAACAAAAAACCGCCAGAGAACAAAAGCCTGAAAAAAAAAAAAGTTTCCTCAGAGCCCACCCCCTTGAGGGGGGTGGTAGGACTTAAGTCAGGGAACATCATTGACTGAAAACCCACAAGGCAGGCACCTTCCCCAGAAAACAAACCAAGAAAGAAAAAAAAAAAAAGAGAGAGAGAGAGAGAGAGAGAAAGTACTACAAGAGAACTACCACTACTACATAGGAAACTTTTATCTTTCATTCATTCCCACTATTCTGGTCCTTTTTTTTTTATATATATAGGTAATTTTTTTAACCCCAGCAGGATGGTGGAAGGGGTACATGGCTGAGTGCCTCCCGGGTCTGACCCTGTGTGACGCCACCCAGTGCCTGCAGCTGCCCTCTGGAAGGTGTTGCTTTAGTGGCAGAGCCGGAGGGCACCAAGCATGTGTGTGTCTCCAAAGTCCTGGGCACCACATCACAATGCCTTCCTGAGAAGCAGAATCAAGGACAGTTGCTGATCCTCATTCCTTCCTACCAAAGGTATCTCATACACCATAATTGGAAGTTGGAGCCGGGGGGCGCCTGGGTGGCTCAGTTGGTTAAGTGTCTTTCTTCAGCTCAGGTCATGATCCCAGGCTCCTGGGATGGAGTCCCACACATTTGCCTCCCTGCTCAGCTCCCATGAGCCTGCTTCTCCTTCTCCCTCTGCCATTCCCCCAACTTGTGCTTTCTGGCTCTCTGTGTGTCAAATAAGTGAATAAAATCTTTTTAAAAAGTTTGGGCCAGGGGGCGCCTGGGTGGCTCAGTGGGTTAAGTCGCTGCCTACAGCTCAAATCATGATCTCAGGGTCCTGGGATCGAGTCCCGCATCGGGCTCTCTGCTCGGGAGGGAGCCTGCTTCCCTCTCTCTCTCTCTCTCTCTGACTGCCTCTCCATCTACTTGTGATTTTTCTCTGTCAAATAAATAAATAAAATCTTAAAAAAAAAAAAAAAAAGTTTGGGCCAGGGATGCCTGGGTGGCTCAGTTGGTTAAGCCGCTGCCTTCGGCTCGGGTCATGATTCCAAGGTCCTGGGATCGAGTTCCACATCGGGCTCCTTGCTCGGCGGAAAGCCTGCTTCTCTCGCTGCCTCTGCCTGCCTCTCTGCCTGCTTGTGGGTACTCTCTCTCTCTATCTCTGGCAAATAAATAAAATCTTTTAAAAAAAAAAGTGTGGGCCATACTCTTTAGCCATTCTACTTTCCCTGGGGTAATTTGCCACCTCCCTGAATTTACCTGCATCTTTCCCAAAATCTACTTATCTTCCTGCCTTCGTGACCATAATGAGTCTATAAATTTTCAATAGACAGTGTGAACTTACACTTGCTAATATTTGCATAACATGCACTTCTTTCGATCTCAAAGAAAAGCTTCACACCACAATGGTCTCTAATCTCCAATTAGTTTCTGTTCTGGGATCCCACTGGAATTCTATGCGCCTGTCCCCTAAGATCCCATAAATTGTGGTCCAGTTTCCCAGCCAGCCAAGGAAAGCACATGGGAAATCTTGCTGAAGTATGAGTAAGAGCCAACGAAAGGGAACATATTTATCTGCCTCGAATGCTGGGACCTGAGGAAAGCAAGTTTCATTACAGACAAATCAGGAAGGAGGTACAGATTGCTTTTTATGTCACTCTGGAGTGGAGGTCTGCTCACTCACAGAAGCTCAAAATCTTCACAAAGGACAATGCCCCCCACCCCCAAAGTCAGCTGGGGATTCTCAGGAAAACTTTAATTGAAAGTATTACGGATTCTCCAACTTCCCAAAATGCAGGAGGAACATCTACAAGCAAGACTGTCACCACTTTTAGGCAATTACACTTATTTACCTTTTTTCTTCCTAGAAAATCATCCTCTCTCCCAATCCATGATCTTCTTTTTGTAACAGTTTCCTAAAGAAGGAAACAGGTGTCCTCCCATTCCAGTTCCATCCAAAATAATAAAATAAAAATCTTTAAAATTAAAAAAAAAAATTTGTGATTTGTTGAGACAGAGCACATATGCAGAGGGACAAGCAGACTCTCCAACTGAGCAGGAAGCCCTATTTGGGGCTCGATCCCAGGACCCTGAGACCATGACCTGAACGAAGGCAGATGCTTAACCAACTGAGGCACCCAGGAAGCCCCAAAATAATTCAATTTTTAATCACTTTGCCATAGACACTTTTGGGTGGCTTTGAAACACCAGAATCTCATTGACTTATCAGTGTCCTCTTCACCATCTCAGAAAAGGACTGGGTGCCTCTCAGAGGCCTCTCTCCCCTCCTGACCCAGGTCCCAGCCAAAGGTCCTTCACATTAGAGTATTAGGAACTGAGCGGGATGGGGTGTGGAAGCACCCTGGGGTGGGGGGCTCTGGGGCCCTCCCACTCCCAACTTCAAAGACAGCGCCTGCTTTCCCCTGCCTCATATAGGTACCCTGGGTTTGCCCTCTTTATGGTTCCTGGTTGCTGCAAAGGTCTGAAAATCTCCTAAGTAGCACAAAAGCCATCATGTGCATTTTGGCCACACGGGACAGAGGGAGTTTGAAGGAAGAAAGATAAAGCTCCCCAGAATGAGCCAGCAGCTCTGGGCTTCCCCGCACATCTTTCCTGACCTTCAGAACCCTGGGAAGGAGCCCCTTGGTGCAAAGTCACAGTGGGAGCCCACGCACAGCCCAGGCCTCCTGCCCCAGGTCCTCTCCAGCCATAAACTGACCCCCTAGCCCCTTCCAAACTGTCTACAGCCTCAAACCACTGACGTGCGGTTCAGCACCCAACTCCAGAGCGCAGGATGCACGTGGCTTCCCGGCACCCTTCCGTGGCCGCTCCCAAAATCACTGTGGGAATGTCGCAGCAAGGAGACAGGGAATCGATTTTTATCCTCTGGGTTGTCTTCCCTCGTAGCCCCTCAGGAGTCCCCACGCAGCAATGCCGCGTGGGCCCTACTGCTCTGAATCCACTTCCCTGGAGGAATCCGCTTTTCTTCAGCATCTGTGTCTGCAAACCCGGCTCCTCTAACACCCCCCACCAAAAGTACCAAGAACCAACGGGGGAAGAAGTTCATTTCTGGCCGACAAGCCTTTAATCCCTGAGAGCTGTGGCTGATGCAGGAGCAGCTTTTCTCCAAATGGTGATTTCGATACGAGGTCGTTTTGCCTGCCAGCCCCCAACATCCCTGACGTGTGGCTCCCAAGGGCCTCCCCGCGGCCAGGCCTGAGAGTGGAGCCCACCCTTGGGCTCATTTTGCACCGCGCTGAATCCAGGCAGCGTCCCCATCTCACGACAAAGGGTGCTGAGTAATGAGGTGCTGCCACCAGGAAGAGAGGCAGCAGGTCAGACAGATCTGGAGAATGACACTGGCCTTCAAGGGCCCCTCACAAGGGAAATACCATTAAGTAGCAGATCTGAACAGATATACTGTGTTCCACATTCACGCCGTAAAGATGGGGTTTCCTCGAGCCCTAATCAAAGGAACTCTTTCACCAGAGATCACTTGACCAATCGGTGACTCAGTTTCCTTATACTAAAAATGAGGATAACAATACATCACAAGATTGTTTTGAGGAGCACACACGTTACAAAGTGTTTAGAGGCACCTGGGTGGCTCAGTGGGTAAGCATCTGACTTCAGCTTAGGTCATGATCTCATGGTCCTGGGAGAGGGCCCTGTCAGGCTCCTTGCTCAGCGAGGAGTCTGCATGTCCCTCTCCCTCCCTCTTCACTTCCTGCCCTCTCTCTCTCTCTCTCAAATATATAAATAAAATTTTTAAATAAACGAAGTTCTTAGAACACGATATGCACATAGTACAGGACACACAAGCACTTGTTAAACAGATAAAAGGGTACAAGAGGCTGGCTTCCCTTCAGATTTCTAATAGGCTCCTGTCTGGGGGTCTCTAGCTCTTAGGAAGTGGGGAGGCCGCAGAAGCCCAAGATTGTAGAGTTCCTTCGAGGCCAAGTTCAGTTTTCTATGCAGGACAGAAAACCTGTAAAACACATCCCAGACTTGCTTCGCTGCCTTCCTAGTAGGGAATCCGTTCCCTCAAGAGTGGTCCAACCTCTCTTCCACTATTTGGGATGTAGAAAACGTTTAGACATTTCTCCATTGGTGCTCATTCCATCCTCATTTTTAACAATCTAGCTGTGTGTTCATCTGGTCTTCTGTTAGTTCCTTTATCCAACAAACATAGAGGACTCACCGTGTCCTAACTGTGACCAAGACATCCAGCATCTCATCCCACAAAGGAAACATATTAGCAAATGTGGCAGCAAAGAGGGATGGGGTAAGGCAGTGACATCTGAATCAAGATCAAACTAACAAGCAGAGCCTGCCATGAAGAACATTCCAGGTATGGGCCCCATAGGCATGAAGGCGGAAATGAATAGATTATGTGCAGACAGCAGGACAGGGGACTAAGGGGACACTGGAAAGGAAGGCTGCGGAGCAGCTGTCGGCATTGGAGGCCTTGCGAAGGACTCTGGAATTCCCTTTGGTTTCAGCCAGAAGCTACATGAAGGTTTAAGCGGGGAATCATCAGATTAGCTTATATTTGTAAAAGATCGCTCCTCTTCCACAGAAGACATGGGGATGGGGTGGGGGTGTCCACAAGCCTAGAAGCTGGAAATGGAAGCAGATGAAGTTTCCAATATCCTGGCCAAGGAGTGAGTCTGTCGCAGCGAGAGTGTCAAGATTTGCAGTTCTAAACTTTTTAGTAAAGTGGCTTATTAAACACACAGCTAACTATTGCCCGGGGTTCCTACTTTTGTAATAAGTTTTTTCTGAAACTCAAAAAGGGGAGAGGGGCTCTCTGCACCACGTGCCAGTCAGGGCGGAACATCATCGTCACATTACAGGGTGTTTTCAGAGCCTGTTATCCTTTTAGTACGACATCCCTCCCACCCCGAGACAACACCGTGCCTCTTTCCGCCAACAGAAGTTGAGTTTTTCCCTTTCCCTCTTCCTTCTTTCGAGGGCAGAGCTCAGGGCTTCTCCAGAGATTCCATCCTAAGTTCATAGATCTCACCGAGCCGAACACATTCCCCTCCCTGTGGGCGCCAGGAAACGCCGGAAACATCTGTATCTGCACCTGAACATGGGACCTTGGATCCCAGCTACAGTTACTTGTGCTGTGGTAACAAGGACATCATGTCGCGTTTCAGGACATTTTCGTATATAAGGCCTCGGGTCGGGATGCTCAGGGTAGGAAAAGGGTGGGTTCGCCCCTGGGCAGAGTGGCATACCTTCTCTCTCCTCCTGGCCTTTGCCCGAGTTGGAGATGCCCTGTTCCTTCCTCTTCACCTGAGTAATCATTATCTCTGCTTCCAGAAGCAGCTCAGGGGGCCACCTCCTCCCCAACCCCGCTGGACCAGGTGACCCTCCCCAGAATTCCATATAAATCCCTGTTAACGTTGATCCCACTGCTTCCCAGAGGCTCCTTCTCCTTGTCTTTACCTTGTCTCTCCTGCTGGACCCCAGGAGACAGGTCTCACTCATCATTTTATCCCAGCAGGGTTCAGTATGTTGCTGAATTAACACATGGCATGTCCCGCACATCGCTGGCAGCTGGATGAACTGGAACACAGTGTGGCAGCATGTACTGAAGCAGGGGTTCTCAGAGCACCAGGGGATTCAGTCTGTGAACCATCTGCCTTCGGCTCAGGTCATAATCCTAAGGTCCTGGGATCCAGGCCTGCACCGGGATCCCTACTCAACAGGGAGTTGGCTTCTCCCTCTCCCTCTGCTTCTCCCCTCCCTCTCAAATAAATACATAAAATGTTTTCAAAAAATAAATTTTAAAATAAATTTAAAAAAAATTAAGCAGTTGTTCTCAGCTGCAGGTGATTTGGCTCCCCAGGGGACATATGGCAATGCCTGGAGAAAAGTTTGGTTGATGTAATTGGAGGAAAGGGCGCCACTGGGCATTTGGTGGGGAGAGGCCAAATTGGAGGTGGCCAACATCTGGCCATGCACAAGACAGGTCTCAGCAAAACATCACCCAGTCCACGAGGTCGACAGGGGAGACCCACATCTAATCTAGGACCTGGAAAACCTTTTCCTAGGTTTACATGATCAAGGGAAATGTATCTGTCCATCAAAACCACAAGAATGTCTAAAGCAGCTTATCCTCGGAAGCCCCAAACTGGATGCCATGTAAAAGACCATTAACAGGAGAACGGATAACCGACTACAGTACCTACGTGATGAAAGACAACAGACGATAACGAAATTTAAGATGCCACATATGCGACAACAAGAAGGAATCCACAGATGTCCTGAGGAACCGAACCACCAGAGCAAGGTAACAGGCAAACTTGATCGCTGGTGATGGAAGAGAAGCAGGGGGCAGGGAGTGACTGACTGGGAAGGAGCAGGAGGGAACCTCTGGTGTGCTCAGAATGTTCCTGATCCTCATCTGGGTAGTAGTTACACACAGCGTGCCGCATGCTAGGACTCATGTGCTGTGTGTGTGTATTACACCTCAGCAAGCTTTACCAAAGGCAACGGTCCTCCAAGAGCCCCGGCGGGCAGGATTCACACACTGGAGCAGGTCCTCCGAGCATGACTTTCTAACGATTTCGGTGCACAGCCAGCAGGAGCATTGTAGATATGTTTATGGAGACCTATTTCACCACAGACACCAAAAACCTTACAGTGGGTCCTTGATTCAATTCTGCTTTGGTCATTTTCTGCTAAGGATTGTGCTACAGATGTGCACACAGACTTAGGTTTCAAGAATATTTATCACAGCAGAACAAATACAAGAGGGAGGCAGCAACAACACGGACCCAGAGGAAACTGTGTGATACCGCGGACTCATTAAAATCGACATTTAAAAATGTAAATGGAAAACGACTACAATATATTAATTACAATTAAAGAGCAGGTCACCCAACAAGCTGACACCTAAGATATATGAAGAATATACTCAATATGATTAACTATGATTAGCTAAGGTCATGAGGGGTTATGGGATTTCTTAAAATTTTATCATTTTCCCCTAAAATGTACATATATTACTTATTAATAAGAAAAAATACACAATCACACTTCTTAAAAATAAAGGTGAGTTTTCAACTCTAAAACGGAGTACCAGGGGCGCCTGGGTGGTTCAGTGGGTTAAAGCCTCTGCCTTCGGCTCAGGTCATGATCTCAGGGTCCTGGGATCGAGCCCCGCATCGGGCTCTCTGCTCAGCAGGGAGTCTGCTTCCTCGTCCCTCTCTCTGCCTGCCTCTCTGCCTACTTGTGATCTCTATCTGTCAAATAAAATAAATAAAATCTTTAAATAAATAAAATAAAACTGAGTACCAGACCCCACACAACTCCCAGATTCCCCATGGATTCAGAGCCCTGCTGCCTGCAGAAGCGCTCTATCGACGCTCATCACAGTGGCTGAGACAGATTAAATAAAGAGATAACATTGCAGATTTCCTGTCTCTTATCCGACTGTGCAGATTGGTTACACAAATCCAAATCCATACATGCATTAGATCTCACTGAACTGCGTACACCCTGAGAAAAAGACCCTGTAAAGCAATTCCTTGTAAAAATACAAAAGTATTTCTGACAGCAAAAGTTTTCAGATGCTGTAAAGAAAAAAAAAACTAAAAAGGCACGACCTTCCCTGATTAATCAAGTCTCCCTCGAGAGAAGGCTACCACTTCCCCAGGTAATCTCATCGCCTCAGACGAAACCATGTTTCTCTGTGAAGTGGAGGTGATCGCGGCTCTCTCGGAGTACTCGCAAAGGTTTGGCGTGATTATGAAACGAAACACTATGACCGGGGCCCGCTGGTTGTGGTCACCGTCATGCCCACAGCCTGAACACCACCTCCCTCCAGGAAGCTCCCTTCTCTGAATTCTGTGTGGTAGGGGCACGTGGGTGACTATTAGGGAGCACTGCATAAGGTGTACCCTGTCGCTTGCCCAGACGCCCAGCTCCTCCCGGAGCCACCGAATGCCATACAGAGCTAAAGCTGGGAGCAGTGGCTCACCGTGGACACCAATGATGAGGGCTCAGGTACCTCAGCTCACAAACCCATTACAAGCATATACATTTAACTCTAGCTTTAAGATGTTTCTCCTCTTACTTCTCAGTCAAAAAAGACTTTAAGCCGAGTAAACCAACAACAAACCCTAAGATAAAACATTTAACCGTGTTAATTTCCTAAGGCCTACGGTCGTCTTCAGCTTCTCAAGGTCACACCTCCCTGCTGAATGATTACCGAGGGTTGCTGACACGGTACACAGAAAAAAAAAAAAAACCTCTTAGGATGTCCAGCCTCTAAGAGAAAAAGCAAACAGCTCAGAATGCAGCCAGCCACGGCAAAGGAACCACCGACAAAGCCAAACACAGAGGAGCCCCTGAGCATCTGGGAATCTGCCTGTTCCTTTGCCTCCTCAGAGGAAACGAGTCACAAGACTGCTCAGAATGGGAAATGAGAAGGGCAGAAGCCCGGAAACCAGCGCGTCCTGAATTTCGTGCTGCTTCCAAGGAGTGAGCCCGCCTGCTGTGCTGCTGTGTCAGTTATTTACACAGTGGGCAGGTGAGGCTGACAGCTTGAAGGGGTTATTTTAGAGGGAGAGCTGTAAGTCTGATCAGGAGAAGGTTCTGGACCCTGGGGTCCCAGCACGCATCTCCAGCTTCCAAGCTGACCCTCCCTTCAGACAGGGTTTAAGAGGCAGCAGGGCAAGCATGGTCTTTGTATTTAAATCACCTCAAGGGGGCCCATATCTCCAGGCACAACCAGAAGCCAGGGAGGAGAGGGAAGGGGGAGAGGGAGAGAGTACCTCCACTCCTATCTGCTGGCTGCACTTCTGGAGCGCCTGATCCAGGAAGCTAAATGTGTGGACAGAACAGAAGGAAGAATCTGGGAAGACTGGAAGACTAGAAGAGCTGTTCGTGGACTAGTCTCAACCTGAACCACAGAAACACCTCTGCCTCCCTGCCCTCCTCCCCTCGGCTGGGCACCAGGTGCCTCCCTACTGCACTCCAGATGCAGATCCAAGCTCAGGGGTGCCCAGTGCCGATGCCTCTCTCCGGCGCAGGGACTCTAGGGCATCAGTGGGACTCCTAGACAGCACCTGTGATCTCTAATTTAAAACCAAAACCAAAATCCCCAACCAGCCCAATCCAGCACAAGCAATACATATTTATGTGTAAGACACCTATGCACACATACATATTCACTTATCTACACACACACACACACACACACACACACACACGCTTTTGCAGCAGAAGGCAGGCATGAAACCTGTTCCCTAAGTCCTTTGCTTTCCTCATCTGCTTCTAGCAGCAACAGCCATTTCTGCTACGGATTTTCCTATTCGAGGGTTGATCACAGATCCAAATGCCACCATCCTGTTTGCCACCCTTTCCTACCCCACCGGCCCGCTGAAGTCTGTCAGTGAACCAGGGAACAAAGATGGAAGACAGGCCCAAGCTGCCTTCCTAAAGTGGGGTTATATTTGACACTTTAATAAACCTCAGAGCCTGAGCCTCTCTGCTCTCAGACTGGCCAGGGTGCAGCTCTCACTCTTACCAAACCCGTCCATCTCTCCTCCCCCCACCACGGGGCACAAGGGTTTTCTCTGCCCGGCATCTATTTCCAGGCCCCATAAATCATATCCCATTGTTCCAGGCCATCTGAACTCACGCTTAATAAACCATCCACCTCACCCTTCCGCCACCACCCCGAATTTCCCACAGGGAAAGACTGTTTCAAGAAGAAAAGGAAATTCTTCATTAGGGCTGGATTTTAAAAGCAAGCTTCCACAAAAAACCAGAAAACAAAATTGGGTATAAATACCATCCAATAACCACTAAATGTCTTTGGTTAAAGCACCTGCCTGCCTGTGATTCTCAGGTCCAGATGTGAGCTCAGTGCACATCCAAAGGAAGCAGAATTTGAACCTGATGCTAAATGACAAATGATCCTGAACTCCATGACTATTTAAGTGCCACAGTGGCTAGACTAAATTGCTCTGATGCAGAATTTCTCCCAAGTATAGGTTACTGAGAAACAGAATATTGCTTGAAAATGTATTTAGGTGCACTCATCCTTCTCAGACCAACACTCATGGGCTCTTAGTCATAACCAGGCTTAAGCTAACACGATTCCCCTATTTTCCCCAGAGAGGGAGGGAAACAAGAGGACATGTCTCTCATGTTCCAAGATCAAAAACTGGATCACAGCACTCACAGCATCAAGTCTGCCAAACCAGAGCTCTGGGTACGTACAATTCTTAAAGAGCTAATTGAATGGAAAACAGCCATCTGGGGCTGGAAACCCTTATGACATTCTGGGAAATGTATGGGCTTTAAAAGGATTATGCAGGGTGATGTGACTTTCAAAATTCCCAAACTCTGAACTGAAGCCTAAATGAGAATATGTTAAATTCACCCATTCCAAAACACAGCACAGTTGACTCGGACCCTAGAGCCCAGCTGTAGCTCAGGGTGTCCACACTGCAGCCTGTCTGTGGGAGGTCTGCAGACCACTCCCTGCTGAGAGAGTCCAGCCAACCCAATCAGCCTACCAGCAGGCTGTGGCACAAGGTCCAGATCCTAGCCCAGGCACCAGCCAGGGTTCCCTTTGGCCTGCCCTCTTATGGTTGAACAACAATCATGGAGAGCCACAGGGAGAGCGGCATTGGGTCCAGTATGGCCACTCACTGGTCCTCCTCAACACTGGTTGCACACTCTTCAACACAAGAAAATGGTGTGCAGAAACAAGGGCCTGCCACAGTAGGCTGTCGAGCAAGGAACAGAAAGCATCAGGGGACAGGTGGGACTGCTGGCTGGTCTCCACCTCTCCCAGAGGGCAGAGGCCGCAGAGCTTCTGCAGGCTAAGCAGAGATGTGTCAGAATTACCTTCCCAAAAAGTAGGCAGTAAAGGAGGATTTCAAGCAGCCACAACCACCAGCAGGCCTGCGACCTCCAGATATCAGGGGCTTGACCATGACCGTGTCGGTAAGCAGAACACACAAGTGCCTTCTGGAGCGAGAGTAGACAGCTTAACGCTGATAACTGGTCCTCTCACTCTTCTCTGCTCTCAGAAGTGATCCTGAAAGGGATGGACAAAGTTGGTCAGATTCACTGGAGAAAACACGAGCCAGTGAAGACGTCCCGGCTCGCACTAGGCCTCCCTCCAAAGTCTGGCTGCCCCACCCCTGGCACCTGGGTAACGCTGCTCTGGGGCCATCCACACAAAACGATTTACGTACCCCCCACCCGCAACAAACAGACACACACACACACACACACACACACACACACACACACACAAGCTGCATCGGGCTTTAGGAACCTAACTCAAACGCACCCCTAACAACAACCCCACAGGTGTGACTGGGTTGGACACTCCCAGCAAGTGAGGGAAGGCCCTCCCCTTGGGTCCTTGCCAGCGGCAGGGTGCCACCTGGGCCTCCGCCTCATCCTCTCCATCCGCGAAGAAGTCGGAGCGGCCCCCACCAACCACCACCACGCAACCAGATTCTCGAACTTCAAATCCCCGCTGCCAGGGCCCCATCTGTGTGCTGACCGAAAAGCCGCCCTCAAGCAGCCGTCCCGCGGAACATCCGGAGTTCTCCCAGCCCCGCGCTCACGCCTCCCCAGGCAGCCCCCACACCCGCGGGCCGCGCCTTACCGCCAGTGTCCACGAAGCGCGGGGGCGGGCGGTCCCGCAGCGTGGCACTCCAACCCGCGCTGGCCTCGTCCTCATCAGACTCCTGCCCTTCGGGGGCGTCGGGAGGCAGCAGGGGGCTGGGGCGCTTGTGTTTGGCGTCCGAGGAGGCGGCGGAGGAGGAGCGCGAGGCGGCGGACGTGGAGCGCGAGGCGGAGGACGTGCTGTAGAAGGCGTTCCCGCCGCTGTCCCGGCCGGACTCGCCGAATACTTCGTCCCAGATGTGCAAGCTCTCGTGGCGCGCCAGGGCCGCCTCGAGCAGCGCCGGCGCCCTCCTCCCCACGCTCCCGCCGACCTGGGCCCTGGCCCCGGCTGCCGCCCGCGCGCCCGCCCCCCAGAGCGCCTCCCAGCCGCACGCGCCGGGCACCGGGCCCCCCGCCCCCCACCAGCGCAGCCCGCAGCACAGCGCCTGCCGCCCCACGCCCGGCCGGCCCGCCATCTTGGCCGCCTCGGGCCCAGCGCCCTCGGAAGCGCCCTCGGAGCTCGGGCGCCGCAGGCTGCAGGCCGCGAAGGGACGCAGGGCGCGAGGGCGGGAGGCAGGGGCTGCGGCCGGGCCCAGGTGCCGCCGCTACCGCCGCCGCTGCGTCTCCTCGGCGCCCGCTGCGTCCCCGCGCGCCCTCCCGGCGCACCCCGCGCTCCCTGGCCGACCTTCCCGGGCGCGAGCCGCCAGAGACGGCCCCGCCTCCTGGCACATCCGGCCCGCCCGCCGGCCAATGGGGAGCAGGCCGGGGCGGGGCCCGCGCGGGGCACGCCCCACACCCCTCGGCCGAGCGGGGCGAGGAGAGCAGCTGCGGCGGCGGTGGCGGCAGGGGGGAGGGCGGCCGGTGGCTTCCTCGCCTGCGGGACGTGTGGCCCGGGACCGCCACCCGCAGGCCCCGCGCGGCCCCGCAGGGGGAAGGGAGGAACCGAGTGGGTGTCGGGGGTTGGGGGGGACGCAGCCGGTCTTCCCGCCGCCCCAGCCGGCTCACACAGCGTGAAGCCCGCGCTCTCGGTCCCCTTCCGCAGTCGGCACCGGCGGCGGCGGGGAGCTGTACGCCCCGGTGGTTCTGAACCAGGCGCTGCGGAAATTCCAGGTAGGCGCCGGGCCTGAGGGTCACGATTCCCGTGGCTGCTGTGGCTGCTGCTGCTTCGGTGCTCCACAGCCGGCTGTACCTTGAGCTCTTGCAAGCACAAGGGCTATCTGGCTTCCGGGAGCCTTGCTCTAATAAGGAGCCCTCCTCGCTGGTTCATTCCTGGGGTCAGGTGGTGACTCAGTCTCGCTTCAATACCCCTGTAATTTGAGGGGGTCAACATCCGATCTTAGTCATTCCTTCCGTCTTTGACCTTTGACATCTTTAAAATCAAAATATTCATTACCTTCCAAATATTAATTACTCTAACACCACCACTGCAACATCTTCACCCATACATTTGACACACTTGTCTGTTAAAGTACGGCACAATCACCCAGGCTTCAGTGTTCTGATAAACAATAGATCAGAAAGGTTTCATCCATCCCTCTGCCTTGGCCAGGAGTGCGTGGCACTCATTCCATTGATGACGATACACGTGATCAGGCGTTTCTTGCTCCTCTCTCCCTCCCACAGTAATGCAATAAGTCACAATGATGGTAATTGGGCCATAAAGTCACTTGCACTCTGAAATAAAATAAATCCACAGAGATGTGAAGGGCTTGCAAATCCTACTGGGTATTAACTAAATAAGGATTACACGACAGGGAAAGGCATATTGCTATTTCATGCATAAAGGATGCAGATGCATAAAGGGTGGAGATGTTGGTACCACCAGCTAAGGTCGTTCTAACAGCAGGTGAGCAGCTTCTGCTCTCGCCCTCCCCTCGCAAGCCCCTGTTTCCTCCTCCCAAACCAGAGTCTCTGTACCAGCATGAATTCCTGATCATCACTGAAAGATGATATATAAAAAGGAAAGGATTCACATGACATTGCTTTGTATATGAATTGGCTGATATACGTGAAATTGTTTGCAAAGCATTTCAACTCCGTTGGAAGAATTGTGTCACAGAAAAGAACTGGTTTCCAGCACTTCTCTATACTGTGTTAACCAGGGAAAGATTCTGAAGAGAGTTCATACAGGTAATCAGACTTAAAAAGGTCATTGACACATAGATTAAAGATGAAAAGTAAGATTGCGTAGTTCAAGTTCAAATTCTGCAATTAGGAATTCTGTAATACTCCTGTAAAATTTAATGACATATATTTTAAAAAAAAATTGAAAGGGATCAAAACACTGAAATACATAGGCAAGAACTCCTTCTCTTCTCCAGGCAGCCAATGAAAAAGTCAGCAGATAAAGTAAGTATTTTAAAAACAGTGGCTAGCTTTGCTACCCAGAGGAAGCAGGAAGTAGAGCAGTAACAGTTACAAGGATGGAATCAGTCTTCCATTGTGCCAAATCTGCATTTGTATGGTGCTAATCCCAAAGAAACCTTAGAGTCTTTGTGCTTATGAGCTCTCAAGTGCTTGTAGCTCACAGAGCATGCAACACTGGGAGAGGATTATATGGTCACAAAAGAAACAGACTGGGAAATCAAATTGTTATCCAAACCCTGGCCCAACAAAAATGAGATGGCTATGTCCATTTAGAATCAAGGGTTTAGCAACCAAGTGCTACTTTGTTTAAACAAATGTTTCCGACCAAGAACAGTAAAAATACTTCAGCCTTTAAAAACAGGTGGCTGATTCTCCTTGTGAAAGGAGGGGAGGAAAGGGAAGAAAACAACTGGAAAACAAAAACCAAAAAACTTTCCCATCTGCTTGGCAACCTTCTACTCGATGCTATGATTATGGTTCTACATCATTAAGTTTACAAGTAATGTTTTCTGGGAGGATAATTATAGAACCAGCATTATACTGAGATCTTTTAACTTTGAGTCATTTAAACACATCTTCCAAATAATACAACTTTGTAATATAATTAATTTTAAGATTAATTATAATTAATATTGAGCTTTTGGTTCATAGTCTGCACAAAAGGCTCCAGAGTAGTAAGAACAACCCATTTCTGTAGTAGATTCCTTAGGCTTTGTTAAGCCAGAGAGGTTCATGCTCTTGTGAAACTGGGGATAATAGCCATATTTCATTGAGTCTTGGCCTCCTTTCCTGGTATAGTTTAATAAGAAACAAAAAATGCTACCATTCAAACTATGATACAATGTTTTCTTTTCATTAATATTTTAATTTAAATGTATTCAAAAAGCTCTTTGGTAAGTATTTAGACAGATTTTTATTACATATGGCCTTAATGCATACATAAAATAAAAGTTAAAATTTTTGGCTAACGTTTTTCCAAACCTCACATTAAGAATCTCACTACTTTTATTTACTTTCTAACTGAGAGATTTCAGTGCCCAGATTTTTCTCACAATATGTTCCTCTGAGCCACCCAGAGCTTTTGTCATGCTGCACTTAAAAAATTATTATTAGACATATACCTGACATTCAATGTTAAATTAGTTTCAGGTGTACAACATAGTAATTTGACAATTCTATACATTACTCAGTGATCACCACAGTAAGTATATCATCATGTCACCATATAAACTTATTATAATATCATTGGCTGTATTCCCAACGCTGTACTTTTCATCTCCAGATGAGAACAGGAAATTATTTTATTTATTTTATAACAGGAAATTTGTAGCTCTTAATCCCCTTCACCTATTTCACTCATCCCCCATCCACCTTCCCTCCCATAACCACCAGTTTGTTCTTTGTATTTAAGAGTCTATTTTTGTTTTGTTTTTTTTTGTCTGTTCACATGTTTCTTTTTTTATATTCCATATAGACGTGAAATTACAGGGGCCCCTGGGTGGCTTAGTGGGTTAAAGCCTCTGCCTTTGGCTCAGGTCATGATACCATGTTCCTGGAATCGAGCCCCGAGTCGGGCTCTCTGCTCGGTGGGGACCCTGCTTCACCTGCCTCTCTGCCTGTCTCTCAGCCTACTTGTGATCTCTCTCTCTTTCAAATAAATAAATAAAATCTTAAAAAGAAAAAAAAAAGGAAGTGAAATCATATGGTATTTGCCTTTCTCGGTCTGACTTATTTCTCTTAACCTAATACCTTCTAGATCCAGCCATATTGTCACAAATAGCAAGATCTCATTCTTTTTTATAGCTGGATAATATTCCATTATATATCTATATACACCATATCTTTACCCATTCATCTACTGATAAACACCTGAACTGCTTCCATATACTGGCTATTATAAATAGTGCTGCAGAAAACCTAGGAGGGCATATATCTTTTTGAATCAAGTGTTTTTATTTCCTTTGGGTAAATATCAAGTACTAGAATTACTAAAGCATATGGTAAATCTATTTTTAATTTTTTGAGGAACCTCCATACTGTTTTCCACAGTTGTTGCACCAATTTACATTCCCCCTAAAAATGTACAGAGGTTCCTTTTTCTCCACATCCTGGCCAACACTTGTTCTTTCTTGTCTTTTTAATACTAGCCATTCTGACAAGTATAAGGTGATAGATCTCCCTGTGGTTTTGATTTTATTTTCCTGATGATGAGTGATATTGAGCATCTTTTCACATGTCTATTGGGTGTCTGTATGTATTTTTTGGAAAAATGTCTATTAAGTCCTCTGCCCATTTTTCAATTGGATTATATGTTGGGGTTTGGGTTTTTTGGGGGTTTGGTGTGTGTGTGTGTGTGTGTGTTCTTTACATATTTTGGTTATTAATTCTTTATTTTATTTATCATTCACCACTGTCTTCTCCCATTCTGTAGGTTCCCTTTTGGTTTTGTTGCGGGTTTCCCTTACTGTGCAAAAGCTTTTTATTTTGTTGTAGTCTTAATAATTTATTTTTGTTCTTGTTTCCCTTGCCTAAGCAGACATACCCACAAATAATGTTGCTAAAACCAATCTCCAAGTGATTACTGCTTATTGTCTTTTAGGAGTTTTATGGTTTCAGGGCTCTCATTTATTCATTTAATTTTTTTTTTTAAGTAAGCTTTACACTGAATGTGGGACCTAAACTCACAGCCTCAAGAATAAGAGTCACATGCTGTAAAGGCTGAGCAAGACAGGCACACCTCACACTTCACATTTAGATCTTTGATCCATTTTGAGTTTCTTTACGTGTATGGTAAAAGAATGTGGTCTAGTTTCATTCATTTGCAAATGGCTCTCCAGTTTCCCAACACTGTTTTTGAGGAGACTTTCTTCTGTTACATATATTTGCCTCCTTTGTCAAAGATTAATTGACCATATAATTGTGGATTTATTTCTGGGCTCTCTATCCTGTTTCCGTTGATTTATGCGTATATTTTCTCCCAGTACCCTACTGTTTTGATTACTATAACTTTGTAGTATATCTTGAAATCCAAGAAACTGATACCTCCAGCTTTGTTCTCCTTTCTCAAGATTGTTTTGCATGCTACACTTCTTATAAAAGTATTCTGAGGTCATCCATTCTGCTTGGTTTGATGCTGGTAGGGTTTCTCTTTTTCTTTTTTCTTTTTTTTTTCCTTATCTGAGATTTTCATATAATAACCAGTTTATTTTCTTTCTTTAAATGGTCCTCAAAAGGCCTGTGGCTTGGCATGCCAAGGGATGTAGATGATCAGTTGTGCCCTAGGAGCAGTAACCACATGGCACAGGGTCAAGCTGTGGTAACTTTATAGGGACTTCCACCTGCTCAGCCCCAACTATAAGACAATTCCTGACATTGGAGATGTGAAAGAAAATGGGAGGGGAGGGGCATCTTAAAATCCATAAAATATGGCATATTGTCTCCTGTTTGTACTTTTACAATTTCTGATTTTGCAAATGGCCAAGCTGCCGCAGGGAACAAAAATGAGGGGTGAGTCAGGGAAGCTGCTGCTTCTCCCTACATTGCCTTCATCACCCACAGGAAGGGGGCCCAAAGCCAAGGAGGACCTCCTGGAGCTGAGACAGGGGAGGGGAAAAGAAAGCTGAACGATGCCACAGCTGCTGAACCATGACCAAAATATGGGGGAGAAGGCTGGAGGCAAATGTTCATGGTACACCGTGACATTTGGAGTCCTAGGTGACATAGAAGCTTAAGGATCCAACCTTGCTCAAACTGATTTTACATGATGATTTTATCTACTAATCAACCCAGAGATGCAGAGAATGAAATAGGGCAATACTATAGAAAATGCTTGAGAGAAATCTCTCTTATGATTGAGATAACCTGATATTTCCATTGATTCATTCATTCATTCATTCGTTCAACAATTATGTACTGAGTATTATGTATCAAATCCTCTTCTGAACACAGAATAAATAAGGAAAAAAACCCACAAATACCATTTTTATAGCACATGCATTCAAATAGAAGAGAACATGTTGGGTTTAACTCATCTAGGTAGATCTGGAAAACAGGCAGTGGAAGAAAGCTCAAAATCCAGGTCTGGACTGGAGGTGGAGATGTGGAGTCATCAGGAGATAGATGGTAGAAGAGGGACAGTCACCAAGGACTCAGTGTACAGAGGAGAAGTCTGAGGTTGGGTCCTGGAGCACATTCATACTCAGAGATCAGGGAAATGAGAAGAAACCCCAAGTGGAGGGGCTTGTCCTCACTCAGAAGGGATTGTAGTAAGGGTTCCACCCAGGTAAACTTAGTGGGATTCTGTGGGTCTTCTTTCCTTACCGATTTTTCTTTTCAAGATTTATTTGAGAGAGAGAGAGAGAGCAGGAGCACACACATGCAGGGGGAAGAGACAGAAGGAGAGGGAGAGAATCTCAATCAGATTCCCCGCTGAGCATGGAGCCTGACGTGGGGCTCGACTCCATAACCCTGAGCTCATGACCTGAGCCAAGATTCACACGCTTAACCACTTAGCCACCTAGACACCCACCCAGTTTGTTTTTCATTCTTTTTTTAAAATAATTTATTCATTTATTTATTTGACACAGAGAGAAAGAGAGAGAGAGAGAGATCACAAGTAGGCAGAGAGGCAGGCAGAGGGAGAGGGAGAAGCAGGTTTCCTGCTGAGCAGAGAGCCTGATGCGAGAGCCCGAGACCCTGAGACCAGGATCTGAGCTGAAGCCACCCAGGTGCCCTCAATTTACTTTTCTCAGTGAAGTCATCAGAATGGTCGGTCATCAGCTGTATCTGATGGAAGGTGTTCAATTCTCACTCTGAACAAAATGGCTGTACATTAGAATCACTGGGAGAATTTTAAAAGCACACTTATATCCAGACCCTAATTGGATATTAATCTAATTGGTTCTACACCAATTAGATCAGGTCCTTTGGAGGTGGGCACTCCTGTGTTTTAAAGTCTTCCAGGTGATTCAAAAGTGTGGCCAGTGTTGAGAAGCCCTGGCTTAAGGTTGGAGGAAAGAAGATGTGAAATAGTCAAAATATTTCACGAGAAGAATGGAGATTCTGTCGGTCAGAGAAACATACTTGGATTTGTGGCTGAGAATTTAATGTGAAAGGGGCGCCTGGTAGGCTCAGTGGGTTAAGCCGCTGCCTTCGGCTCAGGTCATGATCTCAGGGTCCTGGGATCGAGTCCCACATTGGGCTCTCTGCTCAGCAGGGGGCCTGCTTCCCTTCCTCTTTTTGTGATCTCTTCCCTTCCTCTCTCCTACTGTGATCTCTCTCTGTCAAATAAATAAATAAAATCTTAAAAAAAAAAAAAGAATTTAATGTGAAAGCTTCCAGCATTGTTGCTTTTCTCACCAACCACCTTCAGCTGCCAGGGGCAGACATAGGGTGGACAGAAGTTTGGGTTTTTACCAGGGTGGGGTTTTATCAGGTATGTATGATGTATGATGGAGGTGAGAGTATGGGACAGGGATTATAGTTATGGGAGCGGACTCTGTGCCAGCTGCGGAGGCCTGTGAGAATTTGGGGTAAGGATCAAGAACCACAGAAAATGAAATAGGGGGACGCATGGATGGCTCAGTTGGTTAAGCAGCTGCCTTCGGCTCAGGCCATGATCCCAGTGTCCTGGGATCAAGTCCCACATCAGGCTTTTTGCTCGGCAGGGAGCCTGCTTCTCCCTCAGTTTCTGCCTGCCACTCTGTCTGCCTGTGCCCGCTCTTGCTCCCTCTCTCTCTCTGACAAATAAATAAAATCTTAAAAAAAAAAGATTCTCTTCAAAAAAAGAAAATGAAATAGGTAAATGGATTCTTCTGAGTGACTTAGATAATTAATACTTCTTGAAATAATTTAGTGCAGCCAGACCCCTGCAAAGCAGCACAAACAACTCTGATGAGTGCTTCAATCTACCACTTCTTCCCAGGGCTTCAATCAATTGCTTTCAACAAGTGAACATTGAGATATTTAGAGCAAAGGAAAAAAAATAAATATTGGAAGTTCGCATTTTTTTAAAGATTTTATTTATTTATTTGACAGAGACACAATGAGATAGGGAATACAAGCAGTGGGAGAGGGAGAAGCAGGTTTTTCCTCTGAGAAGGGAGCCCGATGCGGGGCTGGATTCTCAGGCCCCTGGGATCATGACCTGAGCCAAAGAGCAGATGCTTAACAATTGAGCTACCCAGGCTCCCCTGGAAGTTAGCTTTTTACATTCTTGGAAAATGGGATTTTGTACATTTATGTCCTTTTTCTGTCCCCTTGTGGATATTTTCCCTCTTGAAGCACACCCAACCCCTGCTCCACAGTTGTCCAGTAAAAGAAAGGGATCTGAGTGCCATCCCCAAAGTTCACTTGCGTTTAAAGGAGAAACAATCCTGGGAAGCTGTTTTACACAAAAGAGTAGATTGCTCAGTTGTAGAAACTCAGGTATTATAAGAAAACGGGAGAGATATTCGTTACTAGAAGGGGGACTTGCTCAGCGTTTCTAAATTCACATTGGTAGATTGTTGAACTGTTGTAGGCTGAGTGTTAAAATCACATCTTTCCCTCCGTTTTCTTACAGAGACAATGATGGTTCTTCCAAGATTGTCTGTGAAAGGCTAGGCACCTGCAAAACCACACATTTGACCTGAGCCATCACCCAAGTAGAATGTAATCCACTCTCAGATCATAGGAGAAAAAAGAGAGAGAGAGAATCCCAAGAAGAAACACTCACGTCAGGATTTTCATCAAATTTAGTGCACGTCTCACCATTTATCTTCATTTGCGGTAATTTTTTAAATAAACACTAATGTCGAATTGCCCTGCGTTACAACGAGCAACTCAATTATCAGAAAATCACGAGTCTCCAACGTTTGTTCTAATTACTAAAGCAGAAGAGTGGACAGAGTTTAGAAAATTTTCAACAAGGCTTAAACAAGAGAGATTTTCCACTTTTTTCTAATCAGGTCAACATAGATACCACTTTCCTTACAACCTTGTAGGCAATTGGTATTTTTCAGAGATATCATTTGGTTCTTTATAGAAGGCTTAAAGTTGGAGGTCCATAAAAACGATAATCAACTTTTATGTGTGCCTTCTATAGGCTAGGAACCGTGCTAAATGAACAGTATCTAATTTAATCCTCCTAACAAGCCCTTTGAAGTCAATACTACTGACTATTCTCACTCCAAGGGGGGGGGCAAAGCAGATGCTTCGAGAGTTGAACTCAGTTTTCTAAGTTCATACAGCTCGTATATGATGGAATCAGGACTTGAGCTCAGTCTAATGCCAGGTTGGACCCTCAGTGGCAGCTACTGTAGTTTTTTTGACCGTCACCTGCTTCCCTTCCCCACCCCCGCCCCCATCTCATTCCCATTTAGGGATAATCAGCCATACCTAAATGACAGTGGCCAGGCAGGAAGGGTGGCTACTGGGTTTAATTATTTATATCCAGGGGGAAGAGCCGCCTCACCCCATACGTTCTGCTTCAGCTCTTGCCCTGCCAGGGGAGTAGCCATCCTTCAAACCATCAGTGTTAATGGCTGGTGAGGGATGAATTAGGCGGCAGGGGTCACACACAGTTTACTAGTCATGCATATTTCTTTCAGAATACCTAAGTACCATTCCCTTGGAGATGAGAAGAAATGATGGGAGGGATGTTAAAAGGGACTCCCAGAAATATTTCTGGACCAGTCATGATCACTAGCCCTTATGATACTCTTGGAGTCATTTTACTGGTTCTTGAAATGAGTGCACTTGCCCTAGGATGGCTTGGCCCCTCCCAGTAATCAGAAGCTCCCAGGATGGGTCAAAGATTACTTTATTTGCTATAATTCTGCAAGTTGAATGTATCTCTCAGCCATTTCCTGTGAATGCTATTATGGGGCAGGCACAGGGGGATGACTATGGGACAGAAACATATCAGGTGAGAGGGATCCTATGCTTTTGTATGAAGGAGAAGCCCATTCTCCTTGGTGATGGGAGTTTCCCTTCTGCTCTGACTCCTGCCCAGCCGGGATCAGTGGGGAGCCTCCTCCTTTGGGCGACAGGTCTCTTTCTTTCTAAATCTTCTTTTTTTGGGACAAAAAGCAAGACTACCCTTCTTTTCATCTTTCAGCTTTTTCATCCTGGCCAACGACACTCAAACACCCTCGCCCCCAATTTGGGCTGCTAGACTATGCCAAGAGGCCACATACTGGATATATTACCTCAGGCCCAGTGTTTGGACTTCACTGAACCTTAATTGTAACATCTGAGAAGGGTTGGGGAGGCGGATGTTGTGAGGATTCATTAAGACACTGTTAAATTTTTATCACGGAGTCAAGAAAGATCTCTTGTTAGGAATGTGTTCAATCTTACCAGGATAGAGGGCAAAATAGCATTTTACATATATTTTTTTTAATAAAGTATTTCTTTTTAAAAAATTATTTATTTGACAGAGAGACAGAGCAGGAATACAAGCAGGGGAGTGGGAGAGGGAGAAGAAGTCTTCCTGTTGAGCAGGGAGCCCAATGTGGGCCTCCATCCCAAGACCCTAAGATTATGATCTGAGTGGAAAAACGACGCTTTAAGGACTGAGGCACCCAGGTTCCCTGCAAAACAGCATTTTTTTAAAAGATTTTATTTATTAATTTGACCGACAGAGATCACAAGTAGGCAGAGAAGCAGGCAGAGAGAGAGGGAGAAGCAGGCTCCCCGCTGAGCAGAGAGCCCAATGAGGGGCTCCATCCCAGGACCCTGGGATCATGACCTGAGCTGAAGGCAGAGGCTTTAACCCACCGAGCCACCAGGCACCCCGGAAAACAGCCTTTTAAACAATATTTTTATTTTTATTTTATACATATATATGTAAACAGAGAATTGAATGTATACATATAAATATAACTTGTAAACACATTTGATATATATTTATGTTTATCCTAGGATGCAACACTGCCCTCCTGAGCAGCGCAAGAGGGTGGGTTTTTACAAAGAATCACCAAACAGCTTGACCCAACTGAACGGCCTGCCTTGCGCTGCTGCTTAAGAGAAAGCCTTGAGTTGGTTAAGGTTTGACAAATACTGAGAAAAACCAGTCAATTAATATGTTAAAAACACTACCCAAGCACAGTATGAACCATTTAGACATATGGCTTTAATTTTGACTTTAGTCTCCAAAGCCTAGGGGTCCATGGGGAAAGGAGGCAGAGGGAGAGAAAGGACCAGCTTCTCTGTGGGCCAGGTTTCTGGGGTTGCTCCCAGCCCTGCCCCCAGAGGGAATGCCCCCACCAAGGGCTTTGCTCCCAGAAGGGCCCCTCCCCCAGAAAGCCCCTTCCCAAATGGCCCTGACCTTTGGCCACACCCTCAGAGGTCCCATTATCCACCCCCAAACCCCTCACACCCCCCTACCCTGCCAAGCACCGCCCTCAGAAGGGTTCTAAGGTGAAGTCAGTGTGCTTCTCTCTCAATGTCTAGGAATTACTCAGTTTTATTTTTGACTTTGTGTTTTTTGAGCGAAGTGGGTGGTGTAAGGACCTACTTTATATTTTTATATTTTAGCCAGAGGCTTCCATTGAGGTTACACAATAACCTTGTTGTTTAACCCTTAAGCTGTCCCTGCTCCCCTTCTCCCAGGGGACTTACTTAAAAACAAGTCCTGGAAATCAACCTCAGGTAACAAAGCCCAAATACAAGGGTGGGTCAGGCCAGGTAAGACATCTGATCAGTGGAGGGCTGCATACTGTCTCCCTAGCTACCAAGGAGTATGGGTCCCGCCCTTTGTGAGTCTTTTGGGCGAAAATCCTAACCAAGGTGATAGGCTAGGTCAAATATCTACTAAAAGGTAAGTTGTAATTCAATTGGTCACCTAGCATCACTGTGCAGCTTTCTCTGTGTGTTACAATTTCATTGGCCACCTGTGCATGACCAGGCCCAACCGCATGGCCTATGTCCTTAAAAGCTAGTCTGTAAAGGAGAGAGGGGTTGTCTTCTCTGTAAGAAAAGCGGCCCTGGCTGGTCAGTTTGATTCTTGATGCTTGGTGCAAAATAAAGCTTTGTTTGACCTTCGCTTTGTATCAGTCTCGCTCTTTTAATCATGGACCCATTATTGGGGCATAACAGGTGGGATAGTGGAGCACGTACATAGTGGAGGGGACAGCCCACTGTGGGTATCCACCATTCCTTGCCTGTACTGCTCATTTGCATGTACTGCTCGCCCTGCCCGGTGAGCACAGCATGGAAATGGACACCTCGTGAGTGGTGGTCAACGAGACTCACTGACCACGTGATGTCTATGACCGAGTCAACCGGAGCTCGCCTTCCCTACAGACCAGAGCTTGCTCTGAGCACCGGCAGGAGGCGGTGGCCTCTTGTGAGCAGCCCAGAACCCTGTCTTGTCCTTTCTCACTCATGTCACCTCCCTGTGTTAGCCAAGCTTTGGAAGTGGTGACTTAGGAGGGAAGGGAAAGAAAGGCAGCCCCTGGCTCCTGATCCTGTCAAGTTCCGTACTCATCAGGAAGCCGAGGGCAGCAGGGTTGGTGGAACAGGTGTGAGTCCCCAGGTGAGGTAAAGATGGCAGAGCTGGTCTTATGCAGGATTTCTACGGTTCTGATAAGAAGAGGGCACGTGGGTGTGCCCCAGCTGTGGAATCCCTGCGTGAATTATTTAACACTGACATTGCACCCTGCGAAGATGAATGGCATAAATCATGCCCATAATCACATTATAAAATTTTTATTTGCTTGGAATGACATTAAATGCAAATAGAAAACAGCAGCCATGCCCCTTCAGAAGACAGATGATGGAGGAAATGAGCTTTCTATTTTAGTACCTTTAACAAACACTTCCTCCCTGTTTTTGCCCAAAGAGCCCTATATCTTCATTTTGCATGGGGCTTGTAAATTATGTAGCCAGCCCTGGGGACAGCTGTGCAGTGTCTCAATGACCCAGTGCAGGGAATGGCAGGAGCCTCCCTCCTTGATACAGTAGTATTACACAAGCCCCTGAAGCTGAAACAGAACTTCAGGATAAAGTCTGGGGGGGAGGTCCTCAAATTTCTGAGTCATGGGCTGTCGTAAACAAAATAACAGCCGGGTGTCTTAGGCAACATATAATTTATTTTCTCATGGTTCTGGGTGCTGGAAGTCCAAGATCAAGGTGGCAGTAGGGTTTGATTCTTCAAACGTCTCTCCTTGGCTTGCAGATAGCTGTGTTCTCCACTCTGTCTTCAAACGATTGTCCTTCAGTCTGTACTGTCTGTGTCCTAATCTCTTCTTCCTGTAAGCACACCAGTCCTGTTGGCTTGGTGCCCACCCCCAGTGAGCTCGTTTCCCTTTATCACCTCTTTAAAAATCCTGTCTCTGAATACTGCCACATTCTGAGATGCTGGGTGTTAGGACGTCAACGTAGGAATCTGGGGGCATCCAACTAAGCCCATAACAATAGTCAAAACTGGATCCGAAACTGAAATTTAGACACATTTTAAAATGCTAAAAGTGTATATATATAATTTTTGTGGTAGGCCTGAGATGGTTGGTAGGCTGAGATGTATTTGTAACCTTTGAGGGAAACATCCTTTGGAAAGATCAAAGAGAGCTTCTATGTAATTCCATACATCCACAATTAAACCCCAGAGCTTTTTAATTTGGAATTTGGCTGTTTTGTGCTTGGTGGTAACCAAAACCAGCCTAGGGCTTTTATTTTGTTTTGGCAGAAAAGTAGGAGGCAGAGGACTTGAGCATTTAGACATCTTGCTGCTCTTTGGTTTAATCATACTCTACTGAGTTGCCCGAAACTAATTAAGCTCTTGGCTCTGTAGAGGAGAGATGATGTTCCTTACATGTCATTGGCCACAATGTTCCTTTTTTAAATTGTTGTTAACATTTGTGTTATTTTTCAGTATAAGAGACAAGCTTTACCTTAGTTTGGGCTGATGTAACAACAGCACCATAAACTAGGTGCTTTAAAGACATACTTATTTCTCTCAGTTCTGGAAGCTGGGAAGTCTACGATCAAGACCCTGGAAGATTCCGTGTCTGTTCAAGTGCCCACTTCCTGGGTCACAGATGAACATCTTCTCCCTATAACCTCCAAGGTGGAGGAGGCGAGGGATCTCTGTGGGGTCTCTCTTATGGAGACACTAATCTCACCCATGAGGACTCCACCCTCATGACCTAAACATCTCCCAAGGACCCCATCTCCTAGTTATGTCCCTTTGGACATTGAGTTTTCAACTTATGAATCCTGGAGGGATACACTGTCTACAGTGAGCTTCGTCAAACATCTTTTATGTTCAAGGCACTGTTTTTTGGCAAAATTAATCATTTCCTACACATCCTTTGAAGCAAGAGTATTTCTGCACTTTGCCTTCCTTTAGAACCTTTCTCTAGAGAGGCTCCTAAAAAGTTCAGAAAAGATGCAGAAGAAACCTGCTGGTTAGCTCGTTTTTCACAGTAGAGCAGAATTCATTTTGAAGTAGGTTAATCTTAGAAATCCAGGCGAAGACACTTCACTTGAAAATCATCTCAAATGATCAGTTAGTTTTGTTAGTAGGAGTAATAGTAACTATAAGATCAATAGAACAACTTTTTGTTCTACTGTGGGCCTACTGTGTGCTGGCTACCTCGGAGCACCTGAGTCGAACCATCTCGTGATCCTTTCAACAGCCCACTGAGGGTCACACTGTCTTCTCCTCCACGTTATGGATGAGCCTTAAGTCTGGGCCAGAAATGACACAACTTTCCCAAAGCCATATTGCTACTGAGGGGCCAGCTGGGATCTACGCCCACTCTGGTGCCAGAGCCTGTGATTGCAAACGTGGGCTGCACTAGCTGTTCAGAACAAAGGACTGTTCATGGAGGTGACACAGCTAACCCGTGAGACCCACCACCCTTTTCCCTAAGGTCATCCCGGTACAGCCTGCAGTGATGGCCCGAGTTAAGCATTTGAACTTGGTGCTGCAGAGGGCGTGTTTTAGGGACAAGATTGGTGTTAAGGGGGTCTAATGAAGCCCAGAGGGAATGGAAGGAAACAGGACTTGGGGAAATATCTGGGTCCCTGGAGCAGTGATCTCCTTTTATTACTGTGCACCTCTCTTTCACAAAAATAAATAAATACATAAATACATACATACATACATACATACATACATACATACATACATACAAAAAATATTTGCGGACATAGCACAAATTTAAGCAAATTTTTGATAAATTATAAACTCTACTACTCTACTAAATTATTATAAAAGGCATGCAAAAGCTAAACAGTTAAATGGATGACATGAAATATGAATAAAACTTATAATATTTTCTTCCAGCCCCTTACTGGACTATTTGTCAAACTCCCTTTGGAGAAGACTTTTTAAAGATTTGTTTATTTATTTATTGAGAGAGAGAGAGAGACAACACGTGTGTGCACATGTGAGTAGGGGGGGTGGGGCAAAGGGAAAAGGAGAGAAGCAGACTCCCCATTGAGCACAGAGGCCTCATTAAGGGCTCAATCCCATGACCCTGAGATCATGACTTGAGCCAAAATTTTGAGTCAGACATTTAATCAACTGAGACACCCAGGTGCCCTGGAGAAGACTTTTTAAGAAAGAGATAGGACACTGGATTTATAGCAATAATTCCTAGAATTAATCTTTAAAAGTGGGAAGATAGAAATGGTTTTTTTAATTTTTTTTAAAGATTTTCTTTATTTATTCATAAGAGATGGGAGGCAGAGACAGAAGCAGGCTTCCCGCAGAGCAGGAAGTCCAGAGTGGGACTTGATCCCAGGACCTGGGATCATGACCCTAGCTGGAGATAGACGCTGGAGATACTGATAAACCAAACTTTAGGGAAAAATACTGAACTTTACTGGGAAGATGAAGCAGAACAACAGCATATGGCAGCAGCATGAGTTTTAGACAGTTGTTGGTCACCCAGAAGGCTTAAGGTGGAGAGAAAAGCAAAAGGCTGTAGTGACCCAAAATTGTCCGAGTTGTGACCCAGGAACTTCCGGGTGACATAAAGATTTGTTTATTTATTACACGGACAGCGCCATGTTGGGACAGAGCGAGGGCGAATGAGAATTCCATACAAACGTGTGAGTGGCTCTTCTCCCATCTCCAGGGGGAAGGAAGAGATTGGGTTTACTCCAGTAAGCATGGTGATGAGTTGGTGAGGTAGGTTGACTAGATGTCTGGACACCTGAAAAAGCCAGCTAAGGGGGCTTCCTGGCCATCTTGTCAGTGTCTTATTGAAAGCTTGTCATGTGCAAGACTTTCTTTTAACAGGTTGCCAGGTGAATTGATGTACAAATCAGACTACCGGCCGCCAGGTGTCATTGCTCAGGTGGTCCATGACACAGTGCCCTGCCACTAAGGGGATGCACTTAGCATTACAGACATCGTTCTGTCTTTGTTATTTTGAAATTGAGAAAATATCTTATTAATTTGTTCACCCCAAAGAGGCAATTTATTGCTTACTATGACAGTCTTTTGGTAGAGGACACAAAACTGCTTTCTTTGTTATGAAAATCAATGTGTTACACCAATTTTCTGAAAGATAGAAATGAATTGCCTCCTTCCAGCTGGGTCAGGACATAAGTGTACCCTATGTACTGGTTTTTCAATAGATTCCATTTACAGATTGTACATGTCTCTCAATACAGAAGACATTTGCTCACATTTATGTGTAGAACATTCCCTAACCTGGTCCAGGTTGCGGATGAAACCGTCACTCTGACTGGCAAGACATAACGAAGAAGAGTTTTTCTGTAAACAATATGTGGTCATGGAAGGAATCAGCACTGCAATTCGTGGCTGATTCCAAAGGCTCTAAGAGGTGGTAGATGCACAGGCAAAGTGGTGACTTTTGCAGAGGAAGCAGGCTGGGGAGAGATAGCAAAACAGAAGTTTGAGAGGGCCCTAAAATCTCCTCCTGTGGGATTATTGGCCATTGAGCTTGAGAAAGGCTATGGTGAAAACTTGAAAGAGCATCAGATCAAACCCTTGGCCACTGGAGGTTGAAACTGACATGAGCAGCACTATCTCTATTCTTGACCCAAGGCCACAGGATGACAAGCTTTGCTTTTTCAATGTGGTCTCAAGTCTCTATACTGCCCTATAAAGAAAATAATACAAATAAATGCTGAGAGTGTAAAGTGTAAGCAGAGCTCCCCTTGGCCATTTCCTAAGTTTTGTCCACTCCGAAGTGAGTATCACTTTGGTGAGTGCATTGCAGGAAATGGCCTTAATGATCAATGGCAGACCTCCACTCCAGAGTGACATAAAAAGCAATCTGCACCTCCTTCCTGATTTGTCTGTAATGAAACTTGCTTTCCTCAGGTCCCAGCATTCGAGGAACATAAATATGTTCCCTTTCGTTGGCTCTTACTCATACTTCAGCAAGATTTCCCATGCGCTTTCCTTGGCTGGCTGGGAAACTGGACCACAATCTATGGGATCTTAGGGGACAGGTGCGTAGAATTCCAGTGGGATCCCGGAACAGAACTTAATTGGAGATTAGAGACCATTGCGGTGCAAAGCTTTTCTTTGAGATCGAAAGAGGTGCATGTTATGCAAATATTAGCAAGTGTAAGTTCACACTGTCTATTGAAAATTTATAGACTCATTATGGTCAAGAAGGCTGGAAGATAAGTAGATTTTGGGAAAGATTCAGGTAAATTCAGGGAGGTGGCAAATTACCCCAGGGAAAGTAGAATGGCTAAAGAGTATGGCCCAAACTTTTTAAAAAAATTTTATTCACTTATTTGACACACAGAGAGCCAGAAAGCACAAGTGGGGGGAATGGCAGAGGGAGAAGGGGAAGCAGGCTCCCCGCTGAGCAGGGAGGCAAATGTGTGGGACTCGATCCCAGGACCCTGGGATCATGACCTGAGCTGAAGGCAGACACTTAACCGACTGAGCCACCCAGGCACCCCCTGGCTCCAACTTCCAAAGATGGTGTATGAGATACCTTTGGTGGGAAGGAATGAAGATCAGCAACTGTCCTTGATTCTGCTTCTCAGGAAGGCATTGTGATGTGATGCCCAGGACTTTGGAGACAGACACATGCTTGGTGCCCTCCGGCTCTGCCGCAAAAGCAACACCTTCCAGAGGGCAGCTGCAGGCACCGGGTGGCGTCACACAGGGTCAGACCCAGGAGGCACTCAGCCACGTACCCATTCCACCATCCTGCTGGGTTTGGAAGAGCGCTATCTAAGTCCCTGCTGCTGAAGGACCATCCAGAGTGACATGTCCCATGGGGCATCCCGGCATTCCTTTACCCCTTCAGGTTGTTGGCAGCAAGGCTGGAAATTTTTTTAATTGCCTGGGAAAATGATAGCAAACAGCTCCAAAAAGGAGTTTCAGAACGCAGACTTCATACTATGTTTTGAGTACATTTCATTCATTTGGCAGGTACTGACAGGGTGCTTAAGTGCCAAGTGCTGCTGCATTAGAAACGGACTTGAGAAGTTAACAGGAGGGGGCTCCAGCCCTCAACCAGCACAAAGTTGATCAATGGATGCATGTGACAGACAGAGCACTGTGACGGGGAGTACTAGGTGCTGTCATAAGAAGGGTATGCCTGGAGTTAAAGGAATACTCGGGGGGAGCCACCACCAACACTCGGGGAGAGCTGTGGGAAATATGATGGATGCAGATGGCTCCAGGGGAAACCAGAGAACTGCTCAGATCCCTGCTTCTTAACAGCTCCAAGTGCCCGCCACTTCAGAGTGGGGGCTGGGCGAGCAGGGAGCTGGGGTGGGCACAGCGATGCCTAAGTTCCGACCTCAAGCCCCTGCGCTGTTTCACCTGTCCCTTTAGGAGTACAATGACATAGGATGTCACCAACGGAGGATCTACCCCTGCATCCTGGTACTGGGAAAGCACGCGAGTGCTGGGGAGCTGAAAGCAAGAGTTGGTAGTTCCAGTAATGTGTGCAGGGTTTTAAAAAACTATATACCGGAAAATATCCGGTCTTATTTGCATGTGTTTGTATCATGCACAATTTTTTACTGCAATCCTCCTTTTACCTTCTTCCCTGTTGTTAAGACTCTCCTCTCCTCACCGCTGCCTTTGTCCCTATAATACCTGTTGACAGCCTGGTGCTCATCCATGAGCTCATTCGCCTCTATCCACGCACGCATGGGGCTCTGTCACTGTTTAACAAATATGGGCTCATTTTATCTACCTCTTGATCTAGTGCTTCCCAGTTAATAATCCCTCCTGCATTACGTCCTTCTGTTTTTATCTTCATTTTTATAAAGAATGGTTGCTCTCCTTTTATCAGGTGCCTTTATTTTTTTATCAAATGCATTTATTGCTATGGTCTTAAGAGTTTTTTCACAGTTAATTTAGCGATGAGGTAAATCTTATTGATTTTTTGGTCTTGAGCTCCCTTTATTTTCCTGGAATGAATCCAAGTTGGTCTCAGGATATAGTCCTTTGATAGATGCCTGACTTCTGTTATTTGCTAACATTAGTTCAGTTTCTGTTAACTAATCTGTCCTAAGCCAGATTTGTTAATAGCTTCCCCGTTCCTCCCTCTCAGGTTTGGGTATTAAAATTGTGCTCAGCTTCATCAAGTGAATTGACTTATTATTGTTTAATTGCCTGTTGCCATTTAACAGTAGAATGACAGTTATCCAGCTGCAAACCTGTCTGATCTTGGAACTCATCTTCTTAATTTTCCAATCTTGAATCATTTGGATGATTTTGTTTTCCTAGGAAATCATCGTTTCTTCTAGGTTATCAAATTGATTAGTATAAAGGGCCTTGCAGTTTAGTGATTCTTTTATATTATGCATTTGCTTTTATATCTCTGTTTCCAATCCTTATCTGTTTTGCAACTCTCTCCCTCTCTCTGTCCCCTCCTCCCTGAAACCCCCCTTTCCCCAATCCCCCTCCCTCTCCCCACCTCCTCCCACACCCCATCTTCCCCCTCTCTTATCCTTAATAGGGCATGTGAAGTTTTTTTTATTATTATTATTTCATTAGTCTTTCATAGAAACAACTTTGAGTTTATTTGCCCCTGATATTTTTTATTAGTTTAAAAATTTATCTTTATTATAACTACTTCCTTTCTTTGGATTGAGCTGCCCTTTTCTGATGGGTTTAAATGAGTACTTTCTTTTATTTAAAAAAATGTTTGAAATTGAAGACATTTGACACTAAAGTCTCCTTAGAGTATAACTTCTGGTGTCTTCTGTAAGTTTTGGTATGAAATAGTCTCCTTTCCATTGCTTTCAAGATTTTCTTCAGTCGTCTTATGATTTCTTCTTTGACTGAAGACTGTATTTCTTAACTTGTATGTAGTTTCAATTTTTTGTTACCAGGTTATCTAATTCTGATTCTACCGGATTGTGATCAAAGAACTGTTCTTTAAATCTTTAATTTGGAAGGCTTGTAAAGGTTTCCTTTGTTGCCTAGTATGCAATTAATCTTTACAAATATGGCTTTCCTTAGGTGTAAGAAAGAAATGTTTTCCGAGGGAAATAAGGATGTCTATTTTATTTTTTTTTAAGATTTTATTTATTTATTTGACAGACAGAGATCACAAGTAGGCAGAGAGGCAGGCAGAGAGTGAGAGAGAGGAGAAAGCAGGCTCCCCGCGGAGCAGAGAGACCGATGTGGGGCTCGATCCTAGGACCCTGGGATCATGACCTGAGCTGAAGGCAGAGGCTTTAACCCACTGAGCCACCCAGGCACCCCAGGATGTCTATTTTCTGTGTGTCCTTGTTTTTCCCTCCTTCTAGTAGATACTCCCATTTGAAAAGCTAAAATTTTACCTTGTTATTGCATTTTTAGAGTCTTCAGGTATTATGTTGTTAGATGTATACCTGCTTATACCTTTTACATCTTCTTTCCAAACTCTGCCTTTAAAAATGTCCCTCTTCATCTTAGTACCTATAACTTTAGACCCAACTTGTCTGCGATGAATTTTGCCATTCCGGCTTTCTCTTTTGCATGGTATCTCCTCACCTGATACATTCTCAATCCCTTTTGCATTTTAAGTATGTTTCTTGAACAGCGTGGATCTGTAACCTCCTGATAGGCGCTTTAATAGAAAAAGTCAGTCTGTACACATTTAAATTAATGATAAACAGTCATAATTTTATTCCTCCCATCTTATTTTGTTTTTATTTTCCCCATTTTTGATGTTTTTAATCAAGTTCATTCTTTTTGTACTTGATAAATAGGGAAGTTCTTTGCATTTTTCGATGACAGCTTAATTGAGATATAATTCACAGGCCATACCACTCACCATCTAATGTGGACAATTTAATGGCTTTCACTATATTTAACTATACTATACTGAACTACCTACACATTTTCATCATCCTCAAAAGAAAACTTTAGCCATCACCACCAGTCTTAGGCAACCGCTAATCTACTTTCGGTCTCTGTAGATTTAGCTATTCTGGAAATTCCATATAAATCAAATTATGCAATACGTGGTCTTCTGTGACTGACTTCTCTCAATCAGCAGAATGTTTTCAAGGCTCCTCTGTGTCGTGGCACATATCAAAATTCTATTCCTTTTCAAGGCTGAATAATATTCCACAGGCTGGATGGATCACATTTTATTTATCTCTTCATCAGTTGATGAACATCAGGGTTGTTCTCACCTTTTCGCTATTACGAATAAACCCTAAACCTTGATGCACAAGTTTTTGTGTGGGCATCGTTTTTTTCTTGGCTCTATACACAGGAGTGATATTGGTGTGTCATATGGCAACTCTGTGTTCTGCATTTTGAGGAGCTACTAAACCATTTCTAATGTGGCTGTGCCATTTTCCAAGCCCACCAGCAATTTACAGGTTCCAGCTCTTCACATCCTTCCAACACCTGCTTTTGGGGTTTTTGATAGTAGCCATCCACGTGGGTGGGAGGTGGTATCTCACCATGGTTTTGATTTGCATTTCCCGAATGATTAGTGATGTTGAGCATATTTACACGTGCTTATTGTCCCATATATTTTATATATACCTTATATGTATCTTTAAATATATATTATATATTTCATATTTTATTTATATTTAAATATATATTTAAGAATGTAAATATATTTACATAAATATGTTTATATAAATATATGATCATGTAAAATATATTTATATATACATTTATATATTAATGTATACATTTGAATATTAGAGAAATATATATTCAAGTTCTTTGCTCATTTTTTAAGAGATTTTATTTATTTATTTGAGAGAGATTTATTGAGAGAGATCACAAGCAGGCAGAGAGGCAGGCAGAGAGAGAGGAAGAAGCAGGCTCCCTGCTGAGCAGAAAGCACGGGGCTCGATCCCAGGACTCTGAGTTCAAGACCTGAGCGGAAGGCAGCAGCTTAACCCGCTGAGCCACCCAGGCGCCCCTCTTTGCTCATTTCTTAACTTGGTTGTCTTTTTATTTGAGTTGTAAGAATTCTTGGGTGCCTGGGTGGCTCAGTGGGTTAAGCCGCTGCCTTTGGCTCGGGTCATGATCTCAGGGTCCTGGGATCGAGGCCCGCATCGGGCTCTCTGCTCAGCAGGGAGCCTGCTTCCCTCTCTCTCTCTCTGCCTGCCTCTCCATCTACTTGTGATTTCTCTCTGTTAAATAAATATAAAAAAAAATCTAAAAAAAAAAAAAAAAAGAATTCTTCACACAGTCTGAATGCATGTTCCTTATATATGACCTGCAAATATTTTCTCCCATATAGTGGCTTGTCTTTTGACTTTGTCAATGGGGTCCTTGGAAGCACATAACTGGGATATTTTGGTTGAGTCCCATTTATTTGTTTATTATTTTTTTTAAGTTGCTTGTACTTTGGTGTTTGGCTGAGGAGCCGTTGTTAGATTCAAGACCACTAACATTTACCTTTGTGTTTTCTTCTGAAAACTTTATCATTTTACTTTATTTTTATTTTTTAAAAGATTTTATTTATTTGAGAAAGAGACAATGAGAGAGAGCATGAGCGAGGAGAAGGTCAGAGGGAGAAGCAGACTCCCTGTGGAGCTTGGAGCCTGATGCAGGACTCAATCCGGGAACTCCGGGATCATGACCTGAGCTGAAGGCAGCTGTCCAACCAACTGAGCTACCCAGGCATCTCGAACTTTATCATTTTAATGCTTACACTTATGTCTTTGATGCATTTGGGGTTATTTTCTCTGTATGGTGTGAGGCAGGACTCCTGTTTCATTATTTGCATGTGGCTGCTTGGGAGTAAAATACTGTTCTTACCCCCATTGAATTGTTTGGGAGTCTTGTCAAACATTAGTTGACTGTAATTTATTTTCCTTTTTTTTTCCCCATTGAGGCATTTCACGTGCCATGTATATTATATTTCTAGGAAAAAAGAATCCCAGGATTTTCCCTCCTGCCTGGATTCTTCCTTCTTCATGGTGCATGATGCCAGAAGAATTTTTCCATGCAGTGAAACCAAACTGAGGGGATGGAAATATTCTGCCACTTTTCTAGATCTTTCAGTTATACAAGTCTAGGGCTGGTCATGCCACACTTGTTTAACTTGCCCGTGAGGTTCACAGCAGTTTTCCCAGCTCTGTGGTCATCAATAATTTCAAATTTGCCAATGTACTCATGCTTCTTCATCACAGTGAGGAAACGGGACGATGACTTTGGTGCAGGGCCTCCTAAGAACCTGACCTTCGCCCCCCTTTCAGCAGTGTTAATGTTCTTGAGGGCATCTGTGGGACATTTGTTCACACTGTTACTGCGGCATGGAAAGATGGCAGAAAAAGCTTTTTTCCCTTTTATTAATATTTAGTCTTGTTCTCCTTCCCTTTCTCATAACCGAATGCGTATTTCCCCTTCGTCATTTGAAAACTGCATACTGTTCTCCAGCTGTTTTCCCCAGACAAGACCTTGTGTATCAAGAATCCTTATTTCACGGTTATTATACACAATCTTAAAGATTTATGACTGTCCGCTTATTTTACACATGCATACACACGAAGCACTAAATACGGACTTTATCTGAATGGCTAAATGTTGGCCAAGACAGAAGCCAGTTGTAGTGGGAACTGATAGGATAAAGATGTAGTCTGAAGTTTTTGTTCTTTAAAAAAAGCCTTCATGGGGCGCCTGGGTGGCTCAGTGGGTTAAGCCGCTGCCTTCGGCTCAGGTCATGATCTCAGGGTCCTGGGATCAAGTCCCATGTCGGGCTCTCTGCTCAGCGGGGAGCCTGCTTCCTCCTCTCTCTCTCTCTGCCTGCCTCTCTGCCTACTTGTGATCTCTCTGTCAAATAAATAGGTAAAATCTTTAAAAAAAAAAACAAAAAAAGCCTTCATGGGGCGCCTGGGTGGCTCAGTGGGCTAAAGCCTCTTGCCTTCAGCCCAGGTCATGATCCCAGGGTCCTGGGATCAAGTCCTGCATCGGATTCTCTGTTCAGTGGGGAGCCTGCTTCCCCCTCTCTGCCTGCCTCTCTGCCTACTTGTGATCTCTGTCTTTCAAATAAATAAAATCTTAAAAAAAAAAGGCCTTCATATTTTATTAAAAATTTTAGGTGTCCGAATTCAAAAGGTTAACAATATAGTACAATAATAATAATAATAATATATCATCTAATAATAAAATAATAATAATTTCTCCTGCATAGTCACTGCTGCACACTAGTAAAATGAAATGTTTCTTTTCTTTTCTTTTTTAAAGATTTTATTTATTTTATTTATTTGACAGACAGAGATTAAAAGTAGGCAGAGAGGCAGGCAGAGAGAGAAGGAGGGAAGTGGGCTCCCCGCTGAGCAAAGAACCCGACGTGGGGCTTGATCCCAGCCAAAGGCAGAAGCTTAAACCACCCAGGCGCCCCGAGATGTTTATTTTCATTTGGGATTATGGAGGGGCAAGGTGTTTTTGGCTCTCCTGCTGAAGTAGGGACTCAGTCAGTATTGTCTCCACCTTTTTCCCTAATAGTAGCTCTGGAAGATGAAGACGTCCCTCCATCTCCCAGACATGAGGGTTTGACCAGGACATGGGATGTTATAAGCTCATTGACAGTCTCATGAACTAAGCCCTGGTTTATTGATCACAGTCGTTCTCCAAGTATTTTCAGGAATAAACTTCAGGTGTTGCCCTTACTCTAATTTTTCTTTCTGAGATTTCTGACTGCAATCGCTACTTCCTGCAGTCACTCAAGGAGAAACGAGGCATGTGGCAGCGCAACAGTGTGTTTTTCTTTCAAGATGACAGAATCACTCTTGATTTCTGTACGCATCTTGGATTTTCATATACGAACATGGATTTTGGTGTCTACCCTGAGGAGATAATACATATGGTGTGAGCTACACATGTATTCTCATGACACGTCACCTGGGTTACCCAGAACTTTCTGGGCCCGGCAGAAAGGCAGAAACCCAGGTGAATTCCTCATTGTTCCAGCAGGCTGTCAGCCCTCAAAGGCCTTCTGGATGTGTTTGTGCATCGCAGTGTCTGCTGTGTAAGATACAGAAAGAGCACAGTAGTTCAGGGGGAAAATATTTAGGAACACATTTTCCAGGAGGAACCAGGATTCAGTTTGGGTGACTCTTGACCATTTTTCATCTTCTGACGACTGAAAGTGGTAGTTAATCTACAGTCATGGTTTTAACATGCATTTCAAATGTAATGTGAGTTTCTATCAACATAAAACTATAAGAACTGTCTTCCTAAAGGGCATTCATGTAAGGCCCATTATTTTCCAGCTTGATTAATGAAAACAAAATTTTTCTGTAATGCTTTCTTCCTACTCTGTATTAGTTTTCAGGACTGGATTGAAAGTGATTTATTGTGGATAGGGTTATACCTGCTTGTGGAATTTTTTTCTGTTCCTGGGTTTTTAAAGGTGGCAGAGTTGACTTTCTGATTTTAATTCATCTTCACTAGATGAAGAATTCACAAATAGGACTTTTTCTTGAAATAACCATAGCCTGGGGGCGCTTGGGTGGCTCAGGACATGATCTCAGGGTCCTGGGATTGAGTCCCACATCGGGCTCCCTGCTCAGTGGGGAGCCTGCTTCACTCTTTGCCTCCCCCTCTGCTTATGCTTTCTCTAATAAGTAAATAAATAAATAACCTAAAAAAAAAGAAGTTGTATTTGACTGGAGCTTCATGTGGAGTGACAGATCAACAGAAAGACAAAGGAATAAGAGACAGGAAGCAATGAAGGAAAACACAGAGGTGCACAGTATAGACAGATGTTCCTCGGCTTATGACGGCCTTGGCTTCTAATAAACCCATTGTTCAGCTGGAAATCTCTTTAGTTGAATATGCATGGAAAACACCTAAGCGACTGAACATCAGAGCTTAGCCCCGCCAAACTTAAATGTCTTGAGAACACTTACAGTATTGCACAGTTGGGCAAAATCCTCTAACACAAAGCCTATTTCACAATAAAGTGTCTGGTATCTCATGTAACTTACTGAACACTGCACTGAAAGCCAGAACAGGACGGTTCAAGTGTGTTGGTTGCTGACCCTCGTGATCACGTGGTTTGCCTGGGGGCTGTGCTCGCTGGCTCTGCCCAGCATTACAAAAGAGGACCCTACTGTAGATCGCCAGCCTGGGAAAAGATCCAAACTAAATGCATATCACTTCTGCACTATTATAAAAAGTCAAAAAACCATAAACTGAACCAAGGTGAAGTCAGGGATCTTCTGTACCAGGTGTGTTAGGGAAGGTCAAGTGCTCCTGTCTGGCCAGGAACCATAGTGGTATGGGGGAAAGTTCCACAGTAGAAAGTTCTACAGCGGAGAACCACTAGGACTCAAGCACCAACGGCCACAGGTTACGCCAGGAAGACTGGATGCTCTTCTGTGGGCGATGAGAAGCCACGAGCGACTCAGGAAGGCTGAAGAGCTCTGGGCAGGTGGGACAGCTGAGGGCTGCAATGAAGAGGGACAGGTGGAGCTGGGAGACCAGGTGGGGAGAGCCCGCTACCCTCGAACAAAAGGCAACAAATGTCTGGACTGGGATGATGGAGATGGTGGAAGGTAATGGGATATTCATGAAGCAGAACTGGAAAGCCATGGAAATGAAATAAGAGAGGGAGGGAAAACCGTTCATGACTTTAATTGCCATCAGTATAAAACATGTTGAATTAAAATGAATTGGTATTTCTAGACCGATGATGACATCACAATAATGGAAGGAAACCAATTTTGATTTTGAGCCTGGTTAAGGAGACAGTATAGACAAGAGAAAAGCAGAGGCTCTGGAGTCACACAAATGTCACCATTGAGATACGTCCCCACTCTTCATTCCCTTCCCTGTAAACCCAGGCAAGTGACACCTGTCTCACAGCACTGGTAACAAATAGGGAAGAGCACACGTTCCCACGTTCCCGGGTCAGACAAGACAGCCAGGGATCAGCGGCACATGAGAAGGTGACAGGTGGTCACTAAACTGAGCTCAGGTGCATACACAGCATTTTACGTCACCTTGAGATGGCTCCTCTTGTGACCTCTCGAAGAAGGTGGCAGTGGTGAGGAACAAACTCCAGGAGCTTATTAGCATACATGATCTTCAGGCCGTCTGGATGAGACTCAACGATCTGCTCTACAATCACCTAGCAGAAGGAAGAGCGTTTTATTTTTATTCATTTGTTTGTTTGTTTGTTTGTGTTTTTGTTTGTTTTTAAAGCACCTAAAAGAGAAGTATGAACTATACACTACAGAGAAAAGAATCGTGTAAACCTTAAAAATGCACTTCGTCCTTCCTCCTCCCCACTCAGTATGCTTTCTAAACAGGAGGTAAGTAACATTGACATGAAAATCTAGGTCCTGGGATTTGGGAATACTGCTCCAACCCTGGGGGACACAGAGGCTGAGGGACAGAGACTGGCCTGAAGCTAAAACATCACACACACTCATCTGCTTCCCTTCTGAGCTTAAAAGCAAAATACTGTATCTGCAGACAACAGCTCTGTATCATCTTCACCCTGGCCTTATCCTCTACCGTCTCCAGAACAGGGAAAGGGCTGAGATGGAAAGTGATGGAAGAAAACACATCTTATTTTGCTTTAGTATTTAATTTTTTTTGGTGAGGCTGAGTTGCAGGAGGTGAATGACAAGCATACAAACTTAAAATACAAACGTGGCCACAGTTCATTTAATGACATGGAAACGTAAAGTACTTCCCTAATTTAGCATATTAGATTCAGTTCAATGAAAAGGGCATAAATTAAATAACTAAAATATTTTCATTTAGTGACAAAGAATAATGTGATCTTTTTCACCCCCACAGAGAGAGCTATGAACTATAATAGGATACATACAAAGAACTGACAGATCATTTACTTTTAGTAGTCTTAATGAAGCTGAGAAGATTACTGAAATTAATCCTTCAATTTCACTTCTATCACTGGGATACTGTCTCGTTTTAAAACTGGAAGCCTTTCATCCTGAAGTCATGGTGGGTAGCTTTATACTTACCAGACAGAAAGAACACTAGCACTGGCAGGTGCCTGGAAGAAAGCCCTCAAACGCTGAGACTGGCTTCATGACTTCTGTCAGCTTGAACTAGATGAAACCGACGCTCTCTAAGTTGGAAGCTGCTGATTGCTGGCGGCCTCACATGGTGCAGCCCATACTCTGGTCGCTCAAAGGCAGGATACACTGACTCCCTGTATTTTACTGTATCCTTATAGGTCAAGAACACTGGGTAACCAAGTTCTGGACTTAAGGTACTACCCCGCTAACTCGCCCTTCAAAGCCCTTTATCTTTGAATATTCCCTCCCTCCCACCTTCCTAGCCTGGCAAACTCCCCCATGGTCTTCAAGACTTAGGCCACATCAATTCTGCGAAGACGCTTCCCCTCACAGACTTTCCCTGCGCACAGAGCTGTCTTCCAGCTCCTCCAGTGGGCACGGGCGCCTTGGTGGGGTCACGCTTTTCGGCAACTTCATTAACGTATAACTTATGGAAATGGAAATTGACCTGAAAATGTTCTGATCCGTACCTTCTTCCTAGGCAAGTCCCTCACCCCTACTAAATTAAGATGATCCCTGAGTTATGGCATCACTGTAAGAGACCAGAGCGCATGCCTGATTCCTGCCATGCTGATGGGCACCAAGCGGGACCAACCTTTTCTTAAAACCAGAAGATCAGGAACTAAGAGCATCTTCAAGGAAGAGCCCTGAGCTCTCTCGCACCCAGTCAAGAAACAAAGCCAGATTAGATGCTCTGTGTTTGTGGAATGAGGTGCATGGGGGCACAAACCTCATCCATGTATGGTTTCACCAGTACTTGACCAACTAACGCCTCTGCATCCCGTGCCTTGTCAATTGTAGCATAAGTCTGGAGGCAGTGCCGTATGATGTCCACATTGGAAGTCTGAAGCCCTTCTAGCAGCAGGCCTCCCAGGGACTGCTGCAGCATGGCCGTAATGTGGGCTATACGCTGCAAGAACAGAGAGACCAGGAAAGAAGGTTCAGGTACCACAGTTTCTAAAAGCTCAAATATATGTGTATAATTTATATACATATGTGTTATATATATAAAGCGAGCCTCTAATTCTACCAGAATATATGTAAGATTAAAATCCCAACATTTCCTAGAGAATAACAATGAATCTCTTCTCCCCATGATTGCTTTCTTTCTTTTTTTTTTAAAGGTTTTTATTTATTTATTTGTCGAGAGAGAGCACAAGCACACAAGGAGACACAGGCAGAAAGAGAAGCAGGCTTCCTGCCAAGCAAGGAGCCCAAGGTGGGACTCAATCCCAGGACCCTGGGATCATGACCTAAGCCAGAGGCAGTGGCTTAACTGACTGAGCCACTGAGTCGTCCCCTCCCTATGATTTCTTTGAAAGTAAGTCGGCTTCATCAAAGTGAAGTTCAGACAATTACGGAATGACAAAAAGTTATTTGCCTCTTAAGCTACGGAGTAAATCTGACAAACGTGCATTTAGACCCAGTCAAGGGCTTTGGATAAATGAACTCTGACTACATCATATGATGTGTCAAGTTACATGAAATTCAGAATTAATTTTACTTGCATAGTTTGGAGACTATGCTTGTGTCTTTACACAAAATCTATCTAGTGTGACATAATGGAAGCAGGGTCCCAAGCAGGAGACACTGAAAAAAAAAAAAAAGAATTCAAAGCTAGCTTCAAAATCCTGTAGAGTAGCAATTATCAGGGGCAATGCTAGGTCAAACCAAAATCATCCAGGAAATTCGCAAACAGAAAATTGAAAATCGAAACCAACACTTGCTGTTCTTACCTTGTCCAGAAGAGGCATGCCTTTGCTCTGAACAGCATGAAAGTGTAACTGGTTAAATTCTGTGGCAATTCTCTCCAAAATCTGTCTAGTCCAGAGAGGGCTAGTAGAGACAATTAGAGAAATGTAATTCCCAAAGTTAAAAACCTGCCACCCCCACCACCCCACATGCCTTACAGCGCTCAGGCACCTGCACCTGAATGCCATCAATTTTCATGACAAACTATCTGTGCAGCAGGCCCCAGTGCAAGGGGTGAGGAGCGGGGAGGTTGTAGAAGCCACCGACGCAGCCTGGCCCGGGCCACAGGGCCCAGGCAAGGGGATGGAGCTATTTTAGGTCAGTGTGGGTACAACTGCATGATTCCTCCACGTTCCTCAGGCTCTCTCATTTGTGCCCTTCTTCTCCCTTCTTCTCCCATTCTCTAACCCCCTCCTCTCTCTTGCCCTTTCCTACCGTTCATACCCAAAGCCCCCTCTTCTTCTCTGCCTGCTTCATTCTCCCTCCCAAGTACCTCCCCAGTACCAACTACTGCTGTCTCCTCAATCAGCTAAAACTGACTGCCTAGCAGCAACCTGGGAAATCGCTCAGAGCAGCGGACTCCAAGTTTAAATTTACCCAACGGCAGAAAGAGCAAGCTCGGTGCTCCGGGAGCTGGTGAGAAATCACTCACAGTGCATCTGCCATCAAGTGGACTGGATACACTTCCCTCTTGCCCCCCACATTAGAAAGCGTCAACCCCATTCAAAAGGAAGTCGAACAGTGAAAGAAAAAAAAACACACAACAAAGGCCCCAAAGCCCCTGCTGGGCTCTATGAGGCATCCCACATCTGAGGATGGGCAGTCAGGTAGTAAGGAAACACACTGTAAGAAAACCCAAAATCGCTGGAGACCTGCCATGGTGTGCCCCGTCCCAGAGCATCAGAACTGGTGTGGAGGGAAGGCAAGCGCTTGGCACGACCAATGCAGAAGCCTAATCCCAACCTCTACTGACTGATCCCATGTGCATTTCCTATTTATCCTTTTCTCGGCATTTCTGGGCCTGGCAGAGCATGATGGATTTACTGTGCACTGACGCTGCTCTGGCTTTCCTGACTCTAGAGCTCAGAGCTGCTCTTCTGGAGAAAAAAGTCCTCCAAGGTAATTCTGAGCAAGAAAGCGCACAATGTCTGTTTATCAAGGACAGTGTTGCAAAGGGACAGGATTGTAGACACAGAGCTCACTGAGGTGTTTCTATCTGATGAGCACAGCAGCAACAGCAAAGACGGGAAGAACACTGGAGGGCCAGCTCCCCAGGGGCCGAACGTGGACATGGCTGGAGGGGCTGCAGGCGCTGCCAAGGGCTGCAGTGAAGCAGAGCCGCTGGAGACACACGGGCTGCAGAAGGGCCGCGTGCAGACTGTCTGCTAAGTGTGGACGAACGGGGCAGAAGCACGAGTGCAACGGGCTAGAGACACAAGCACAGTGGAGGCTGACCACTTAGTTGAATGCCTTGATGTGAAAGGGGACAGAGACCTAGGACCAGAGAATCGCTTCCTTTGGGATGTGTCCGTTCTTAATCTCCATCATGAGACATGCGGAGCATATGGTCTCTCAAGTTCCTTCCAAATGTAAAACCTTAATTCCTAAAATTTAGAAACCTAACTCCGCCTGCAAGGGGAGGGACTGTTAGCGTCACACAACAGAGCACTCAGGGCACCAGGCGACCTTGACGCAGGCAGCCCAGCTGGTATGTGTAGGACCAGCCCCGGCTAATCCCACTGCACCACTGTGCGTCTCACAGTGCTGACAGGACCTAACTACTCATTTTCTGAGTCACTCATCTACCCTGGATGATTGAAAATTCACACCAGGAAGGGAACAAGACAATCACAGTGTAACAAAGAGAGCCATCATCTTTTTCCTATTTCATAAGTTTTTCCTTTCCTGTTTGTAAATTTCAACTGGATATGTCCTATACTGTTTCATAATAATATAATGCTGGTGCAACATACATCAATGGTAATACTCTGGGCATGTCTAGGGAAAAAAATGAGATGGAGAAAAACCAAGATGAATGGTAGGTATGCCTTAAAGATCAACAGGACTTTGCTAGTCCTCAGGGAAGGTGATTCCAAATATACTTTTACACTGCAAGCATAATGACGTGTTGGAACTGTGGTCTATAACCAAAGCGTTTATAGGAACGTGTTATAGATTTTACCATTTCATGCTCTCCACTCTCCTGGAGCTACATTCTAGCCACAAACCTGGATTTTCTTCTTGTTCAGAAATGAATTCTAACTAAGCCGTCCCCGCCTAATTAGATTGGATGTGAAGTATTAATTTATGTGCTACTTAGTTAAAAAAAAAATGCTTACCTGCTTGCTTCTAGTGCAGAGGTTTCTTTCGAACTTTGTGAATTTAAGATTTTTTCAATCTTTTCCACTGATCAAATAACTTGTATAAGCCTCAACACACACATCTATAAAAATAAAAATTAAGCAAACAAAAAACGTCACCATCTTTACTCTTAATCATCTTTATTTCCCATGCTAAATGCAGGAAAATATAAGACCAAAAGTTAACTTCAAATATATAGGGCATGCTATATTTTGAATATTTCTATGAAACACAGAATTCTCAAGAATGCAAATCTTAGTTCTAGAATAAGCATACTTCCATATTCTATTGCAAGTTTATAGAGGAAAAAAAAAAAACCTAGACTTTGCTTTCTCATATTCTATACTCTTATTTCTTTTTTTCCCCATCCTGAATCTTTCTATGGGCATTTCTTTCCTATTTTTTTAAAAAAGATTTGTTTATTTGAGAAAGAGAGAGACTGCATGTGCGCGTGCAGGGGAGGGGCAGAGGGAGAGAGAGAATCTCGAGCAGACATCCTGCTGAGCACAGAGCTCAATGCGGGGCTCAATCTCATGATCCTGAGATCATGACCTGAGCCAAAATCAAGAGTCGGACGTTTAACCAACTGAGCCACCAGGCGCCCCTCCATTTGTTTTCTTATGGCCCTTTATTCATGTTTTAACTTTGGCTTCCGATTGTACTGGCCCTCTCAGTTTACATGTGCATATACCTATATGCCCTAGCACCAAATCATTAAAGACCTTTTACACTACAAATATTATCAAAGAGGTTGAGGGACATTATGAAAACTCTCATCCTTAAAGAACAAAAAAATACAAAGTCATCCATTCAATAAATAATAATAATAATGAACACCCCTGGGAGCTCGATATTCATTCCGACGGGGGGTGGGGGGGGCACGAGAAAATAAAGCAAGAAATACACCCTGCTCTCACAAAGCTCACTGTTTTGTCTGGAAGCGCACGACAAGCATTCTTTGGACAAAAACTGTGAGGAGATCCAGAGGCGAATTAAACAGAAGGTCCCTCAAACATGCTTCTCCCCACTGAGATTTTAACAAATATGCTAATAATACACATAGAAAACATTGTACAGAGCAGCAGGCGAGAGTCAGAAGCCCAGACTCCCAATGCCCGCTGTGCCCCTACATCGTTATGCTCATGAATGATATCGGGGACACTTGGAACTGGAGATAGCACTAAGGGGCACACTCCCGGGGTGAGCCCTCAGATGTACAGAGCCATTGCCTGTCTCACACACCTGAAACTAAGCCAACACCGCATGCTAACTACTGGGAATTGAAAAAATTAAAGTGAACACTAGAACATAAAGAACACAGGATCAGAAAATAACAGCAAACCTACGGCAGAATCCTGAGTTTGCTTTGGAAAGCCCACTTCTCCCCTAGTCTCTAATATAGGCCTATTTTCTTTACAGGGCCGCTGACAATTTATACAGTCATTAACTGTCAAGCGCTGCACTGACAACAGTTATCACTGTTTCTTGTTCTGGAAAAAGTGGGTGATCTTGAGATCGTGTGGGTACCTCTGAAATTCTGTCTTCTTATTTCAGGTAGATAACGTGACATAATGCATAAAATGCACATGCGTGAGAGCTTTGAAAAAAAACTAAATTAAAAAAAAAATAAGAAAAAAAGCTGAATAGTGCTGACAAGTTTGCGGAGACAAGAGGAGAGGGCTTCAACTGGCATGCAGCATAAGAAATCTACTGGAGGGTACCTTTTTCTTCCTTATGTCCTCTTGTTTACACATTCGTTCATCTACTGCCCGAATTCCTTCACTGACTGATGACCTGAGACTCTTTAAAAGAATAATAAAGAAAATGAATTACAGACATAGTTTTGTCACATTATCAATTTCCTACATCTCATTCAATTCCACAGAAATTAATACCTGTGCACCAGTACTATGCAGATATTGACAAAAAAAAAAAAAAAAAAACATGATATACCAGACACAGTTACTGTTGAGGGGACTCATGACCTGGGGGCATAATGACACGAAGGCAGGGTCGCATGGCTAGAAGAAGAATGACATATACAGTGAAAGTTATGGGGATGAGGGGGCTTAGAATGGAGAACAGATAATATGAAGCAAAGTACGGGAGAGTCTGGAAATGCGACGGGGCTCGAATCGGACTCTGAAAGCCATGTGTACACAGCTGCCGAGGTGGGGAGGGGATGGGGAGCAGATGTAAGTGCACACACACTCAGGGGCAGGGTCAGACAGGCACACAGCCATGTGCACTGCAGGCTTCCTTCTGGAGAGAAGCAGAAATAGGAATGGAGGGCCAACTTCACTGAGATGAAGTCTTTAGATTCTGCATATTTTGGAGAACGAAAGAATGTCAAAGCACTGATGCATGATGATGAAATGTGGGTATGGAAATACCAGGAATCAAGAATGAAGAACAGAAGACCAGAAAAAGGCAGAGCACAGAGGTAGAGAAACATGTCCAGAAGCTAATGAATAAAGAGATAATTAGGAATTAGGGCCAAAACAAAGGTTAACAGAAACAACTAGAATGAAGTAGGCAGATCACAAAAATTCCACAGGAAGGTGAATTAATTCACTCCATCAACATTATGAAACACCTCCTGGACGTCAGTATTGTGGCAGCCTACAGGGATGCAATGAAGACAGATATAGTCGTATCCCTCAGTGATCTGAGAATCTCACAGAACAGCTTCAGAGTTGGGACCAGAAAGGCAGGTCAGGCCTGTGGCTGAGCAGGACCAAAGTGGCCATAAAAACAGGCCATGGAAAAGGGAGGGGATACGGTGATGGCAGGGGGTGAGGCCGGACGTGAGCCTGTGTGAGTAGAGCAAATCTGCCTCCAGGGAGGGGGTTCGAGAGAAGAGGGGGAGGCCAAAGGAAGGCTAGGCTTGGGAAACAACATCACTATGAGGCCCCGGGAGGAAGAGGCACACCAAGGATGCAGTGGGAGAGCCCCACAGCGGCTGGTGTGGAATCCAACAGCGGACCATGAAAATCCCTTCCATTCCAAGGAAAAGTATCTTTAACAAGATTTTGTAAAATTCAAATGAGACATAAACCATGGAAAGTATTGGCTACCTCAAGGCACAACTCAAGATTTTTACCTGTTTCACGAACTCTTTCCTGCCTGCCCCTCCCCTAGGCTTCTCAGCATGATATTTCCATTACTTCGCATTTTTCTTGGTTCTAACCATGTACTGTGTCTTCCCTTAAATTATGTTCTCTTTATATTCTCTCTAGGATGCAGGCACTGTCTTAGGGGAGGGACGCAAGAGGCCACTCAAGCTAGAGGAGACACACAAGGAAGGATGGTGTTGTTTTTTGACAAGTTTACAACAGGGCATCAGAATGGACAGAGGCCGTAAGTCAGGGCACCAGACACAGACGGGGGGGGGGGGCGGAGGGGAGACAGGGCAGCACAGTTTTCTGTTAGAAGTGATGCCACAACTGCCCCTCCACTGTTCACCCAGGTGGAGTTCCTATTCCCAATGGCTTAGAGGTGGGGAGTCCCATTCCCACAACAGAGATTTTCCTGAGAGAACATGCAAATGTAACATTTATTAAGTATTACATTTTATTTATATTATCCTTCAGTTCCATTAGGGATTACACAGTTTTTGTAGATCAGCCCAGGAACCAAACCACACGTAGCTTACATGCGGTGGGGGGGGGGATCTTTACAAGATTACAAACTGTTAAAATACAAGTCATTCGTAAGTTAGAAACCACTTACATATGACCAAAGTGGCATTAATAAGTTGAATTTGGAAATATGCTTCCTCTCCCCTGACATTTTAAGGTTGTCTACTCTGAGAATAGGTCTTCTTCAAATCGAACAGGTTTTTTTAGGTTTTTAGCATATGCAAAAACAAAATCATTTACAACACTTCGGAAGGTGAATATTATAATCATGACCGTTAAAATACAACCACCATTACCACCAAACTAACAGATGAAAAGAATTCTTAGAGAAAAGCCGACGAGGACAACAGGCATCAGAGCAGAATGTTTTCATTAATTGGGGACTTACCAGAACTTCTCGTAACTGTCGCAAAGGCACAGAAAGTTGATTGAGGGCTTGTCCATGCCAACCTAAGGGGGCACTTACCCTCTACCACTGTTGCCAGACTAACCTTACCTATCCTGCAGGGTCAGGTCGGCCTGCCCCTTTATATGTTGCTCTCCTCTGAGGGGTTAGTTTTTCATAGAAACCGTGCTTTGCTTTTGTCAGGATTTACCCTGGATTATCAAAACCCTTTCCTTGTGCCAGTGAAGCCTAAGAAACAGTCCTAATGAGAGAACCAGGAACTCAAACAGATCATATTTATCCTGAATGTTCTGTCCAAAATGAAAAATTCGTTTCTGAGGAGCCTCAAGATCTCTGAGAAGGGAAGTTTCACCAACTCTGACATGTAGGGGCATCAATTCCGATTCTGTGTCAATTGTCCTACTTTCCCAGCTAGTAAGTCTCTACATCAGAAAGCCCACTCTCAACCGTTTCCTCTTTCAAAGGCAGTTGCTCTTAGAGTCTGCACATGGCACTTGGGGCCTGCTGGTCGTTGGCTACTGACCTCTGTACCTTGGGTCTAACAGCTGCGGGGCAACAAGATGAGCACGTCTCTTGTTCTAGGACTTAATATAGTTTGGGGCACATGGTAAGCAATAACCACTTCTTTAATTGATCCAAGTTTTGGATCTTTCTTAATTATTCTACTACCACAATTTACTTGTTCTAAGATTGGTCCCCCCCCCCATTTTTATATCTCTTAAGGTGGCACTCACCTTGCAGTTGATGACATATCCTACTTTAACTGACAGCATTTCTCTTTCTTAGTCGAACATAAACTATAGTGCATCTTACACTTGATGAAAGCTAGGATGCAATGAAATACTCTATTATGATTACGATTCTGATATTTGAAATCCTCCGGTAGCTCCCTGTGCCCCGACAGTGTAGTACCTCACCTCCTCGCCATAGTATACAAACCTTCTCACCCCCAGTGTTAACCCCGGGGCTCAGCCTCCATCCCCAGGTGATGCTGCCAGACCAGCTGTCGGTTGTCATGAACTTGCTGTAGTTTCCCGAATGCACTGTGCTCCCTCCTGGCACTCTGAAACTTGACACACTCATCCTCATTCTTCGCTTTGCCCTTGTCTATCACCTCCCCTGAAAATCTGTTCCTAAGTGGCTTTTCCCAGCTCCCACCTACCCTTGGCAGTCTATTATCTCCCTGTGGTAAAGCCTGTCACACTGCATCATGGACATGCCCGTTGTCCCCCTGAGATGAGAAAAGGGACAATGAGGGACCCAGCATTTGCAGCTCTAGTGCAGAGCCCCATGCCTGGCTTGCAGGAAATGCCAGATCATGAAGACAAACGGAGATCATCCTCTGGCTAAAACCAGCTCTTCTTTGCCTATCGCAGGATCTGGTCAATAAAGAGCAGCCAGTTATTATTGCTGTTTTTCTAGGGATTTTTACCCCATATATTTCCCAGGTCTCTACTCTTTTTGTGGCACTTTAATTCAGGCTTCAACCACTTCCTAGTCAGATCAGGTGAAATCATATTCCTTCCCATACCCTCGATGTATTTCACATCTAGTAATTCTTTATTTAAAGATCTTATTTACCCATTTGACAGACAGATCACAAGTAGGTAGAGAGGGAGGCAGAGAGAGAGGGGGGAAGCAGGCTCCCCGCTGAGCAGAGAGCCCGATGTGGGGCTCCATCCCAGGACCATGAAATCATGACCTGAGCCGAAGGCAGAGGCCTAAACCACTGAACCACCCAGGAGCCCCCATATCTGGTAATTTTTAACCAACATGGATTTGCTGCATCAAATAGTTCCTTCTTCTTCAAATATAAATATATAAATAAAGTGATCAAGTCACTCGCATGTCTTAGGAGAATGTCATACTTTTAGTAGCAAACTTGAAATCTTGGCCATTGGTTTTGATTTTTGTTTTGGTTAGATTTGGTTCGGTTTTTGTCATTTTAAAAATCCCTCCAGCCCTTGGCTCTGTCTGACCTGATTGCTTTCAGCTGTTTCTGCAACAAAATTGTCCCGGCAGCGAAAACTCTCATTGTTTACAGTGGCGCCCCCTTCTGAACACTTTGTTAATAAAAAGCTTTTTTGTTTGTTTGTTTGTTTTTCGGCTATGGTAAATGTGGAACAACAATGAGGTACTTCAAAGAGGTGAACCACAGATAAATTTCTCTAAGGGTGGGGTGAGTGTTACTCAAAAAGGAACTTGACAAGGCTTTTAAAGATATCGACAATCATTATAACATAACGTGACTGATTGTTACTGCACTCTTAACTGGGCAAACACTTGTTGGCTTCCAAGAAAAACTAACAAAGTTGAAATGGTTCTAGTGGCCTTCTAGCACAGGGTATGATGGGGTAGGTATTCTAGCCACTGGCTGTGCAAGGCATGAGGCCTGTTAGTGATTCTATTTTTTCCTCTGCAGAATGGGTCTTTCTACATTCCAGGTCCTTTCTACCCCAATAAATAATGCGGCGATTCTCTCAGTGAGTTGTACTTTTGGTTTAAACAGCCAACTGTCTCTTAAAAAGGTCTTTTGTTTAAATTCCTTTAAAAAAAAGTCCTTTCAAAAAAATTTTTTTATTTTTTATTTTTTAATCCCATATGTTTACTCTGATCATGGAACTTTGTCATTTTGACCATCTCTGCTGATTAAAATATTCTTTTTATTTTTTTAAATATTTTCTGTAATTTATTTGACAGAGAGAGAAATCACAAGTAGGCGGAGAGTCAGGCAGAGAGAGATAGAAAAGCAGGATCCTGCTGAGCAAAGAGCCCGATGTGGGGCTCATCCGAGGATACTGAGATCATGGCCCAAGCCGAAGGCAGAGGCTTAATCCACTGAGCCACCCAGGCGCCCCTGATTAAAATATTCTTCATCATTAGCACCTACTGCTCTCCTCTCTTGGTGGTCTCTCCGGAAGGGGCCTTCTCTAGCTCTTCTAGCAGGAGATGGGCAGTTCCCAAATACCCCTGTTGCCAGACTAACCTTACCTATCCTGCAGGGTCAGGTAGGCCTGGCGCTTTATCTGTTGTTCTCCTCTGAGGGGTTAGTTTTTCATAGATACCGTGCTTTACCCTTTTCTTCTGCCAGTGAAGCCTAAGAAACTGTCCTAATGAGAAACCAGGAATTCAAACAGATCATATTTATCCTGAATGTTCTGTCCAAAATGAAAAATTCATTTCTGAGGTGCCTCAAGAATTCTGAGAAGGGAAGTTTCACCAACTCTGTCATGTAGGGGCATCAATTCCGATTCTGTGTCAATTGTCCTACTTTCCCAGCTAGTAATTCTCTACCTCAGAAAGCCCACTGTCAACCGTATTCTCTTTCAAAGGCAGTTGTTCTTAGAGTCTGCACATGGCACTTGGGGCCTGCTGGTCATTGGCTACTGCCCTCTGTACCTTGGGTCTAACAGCTGCAAGTCTTCAAGATGAGCACGTCTCTTGTTCTAGGACTTAATATAGTTTGGGGCACATGGTAAGCAATAATCACTTCTTTAGTTGATCCAAGTGTTGGATCTTTCTTAATTATTCTAGTACCACAATTTACTTGTTCTAAGATTTGTCCCCCCCCCCCATTTTAATATCTCTTAAGGTGGCACTCACCTTGCAGTTGATGACATATGCTACTTTAACTGACAGCATTTCTCTTTCTTAGTAGAACATAAAATATAGTGCATCTTACACTTGATGAAAGCTAGGATGCAATGAAATACTCTATTATGGTTACGATTCTGATATTTGAAATCCTCCGGTAGCTCCCTCTGCCCCCACAGTGTAGTACCTCACCTCCTCGCCATAGTATACAAACCTTCTCACCCCCAGTGTTAACCCCGGGGCTCAGCCTCCATCCCCAGGTGATGCTGCCAGATCAGTTGTCGGGTGTCATGAACTTGCTGTAGTTTCCCGAATGCACTGTGCTCCCTCCTGGCACTCTGAAACTTGACACACTCATCCTCATTCTTCGCTTTGCCCTTGTCTATGACCTCCCCTGAAAATCTGTTCCTAAGTGGCTTTTCCCAGCTCCCACCTACCCTTGGCAGTCTATTATCTCCCTGTGGTAAAGCCTGTCACACTGCATCATGAACATGCCCGTTGTCCCCCTGAGATGAGAAAAGGGACAATGAGGGACCCAGCATTTGCAGCTCTAGTGCAGAGCCCCATGCCTGGCTTGCAGGAAATGCCAGATCATGAAGACAAACGGAGATCATCCTCTGGCTAAAACCAGCTCTTCTTTGCCTATCGCAGGATCTGGTCAATAAAGAGCAGCCAGTTATTATTGCTGTTTTTCTAGGGATTTTTACCCCATATATTTCCCAGGTCTCTACTCTTTTTGTGGCACTTTAATTCAGGCTTCAACCACTTCCTAGTCAGATCAGGTGAAATCATCTTCCTTCCCATACCCTCGAGGTATTTCGCTTCTAGAAATTCTTTATTTAAAGATCTTATTTACCCATTTGACAGACAGATCACAAGTAGGTAGAGAGGGAGGCAGAGAGAGAGGGGGGAAGCAGGCTCCCCGCTGAGCAGAGAGCCCGATGTGGGGCTCCATCCCAGGACCCTGAAATCTTGACCTGAGCCGAAGGCAGAGGCCGAAACCACTGAGCCACCCAGGAGCCCCCATATCTGGTAATTTTTAACCAACGTGGATTTGCTGCATCAAATAGTTTCTTCTTCTTCAAATATAAATATATAAATAAAGTGATCAAGTCACTCGCATGTCTTAGGAGAATGTCATACCTTTAGTAGCAAACTTGAAATCTTGGCCATTGGTTTTGATTTTTGTTTTGGTTAGATTTGGTTCGGTTTTTGTCATTTTAAACATCGCTCCAGCCCTTGGCTCTGTCTGACCTGATTTCTTTCAGTTGTTTCTGCAACAAAATTGTCCTGGCTTCGAAAACTCTCAGTGTTTACAGTGGCGCCCCCTTCTGAACACTATGTTAATAAAAAGCTTTTTGGTTTGTTTGTTTGTTTTTCGGCTATGGTAAATGTGGAACAACAATGAGGTACTTCAAAGAGGTGAACCACAGATAAATTTCTCTAAGGGTGGGGTGAGTGTTACTCAAAAAGGAACTTGACAAGGCTTTTAAAGATATCGACAATATTTATAACATAACGTGACTGATTGTTACCGCGCTCTTAACTGGGAAAACACTTGTTGGCTTCCAAGAAAAACTAACATAGTTGAAATGGTTCTAGTGGCCTTCTAGCACAGGGTATGATGGGGTAGGTATTCTAGCCACTGGCTGTGCAAGGCATGAGGCCTGTTAGTGATTCTATTTTTTCCTCTGCAGAATGGGTCTTTCTACATTCCAGGTCCTTTCTACCCCAATAAATAATGCGGCGATTCTCTCAGTGAGTTGTACTTTTGGTTTAAACAGCCAACTGCCTCTTAAAAAGGTCTTTTGTTTAAATTCCTTTAAAAAAAAGTCCTTTCAAAAAAATTTTTTTATTTTTTATTTAAATCCCATATGTTTACTCTGATCATGGAACTTTGTCATTTTGACCATCTCTGCTGATTAAAATATTCTTTTTATTTTTTTAAAGATTTTCTGTAATTTATTTGACAGAGAGAGAAATCACAAGTAGGCGGAGAGTCAGGCAGAGAGAGATAGAAAAGCAGGATCCTGCTGAGCAAAGAGCCCGATGTGGGGCTCAATCCCAGGACACTGAGATCATGGCCCGAGCCGAAGGCAGAGGCTTAATCCACTGAGCCACCCAGGCGCCCCTGATTAAAATATTCTTCATCATTAGCACCTACTGCTCTCCTCTCTTGATGGTCTCTCCGAAAGGGGTCTTCTCTAGCTCTTCCAGCAGGAGATGGGCAGTTCCCAAATAACCCTGTTGCCAGACTAACCTTACCTATCCTGCAGGGTCAGGTAGGCCTGGCCCTTTATCTGTTGTTCTCCTCTGAGGGGTTAGTTTTTCATAGATACCGTGCTTTGCTTTTGTCAGGATTTACCCTGGATTATCAAAACCCATTTCTTCTGCCAGTGAAGCCTAAGAAACTGTCCTAATGAGAAACCAGGAATTCAAACAGATCATATTTATCCTGAATGTTCTGTCCAAAATGAAAAATCCATTTCTGAGGTGCCTCAAGATCTCTGAGAAGGGAAGTTTCACCCACTCTGTCATGTAGGGGCATCAATTCCGATTCTGTGTCAATTTTACTACTTTCCCAGCTAGTAATTCTCTACCTCAGAAAGCCCACTGTCAACCGTTTTCTCTTTCAAAGGCAGTTGTTCTTAGAGTCTGCACATGGCACTTGGGGCCTACTGGTCATTGGCTACTGCCCTCTCTACCTTGGGTCTAACAGCTGCAAGGCTTCAAGATGAGCACGTCTCTTGTTCTAGGACTTAATATAGTTTGGGGCACATGGTAAGCAATAAACACTTCTTTAGTTGATCCAGTGTTGGATCTTTCTTAATTATTCTACTACCACAATTTACTTGTTCTAAGATTGGTCCCCTCCCCCCATTTTAATATCTCTTAAGGTGGCACTCACCTTGCACTTGATGACATATCCTACTTTAAATGACAGCATTTCTCTTTCTTAGTCGAACATAAACTATAGTGCATCTTACACTTGATGAAAGCTAGGATGCAATAATATACTCTATTATGGTTACGATTCTGATATTTGAAATCCTCCGGTAGCTCCCTGTGCCCCCACAGTGTAGTACCTCACCTCCTCGCCATAGTATACAAACCTTCTCACCCCCAGTGTTAACCCCGGGGCTCAGCCTCCATCCCCAGGTGATGCTGCCAGATCAGCTGTCGGTTGTCATGGACTTGCTGTAGTTTCCCGAATGCACTGTGCTGCCTCCTTGCACTCTGAAACTTGACACACTCATCCTCATTCTTCGCTTTGCAGTTGTCTATCACCTCCCCTGAAAATCTGTTCCTAAGTGGCTTTTCCCGGCTCCCACCTACCCTTGGAAGTCTATTATCTCCCTGTGGTAAAGCCTGTCACACTGCATCATGGACATGCCCGTTGTCCCCCTGAGAAGAGAAAAGGGACAATGAGGTACCCAGCATTTGCAGCTCTAGTGCAGAGCCCCATGCCTGGCTTGCAGGAAATGCCAGATCATGAAGACAAACGGAGATCATCCTCTGGCTAAAACCAGCTCTTCTTTGCCTATCGCAGGATCTGGTCAATAAATAGCAGCCAGTTATTATTGCTGTTTTTCTAGGGATTTTTACCCCATATATTTCCCAGGTCTCTACTCTTTTTGTGGCACTTTAATTCAGGCTTCAACCACTTCCTAGTCAGATCAGGTGAAATCATTTTCCTTCCCATACCCTCGATGTATTTCACATCTAGTAATTCTTTTTTTAAAGATCTTATTTACCCATTTGACAGACAGATCACAAGTAGGTAGAGAGGGAGGCAGAGAGAGAGGGGGGAAGCAGGCTCCCCGCTGAGCAGAGAGCCCGATGTGGGGCTCCATCCCAGGACCCTGAAATCATGACCTGAGCCAAGGCAGAGGCCTAAACCACTGAGCCACCCAGGAGCCCCCATATCTGGTAATTTTTAACCAACGTGGATTTGCTGCATCAAATAGTTCCTTCTTCTTCAAATATAAATATATAAATAAAGTGATCAAGTCACTCGCATGTCTTAGGAGAATGTCATAACTTTAGTAGCAAACTTGAAATCTTGGCCATTGGTTTTGATTTTTGTTTTGGTTAGATTTGGTTCGGTTTTTGTCATTTTAAAAATCCCTCCAGCCCTTGGCTCTGTCTGACCTGATTGCTTTCAGCTGTTTCTGCAACAAAATTGTCCCGGCAGCGACAACTCTCATTGTTTACAGTGGCGCCCCCTTCTGAACACTTTGTTAATAAAAAGCTTTTTTTTTTTTTTTTCGGCTATGGTAAATGTGGAACAACAATGAGGTATTTCAAAGAGGTGAACCACAGAAAAATTACTCTAAGGGTGGGGTGAGGGTTACTCAAAAAGGAACTTGACAAGGCTTTAAAAGATATCGACAATCATTATAACATAACGTGACTGATTGTTACCGCGCTCTTAACTGGGCAAACACTTGTTGGCTTCCAAGAAAGAATAACATAGTTGAGATGGTTCTAGCGGCCTTCTAGCACAGGGTCTCATGAGGCAGGGATTCTAGCCACTGGCTGTGCAAGGCATGAGGCCTGTTAGTGATTCTATTTTTTCCTCTGCAGAATAGGTCTCTCTACATTCCAGGTCCTTTCTACCCCAATAAATAATGCGGCGATTCTCTCAGTGAGTTGTACTATTGGTTTAAACAGCCAACTGTCTCTTTAAAAGGACTTTTGTTTAAATTCCTTTAAAAAAAAAGTCCTTTCAAAAAAATCTTTTTTCTTTATTTTTTAATTTTAAATTCCATATGTTTACTCTGATCATGGAACTTTGTCATTTTGACCTTCACTGCTGATTAAAATATTCTTCATCATCAGCACCTACTGCTCTCCTCTCCTGGTGGTCTCTCCGGAAGGGGTCTTCTCTAGCTCTTCTAGCAGGAGATGGGCACTTCTCCTCTACCCCTGTTGCCAGACCAGCCTTACCTATCCTGCAGGGTCAGGTCGGCCTGGCCCTTTATCTGTTGTTCTCCTCTGAGTGGTTAGATTTTCATAGATCCCGTGCTTTGCTTTTGGCAGGATTTACCTGGATTATCAAAACCCTTTTCTTGTGCCAGTGAAGCCTAAGAAACAGTCCTAATGAGAGAACCAGGAACTCAAACAGATCATATTTATCCTGAATGTTCTGTCCAAAATGAAAAATTCATTTCAGAGGAGCCTCAAGATCTCTGAGAAGGGAAGTTTCACCAACTCTGTCATGTAGGGGCATCAATTCCGATTCTGTGTCAATTGTCCTACTTTCCCAGCTAGTAATTCTCTACATCAGAAAGCCCACTCTCATCCGTTTCCTCTTTCAAAGGCAGTTGCTCTTAGAGTCTGCACATGGCACTTGGGGCCTGCTGATCGTTGGCTACTGCCCTCTGTACCTTGGGTCTAACAGCTGCGGTCCTCAAGATGAGCACGTCTCTTGTTCTAGGACTTAATATAGATTGGGGCACATGGTAAGCAATAATCACTTCTTTAGTTGATCCAAGTGTTGGATCTTTCTTAATTATTCTACTACCACAATTTACTTGTTCTAAGATTTGTCGACCCCCCATTTTAATTTCTCTTAAGGTGGCACTCACCTTGCACTTGATGACATATCCTACTTTAACTGACAGCATTTCTCTTTCTTAGTCGAACATAAACTATAGTGCATCTTACACTTGATGAAAGCTAGGATGCAATGAAATACTCTATTATGGTTACGATTCTGATATTTGAAATCCTCCGGTAGCTCCCTGTGCCCCCACAGTGTAGTACCTCACCTCCTCGCCATAGTATACAAACCTTCTCACCCCCAGTGTTAACCCCGGGGCTCAGCCTCCATCCCCAGGTGATGCTGCCAGATCAGCTGTCGGTTGTCATGGACTTGCTGTAGTTTCCCGAATGCACTGTGCTGCCTCCTGGCACTTTGAAACTTGACACACTCATCCTCATTCTTCGCTTTGCCCTTGTCTATCACCTCCCCTGAAAATCTGTTCCTAAGTGGCTTTTCCCAGCTCCCACCTACCCTTGGCAGTCTATTATCTCCCTGTGGTAAAGCCTGTCACACTGCACCATGGACATGCCCGTTGTCCCCCTGAGAAGAGAAAAGGGACAATGAGGGCTCCCAGCATTTGCAGCTCTAGTGCAGAGCCCCATGCCTGGCTTGCAGGAAATGCCAGATCATGAAGACAAACGAAGATCATCCTCTGGCTAAAACCAGCTCTTCTTTGCCTACCGGAGGATCTGGATCAATAAAGAGCAGCCAGTTATTATTGCTGTTTTTCTAGGGATTTTTACCCCATATATTTCCCAGGTCTCTACTCTTTTTGTGGCACTTTAATTCAGGCTTCAACCACTTCCTAGTCAGATCAGGTGAAATCATTTTCCTTCCCATACCCTCGATGTATTTCACATCTAGTAATTCTTTTTTAAAAGATCTTATTTACCCATTTGACAGACAGATCACACGTAGGTAGAGAGGGAGGCAGAGAGAGAGGGGGGAAGCAGGCTCCCCGCTGAGCAGAGATCCCTATGTGGGGCTCTATCCCAGGATCCTGAAATCATGACTTGAGCCGAAGGCAGAGGCCTAAACCACTGAGCCACCCAGGAGCCCCCATATCTGGTAATTTTTAACCAACGTGGATTTGCTGCATCAAATAGTTCCTTCTTCTTCAAATATAAATATATAAATAAAGTGATCAAGTCACTCGCATGTCTTAGGAGAATGTCATACCTTTAGTAGCAAACTTGTAATCTTGGCCATTGGTTTTGATTTTTGTTTTGGTTAGATTTGGTTCGGTTTTTGTCATTTTAAAAATCCCTCCAGCCCTTGGCTCTGTCTGACCTGATTGCTTTCAGCTGTTTCTGCAACAAAATTGTCCCGGCAGCGAAAACACTCATTGTTTACAGTGGCGCCCCCTTCTGAACACTTTGTTAATAAAAAGCTTTTTTTTTTGTTTGTTTGTTTTTCGGCTATGGTAAATGTGGAACAACAATGAGGTACTTCAAAGAGGTGAACCACAGATCAATTTCTCTAAGGGTGGGGTGAGTGTTACTCAAAAAGGAACTTGACAAGGCTTTTAAAGATATCGACAATCATTATAACATAACGTGACTGATTGTTACCGCGCTCTTAACTGGGCAAACACTTGTTGGCTTCCAAGAAAAACTAACATAGTTGAAATGGTTCTAGTGGCCTTCTAGCACAGGGTATGATGGGGTAGGTATTCTAGCCACTGGCTGTGCAAGGCATGAGGCCTGTTAGTGATTCTATTTTTTCCTCTGCAGAATGGGTCTTTCTACATTCCAGGTCCTTTCTACCCCAATAAATAATGCGGCGATTCTCTCAGTGAGTTGTACTTTTGGTTTAAACAGCCAACTGTCTCTTAAAAAGGTCTTTTGTTTAAATTCCTTTAAAAAAAAGTCCTTTCAAAAAATTTTTTTTATTTTTTATTTTTAAATCCCATATGTTTACTCTGATCATGGAACTTTGTCATTTTGACCATCTCTGCTGTTTAAAATATTCTTTTTTTTTTTTTAAAGATTTTCTGTATTTATTTGACAGAGAGAGAAATCACAAGTAGGCGGAGAGTCAAGCAGAGAGAGATAGAAAAGCAGGCTCCTGCTGAGCAAAGAGCCCGATGTGGGGCTCAATCCCAGGACACTGAGATCATGGCCCGAGCCGAAGGCAGAGACTTAATCCACTGAGCCACCCAGGCGCCCCTGATTAAAATATTCTTCATCATTAGCACCTACTGCTCTCCTCTCTTGATGGTCTTTCTGGAAGGGGTCTTCTCTAGCTCTTCTAGCAGGAGATGGGCACTTCCCCTCTACCCCTGTTGCCAGACTAACCTTACCTATCCTGCAGGGTCAGGTAGGCCTGGCGCTTTATCTGTTGTTCTCCTCTGAGGGGTTAGTTTTTCATAGATACCGTGCTTTACCCTTTTCTTCTGCCAGTGAAGCCTAAGAAACTGTCCTAATGAGAAACCAGGAATTCAAACAGATCATATTTATCCTGAATGTTCTGTCCAAAATGAAAAATTCATTTCTGAGGTGCCTCAAGATCTCTGAGAAGGGAAGTTTCACCAACTCTGTCATGTAGGGGCATCAATTCCGATTCTGTGTCAATTTTACTACTTTCCCAGCTAGTAATTCTCTACCTCAGAAAGCCCACTGTCAACCGTTTTCTCTTTCAAAGGCAGTTGTTCTTAGAGTCTGCACATGGCACTTGGGGCCTGCTGGTCATTGGCTACTGCCCTCTGTACCTTGGGTCTAACAGCTGCAAGGCTTCAAGATGAGCACGTCTCTTGTTCTAGGACTTAATATAGTTTGGGGCACATGGTAAGCAATAATCACTTCTTTAGTTGATCCAAGTGTTGGATCTTTCTTAATTATTCTAGTACCACAATTTACTTGTTCTAAGATTTGTCCCCCCCCCATTTTAATATCTCTTAAGGTGGCACTCACCTTGCACTTGATGACATATCCTACTTTAACTGACAGCATTTCTCTTTCTTAGTAGAACATAAACTATAGTGCATCTTACACTTGATGAAAGCTAGGATGCAATGAAATACTCTATTTTGGTTACGATTCTGATATTTGAAATCCTCCGGTAGCTCCCTCTGCCCCCACAGTGTAGTACCTCATCTCCTTCCCATAGTATACAAACCTTCTCACCCCCAGTGTTAACCCCGGGGCTCAGCCTCCATCCCCATGTGATGCTGCCAGATCAGTTGTCGGGTGTCATGGACTTGCTGTAGTTTCCCGAATGCACTGTGCTGCCTCCTGGCACTTTGAAACTTGACACACTCATCCTCATTCTTCGCTTTGCCCTTGTCTATCACCTCCCTTGAAAATCTGTTCCTAAGTGGCTTTTCCCAGCTCCCACCTACCCTTGGCAGTCTATTATCTCCCTGTGGTAAAGCCTGTCACACTGCACCATGGACATGCCCGTTGTCCCCCTGAGAAGAGAAAAGGGACAATGAGGGCCCCCAGCATTTGCAGCTCTAGTGCAGAGCCCCATGCCTGGCTTGCAGGAAATGCCAGATCATGAAGACAAACGGAGATCATCCTCTGGCTAAAACCAGCTCTTCTTTGCCTACCGGAGGATCTGGATCAATAAAGAGCAGCCAGTTATTATTGCTGTTTTTCTAGGGATTTTTACCCCATATATTTCCCAGGTCTCTACTCTTTTTGTGGCACTTTAATTCAGGCTTCAACCACTTCCTAGTCAGATCAGGTGAAGTCATTTTCCTTCCCATACCCTCGATGTATTTCACATCTAGTAATTCTTTTTTTAAAGATCTTATTTACCCATTTGACAGACAGATCACAAGTAGGTAGAGAGGGAGGCAGAGAGAGAGGGGGGAAGCAGGCTCCCCGCTGAGCAGAGATCCCTATGTGGGGCTCTATCCCAGGATCCTGAAATCATGACTTGAGCCGAAGGCAGAGGCCTAAACCACTGAGCCACCCAGGAGCCCCCATATCTGGTAATTTTTAACCAACGTGGATTTGCTGCATCAAATAGTTCCTTCTTCTTCAAATATAAATATATAAATAAAGTGATCAAGTCACTCGCATGTCTTAGGAGAATGTCATAGCTTTAGTAGCAAACTTGAAATCTTGGCCATTGGTTTTGATTTTTGTTTTGGTTAGATTTGGTTCGGTTTTTGTCATTTTAAAAATCCCTCCAGCCCTTGGCTCTGTCTGACCCGATTGCTTTCAGCTGTTTCTGTAACAAAATTGTCAGGGCAGCGAAAACACTCATTGTTTACAGTGGCGCCCCCTTCTGAACACTTTGTTAATAAAAAGCTTTTTTGTTTCTTTTTTTTTCGGCTATGGTAAATGTGGAACAACAATAAGGTACTTCAAAGAGGTGAACCACAGATAAATTTCTCTAAGGGTGGGGTGAGTGTTACACAAAAAGGAACTTGACAAGGCTTTTAAAGATATCGACAATCATTATATCATAACGTGACTGATTGTTACCGCGCTCTTAACTGGGAAAACACTTGTTGGCTTCCAAGAAAAACTAACATAGTTGAAATGGTTCTAGTGGCCTTCTAGCACAGGGTATGATGGGGTAGGTATTCTAGCCACTGGCTGTGCAAGGCATGAGGCCTGTTAGTGATTCTATTTTTTCCTCTGCAGAATGGGTCTTTCTACATTCCAGGTCCTTTCTACCCCAATAAATAATGTGGCGATTCTCTCAGTGAGTTGTACTATTGGTTTAAACAGCCAACTGTCTCTTTAAAAGGACTTTTGTTTAAATTCCTTTAAAAAAAAAGTCCTTTCAAAAAAATCTTTTTTCTTTATTTTTTAATTTTAAATTCCATATGTTTACTCTGTTCATGGAACTTTGTCATTTTGACCTTCTCTGCTGATTAAAATATTCTTCATCATCAGCACCTACTGCTCTCCTCTCCTGGTGGTCTCTCCGGAAGGGGTCTTCTCTAGCTCTTCTAGAAGGAGATGGGCACTTCCCCTCTACCCCTGTTGCCAGACCAGCCTTACCTATCCTGCAGGGTCAGGTCGGCCTGGCCCTTTATCTGTTGTTCTCCTCTGAGTGGTTAGATTTTCATAGATCCCGTGCTTTGCTTTTGGCAGGATTTACCTGGATTATCAAAACCCTTTTCTTGTGCCAGTGAAGCCTAAGAAACAATCCTAATGAGAGAACCAGGAACTCAAACAGATCATATTTATCCTGAATGTTCTGTCCAAAATGAAAAATTCATTTCAGAGGAGCCTCAAGATCTCTGAGAAGGGAAGTTTCACCAACTCTGTCATGTAGGGGCATCAATTCAGATTCTGTGTCAATTGTCCTACTTTCCCAGCTAGTAATTCTCTACATCAGAAAGCCCACTCTCAACCGTTTCCTCTTTCAAAGGCAGTTGCTCTTAGAGTCTGCACATGGCACTTGGGGCCTGCTGATCGTTGGCTACTGCCCTCTGTACCTTGGGTCTAACAGCTGCGGTCCTCAAGATGAGCACGTCTCTTGTTCTAGGACTTAATATAGTTTGGGGCACATGGTAAGCAATAATCACTTCTTTAGTTGATCCAAGTGTTGGATCTTTCTTAATTATTCTACTACCACAATTTACTTGTTCTAAGATTTGTCGCCCCCCCATTTAAATATCTCTTAAGGTGGCACTCACCTTGCACTTGATGACATATCCTACTTTAACTGACAGCATTTCTCTTTCTTAGTAGAACATAAACTATAGTGCATCTTACACTTGATGAAAGCTAGGATGCAATGAAATACTCTATTATGGTTACGATTCTGATATTTGAAATCCTCCGGTAGCTCCCTCTGCCCCCACAGTGTAGTACCTCATCTCCTTCCCATAGTATACAAACCTTCTCACCCCCAGTGTTAACCCCGGGGCTCAGCCTCCATCCCCAGGTGATGCTGCCAGATCAGCTATCAGTTGTCATGGACTTGCTGTAGTTTCCCGAATGCACTGTGCTGCCTCCTGGCACTTTGAAACTTGACACACTCATCCTCATTCTTCGCTTTGCCCTTGTCTATCACCTCCCTTGAAAATCTGTTCCTAAGTGGCTTTTCCCAGCTCCCACCTACCCTTGGCAGTCTATTATCTCCCTGTGGTAAAGCCTGTCACACTGCATCATGGACATGCCCGTTGTCCCCCTGAGATGAGAAAAGGGACAATGAGGGACCCAGCATTTGCAGCTCTAGTGCAGAGCCCCATGCCTGGCTTGCAGGAAATGCCAGATCATGAAGACAAACGGAGATCATCCTCTGGCTAAAACCAGCTCTTCTTTGCCTACCGGAGGATCTGGATCAATAAAGAGCAGCCAGTTATTATTGCTGTTTTTCTAGGGATTTTTACCCCATATATTTCCCAGGTCTCTACTCTTTTTGTGGCACTTTAATTCAGGCTTCAACCACTTCCTAGTCAGATCAGGTGAAGTCATTTTCCTTCCCATACCCTCGATGTATTTCACATCTAGTAATTCTTTTTTTAAAGATCTTATTTACCCATTTGACAGACAGATCACAAGTAGGTAGAGAGGGAGGCAGAGAGAGAGGGGGGAAGCAGGCTCCCCGCTGAGCAGAGATCCCTATGTTGGGCTCTATCCCAGGATCCTGAAATCATGACTTGAGCCGAAGGCAGAGGCCTAAACCACTGAGCCACCCAGGAGCCCCCATATCTGGTAATTTTTAACCAACGTGGATTTGCCGCATCAAATAGTTCCTTCTTCTTCAAATATAAATATATAAATAAAGTGATCAAGTCACTCGCATGTCTTAGGAGAATGTCATACCTTTAGTAGCAAACTTGAAATCTTGGCCATTGGTTTTGATTTTTGTTTTGGTTAGATTTGGTTCGGTTTTTGTCATTTTAAAAATCCCTCCAGCCCTTGGCTCTGTCTGACCCGATTGCTTTCAGCTGTTTCTGCAACAAAATTGTCAGGGCAGCGAAAACACTCATTGTTTACAGTGGCGCCCCCTTCTGAACACTTTGTTAATAAAAAGCTTTTTTGTTTCTTTGTTTTTCGGCTATGGTAAATGTGGAACAACAATGAGGTACTTCAAAGAGGTGAACCACAGATAAATTTCTCTAAGGGTGGGGTGAGGGTTACTCAAAAAGGAACTTGACAAGGCTTTTAAAGATATCGACAATCATTATATCATAACGTGACTGATTGTTACCGCGCTCTTAACTGGGAAAACACTTGTTGGCTTCCAAGAAAAACTAACATAGTTGAAATGGTTCTAGTGGCCTTCTAGCACAGGGTATGATGGGGTAGGTATTCTAGCCACTGGCTGTGCAAGGCATGAGGCCTGTTAGTGATTCTATTTTTTCCTCTGCAGAATGGGTCTTTCTACATTCCAGGTCCTTTCAACCCCAATAAATAATGCGGCGATTCTCTCAGTGAGTTGTACTTTTGGTTTAAACAGCCAACTGTCTCTTAAAAAGGTCTTTTGTTTAAATTCCTTTAAAAAAAAGTCTTTTCAAAAAAATTTTTTTATTTTTTATTTTTAAATCCCATATGTTTACTCTGATCATGGAACTTTGTCATTTTGACCATCTCTGCTGTTTAAAATATTCTTTTTTTTTTTTTAAAGATTTTCTGTATTTATTTGACAGAGAGAGAAATCACAAGTAGGCGGAGAGTCAAGCAGAGAGAGATAGAAAAGCAGGCTCCTGCTGAGCAAAGAGCCCGATGTGGGGCTCAATCCCAGGACACTGAGATCATGGCCCGAGCCGAAGGCAGAGGCTTAATCCACTGAGCCACCCAGGCGCCCCTGATTAAAATATTCTTCATCATTAGCACCTACTGCTCTCCTCTCTTGATGGTCTCTCCGAAAGGGGTCTTCTCTAGCTCTTCTAGCAGGAGATGGGCAGTTCCCAAATACCCCTGTTGCCAGACTAACCTTACCTATCCTGCAGGGTCAGGTAGGCCTGGCCCTTTATCTGTTGTTCTCCTCTGAGGGGTTAGTTTTTCATAGATACCGTGCTTTGCTTTTGTCAGGATTTACCCTGGATTATCAAAACCCTTTTCTTCTGCCAGTGAAGCCTAAGAAACTGTCCTAATGAGAAACCAGGAATTCAAACAGATCATATTTATCCTGAATGTTCTGTCCAAAACGAAAAATTCATTTCTGAGGAGCCTCAAGATCTCTGAGAAGGGAAGTTTCACCAACTCTGTCATGTAGGGGCATCAATTCCGATTCTGTGTCAATTTTACTACTTTCCCAGCTAGTAATTCTCTACCTCAGAAAGCCCACTGTCAACCGTTTTCTCTTTCAAAGGCAGTTGCTCTTAGAGTCTGCACATGGCACTTGGGGCCTGCTGGTCATTGGCTACTGCCCTCTGTACCTTGGGTCTAACAGCTGCAAGGCTTCAAGATGAGCACGTCTCTTGTTCCAGGACTTAATATAGTTTGGGGCACATGGTAAGCAATAATCACTTCTTTAGTTGATCCAAGTGTTGGATCTTTCTTAATATTTTACTACCACAATTTTCTTGTTCTAAGATTTGTCCCCCCCCCCCATTTTAATATCTGTTAAGGTGGCACTCACCTTGCACTTGATGACATATCCTAGTTTAACTGACAGCATTTCTCTTTCTTAGTCGAACATAAACTATAGTGCATCTTACACTTGATGAAAGCTAGGATGCAATGAAATACTCTATTATGGTTACGATTCTGATATTTGAAATCCTCCGGTAGCTCCCTGTGCCCCCACAGTGTAGTACCTCACCTCCTCGCCATAGTATACAAACCTTCTCACCCCCAGTGTTAACCCCGGGGCTCAGCCTCCATCCCCAGGTGATGCTGCCAGATCAGCTATCGGTTGTCATGGACTTGCTGTAGTTTCCCGAATGCACTGTGCTGCCTCCTGGCACTTTGAAACTTGACACACTCATCCTCATTCTTCGCTTTGCCCTTGTCTATCACCTCCCCTGAAAATCTGTTCCTAAGTGGCTTTTCCCAGCTCCCACCTACCCTTGGCAGTCTATTATCTCCCTGTGGTAAAGCCTGTCACACTGCACCATGGACATGCCCGTTGTCCCCCTGAGAAGAGAAAAGGGACAATGAGGGCCCCCAGCATTTGCAGCTCTAGTGCAGAGCCCCATGCCTGGCTTGCAGGAAATGCCAGATCATGAAGACAAACGGAGATCATCCTCTGGCTAAAACCAGCTCTTCTTTGCCTACCGGAGGATCTGGATCAATAAAGAGCAGCCAGTTATTATTGCTGTTTTTCTAGGGATTTTTACCCCATATATTTCCCAGGTCTCTACTCTTTTTGTGGCACTTTAATTCAGGCTTCAACCACTTCCTAGTCAGATCAGGTGAAGTCATTTTCCTTCCCATACCCTCGATGTATTTCACATCTAGTAATTCTTTTTTTAAAGATCTTATTTACCCATTTGACAGACAGATCACAAGTAGGTAGAGAGGGAGGCAGAGAGAGAGGGGGGAAGCAGGCTCCCCGCTGAGCAGAGATCCCTATGTGGGGCTCTATCCCAGGATCCTGAAATCATGACTTGAGCCGAAGGCAGAGGCCTAAACCACTGAGCCACCCAGGAGCCCCCATATCTGGTAATTTTTAACCAACGTGGATTTGCTGCATCAAATAGTTCCTTCTTCTTCAAATATAAATATATAAATAAAGTGATCAAGTCACTCGCATGTCTTAGGAGAATGTCATACCTTTAGTAGCAAACTTGTAATCTTGGCCATTGGTTTTGATTTTTGTTTTGGTTAGATTTGGTTCGGTTTTTGTCATTTTAAAAATCCCTCCAGCCCTTGGCTCTGTCTGACCTGATTGCTTTCAGCTGTTTCTGCAACAAAATTGTCCCGGCAGCGAAAACACTCATTGTTTACAGTGGCGCCCCCTTCTGAACACTTTGTTAATAAAAAGCTTTTTTTTTTGTTTGTTTGTTTTTCGGCTATGGTAAATGTGGAACAACAATGAGGTACTTCAAAGAGGTGAACCACAGATCAATTTCTCTAAGGGTGGGGTGAGTGTTACTCAAAAAGGAACTTGACAAGGCTTTTAAAGATATCGACAATCATTATAACATAACGTGACTGATTGTTACCGCGCTCTTAACTGGGCAAACACTTGTTGGCTTCCAAGAAAAACTAACATAGTTGAAATGGTTCTAGTGGCCTTCTAGCACAGGGTATGATGGGGTAGGTATTCTAGCCACTGGCTGTGCAAGGCATGAGGCCTGTTAGTGATTCTATTTTTTCCTCTGCAGAATGGGTCTTTCTACATTCCAGGTCCTTTCTACCCCAATAAATAATGCGGCGATTCTCTCAGTGAGTTGTACTTTTGGTTTAAACAGCCAACTGTCTCTTAAAAAGGTCTTTTGTTTAAATTCCTTTAAAAAAAAGTCCTTTCAAAAAATTTTTTTTATTTTTTATTTTTAAATCCCATATGTTTACTCTGATCATGGAACTTTGTCATTTTGACCATCTCTGCTGTTTAAAATATTCTTTTTTTTTTTTTAAAGATTTTCTGTATTTATTTGACAGAGAGAGAAATCACAAGTAGGCGGAGAGTCAAGCAGAGAGAGATAGAAAAGCAGGCTCCTGCTGAGCAAAGAGCCCGATGTGGGGCTCAATCCCAGGACACTGAGATCATGGCCCGAGCCGAAGGCAGAGACTTAATCCACTGAGCCACCCAGGCGCCCCTGATTAAAATATTCTTCATCATTAGCACCTACTGCTCTCCTCTCTTGATGGTCTTTCTGGAAGGGGTCTTCTCTAGCTCTTCTAGCAGGAGATGGGCACTTCCCCTCTACCCCTGTTGCCAGACTAACCTTACCTATCCTGCAGGGTCAGGTAGGCCTGGCGCTTTATCTGTTGTTCTCCTCTGAGGGGTTAGTTTTTCATAGATACCGTGCTTTACCCTTTTCTTCTGCCAGTGAAGCCTAAGAAACTGTCCTAATGAGAAACCAGGAATTCAAACAGATCATATTTATCCTGAATGTTCTGTCCAAAATGAAAAATTCATTTCTGAGGTGCCTCAAGATCTCTGAGAAGGGAAGTTTCACCAACTCTGTCATGTAGGGGCATCAATTCCGATTCTGTGTCAATTTTACTACTTTCCCAGCTAGTAATTCTCTACCTCAGAAAGCCCACTGTCAACCGTTTTCTCTTTCAAAGGCAGTTGTTCTTAGAGTCTGCACATGGCACTTGGGGCCTGCTGGTCATTGGCTACTGCCCTCTGTACCTTGGGTCTAACAGCTGCAAGGCTTCAAGATGAGCACGTCTCTTGTTCTAGGACTTAATATAGTTTGGGGCACATGGTAAGCAATAATCACTTCTTTAGTTGATCCAAGTGTTGGATCTTTCTTAATTATTCTAGTACCACAATTTACTTGTTCTAAGATTTGTCCCCCCCCCATTTTAATATCTCTTAAGGTGGCACTCACCTTGCACTTGATGACATATCCTACTTTAACTGACAGCATTTCTCTTTCTTAGTAGAACATAAACTATAGTGCATCTTACACTTGATGAAAGCTAGGATGCAATGAAATACTCTATTTTGGTTACGATTCTGATATTTGAAATCCTCCGGTAGCTCCCTCTGCCCCCACAGTGTAGTACCTCATCTCCTTCCCATAGTATACAAACCTTCTCACCCCCAGTGTTAACCCCGGGGCTCAGCCTCCATCCCCATGTGATGCTGCCAGATCAGTTGTCGGGTGTCATGAACTTGCTGTAGTTTCCCGAATGCACTGTGCTCCCTCCTGGCACTCTGAAACTTGACACACTCATCCTCATTCTTCGCTTTGCCCTTGTCTATGACCTCCCCTGAAAATCTGTTCCTAAGTGGCTTTTCCCAGCTCCCACCTACCCTTGGCAGTCTATTATCTCCCTGTGGTAAAGCCTGTCACACTGCATCATGAACATGCCCGTTGTCCCCCTGAGATGAGAAAAGGGACAATGAGGGACCCAGCATTTGCAGCTCTAGTGCAGAGCCCCATGCCTGGCTTGCAGGAAATGCCAGATCATGAAGACAAACGGAGATCATCCTCTGGCTAAAACCAGCTCTTCTTTGCCTATCGCAGGATCTGGTCAATAAAGAGCAGCCAGTTATTATTGCTGTTTTTCTAGGGATTTTTACCCCATATATTTCCCAGGTCTCTACTCTTTTTGTGGCACTTTAATTCAGGCTTCAACCACTTCCTAGTCAGATCAGGTGAAATCATTTTCCTTCCCATACCCTCGATGTATTTCACATCTAGTAATTCTTTTTTTAAAGATCTTATTTACCCATTTGACAGACAGATCACAAGTAGGTAGAGAGGGAGGCAGAGAGAGAGGGGGGAAGCAGGCTCCCCGCTGAGCAGAGAGCCCGATGTGGGGCTCCATCCCAGGACCCTGAAATCTTGACCTGAGCCGAAGGCAGAGGCCTAAACCACTGAGCCACCCAGGAGCCCCCATATCTGGTAATTTTTAACCAACGTGGATTTGCTGCATCAAATAGTTCCTTCTTCTTCAAATATAAATAAAGTGATCAAGTCAATCGCATGTCTTAGGAGAATGTCATACCTTTAGTAGCAAACTTGAAATCTTGGCCATTGGTTTTGATTTTTGTTTTGGTTAGATTTGGTTCGGTTTTTGTCATTTTAAAAATCCCTCCAGCCCTTGGCTCTGTCTGACCTGATTGCTTTCAGCTGTTTCTGCAACAAAATTGTCCCGGCTTCGAAAACTCTCATTGTTTACAGTGGCGCCCTCTTCTGAACACTTTGTTAATAAAAAGCTTTTTTTTTTTTTTCGGCTATGGTAAATGTGGAACAACAATGAGGTAATTCAAGAGGTGAACCACAGATAAATTTCTCTAAGGGTTGGGTGAGGGTTACTCAAAAAGGAACTTGACAAGGCTTTAAAAGATATCGACAATCATTATAACATAACGTGACTGATTGTTACCGCGCTCTTAACTGGGCAAACACTTGTTGGCTTCCAAGAAAGACTAACATAGTTGAGATGGTTCTAGCGGCCTTCTAGCACAGGGTCTCATGAGGCAGGTATTCTAGCCACTGGCTGTGCAAGGCATGAGGCCTGTTAGTGATTCTATTTTTTCCTCTGCAGAATAGGTTTTTCTACATTCCAGGTCCTTTCTACCCCAATAAATAATGCGGCGATTCTCTCAGTGAGTTGTACTATTGGTTTAAACAGCCAACTGTCTCTTTAAAAGGACTTTTGTTTAAATTCCTTTAAAAAAAAAAGTCCTTTCAAAAAAATCTTTTTTCTTTATTTTTTAATTTTAAATTCCATATGTTTACTCTGATCATGGAACTTTGTCATTTTGACCTTCTCTGCTGATTAAAATATTCTTCATCATCAGCACCTACTGCTCTCCTCTCCTGGTGGTCTCTCCGGAAGGGGTCTTCTCTAGCTCTTCTAGCAGGAGATGGGCACTTCCCCTCTACCCCTGTTGCCAGACCAGCCTTACCTATCTTGCAGGGTCAGGTCGGCCTGGCCCTTTATCTGTTGTTCTCCTCTGAGTGGTTAGATTTTCATAGATCCCGTGCTTTGCTTTTGGCAGGATTTACCTGGATTATCAAAACCCTTTTCTTGTGCCAGTGAAGCCTAAGAAACAGTCCTAATGAGAGAACCAGGAAGTCAAACAGATCATATTTATCCTGAATGTTCTGTCCAAAATGAAAAATTCATTTCAGAGGAGCCTCAAGATCTCTGAGAAGGGAAGTTTCACCAACTCTGTCATGTAGGGGCATCAATTCCGATTCTGTGTCAATTGTCCTACTTTCCCAGCTAGTAATTCTCTACATCAGAAAGCCCACTCTCATCCGTTTCCTCTTTCAAAGGCAGTTGCTCTTAGAGTCTGCACATGGCACTTGGGGCCTGCTGATCGTTGGCTACTGCCCTCTGTACCTTGGGTCTAACAGCTGCGGTCCTCAAGATGAGCACGTCTCTTGTTCTAGGACTTAATATAGATTGGGGCACATGGTAAGCAATAATCACTTCTTTAGTTGATCCAAGTGTTGGATCTTTCTTAATTATTCTACTACCACAATTTACTTGTTCTAAGATTTGTCGACCCCCCATTTTAATTTCTCTTAAGGTGGCACTCACCTTGCACTTGATGACATATCCTACTTTAACTGACAGCATTTCTCTTTCTTAGTCGAACATAAACTATAGTGCATCTTACACTTGATGAAAGCTAGGATGCAATGAAATACTCTATTATGGTTACGATTCTGATATTTGAAATCCTCCGGTAGCTCCCTGTGCCCCCACAGTGTAGTACCTCACCTCCTCGCCATAGTATACAAACCTTCTCACCCCCAGTGTTAACCCCGGGGCTCAGCCTCCATCCCCAGGTGATGCTGCCAGATCAGCTATCAGTTGTCATGGACTTGCTGTAGTTTCCCGAATGCACTGTGCTGCCTCCTGGCACTTTGAAACTTGACACACTCATCCTCATTCTTCGCTTTGCCCTTGTCTATCACCTCCCTTGAAAATCTGTTCCTAAGTGGCTTTTCCCAGCTCCCACCTACCCTTGGCAGTCTATTATCTCCCTGTGGTAAAGCCTGTCACACTGCACCATGGACATGCCCGTTGTCCCCCTGAGAAGAGAAAAGGGACAATGAGGGCCCCCAGCATTTGCAGCTCTAGTGCAGAGCCCCATGCCTGGCTTGCAGGAAATGCCAGATCATGAAGACAAACGGAGATCATCCTCTGGCTAAAACCAGCTCTTCTTTGCCTACCGGAGGATCTGGATCAATAAAGAGCAGCCAGTTATTATTGCTGTTTTTCTAGGGATTTTTACCCCATATATTTCCCAGGTCTCTACTCTTTTTGTGGCACTTTAATTCAGGCTTCAACCACTTCCTAGTCAGATCAGGTGAAGTCATTTTCCTTCCCATACCCTCGATGTATTTCACATCTAGTAATTCTTTTTTTAAAGATCTTATTTACCCATTTGACAGACAGATCACAAGTAGGTAGAGAGGGAGGCAGAGAGAGAGGGGGGAAGCAGGCTCCCCGCTGAGCAGAGATCCCTATGTGGGGCTCTATCCCAGGATCCTGAAATCATGACTTGAGCCGAAGGCAGAGGCCTAAACCACTGAGCCACCCAGGAGCCCCCATATCTGGTAATTTTTAACCAACGTGGATTTGCTGCATCAAATAGTTCCTTCTTCTTCAAATATAAATATATAAATAAAGTGATCAAGTCACTCGCATGTCTTAGGAGAATGTCATAGCTTTAGTAGCAAACTTGAAATCTTGGCCATTGGTTTTGATTTTTGTTTTGGTTAGATTTGGTTCGGTTTTTGTCATTTTAAAAATCCCTCCAGCCCTTGGCTCTGTCTGACCCGATTGCTTTCAGCTGTTTCTGCAACAAAATTGTCAGGGCAGCGAAAACACTCATTGTTTACAGTGGCGCCCCCTTCTGAACACTTTGTTAATAAAAAGCTTTTTTGTTTCTTTGTTTTTCGGCTATGGTAAATGTGGAACAACAATAAGGTACTTCAAAGAGGTGAACCACAGATAAATTTCTCTAAGGGTGGGGTGAGTGTTACTCAAAAAGGAACTTGACAAGGCTTTTAAAGATATCGACAATCATTATATCATAACGTGACTGATTGTTACCGCGCTCTTAACTGGGAAAACACTTGTTGGCTTCCAAGAAAAACTAACATAGTTGAAATGGTTCTAGTGGCCTTCTAGCACAGGGTATGATGGGGTAGGTATTCTAGCCACTGGCTGTGCAAGGCATGAGGCCTGTTAGTGATTCTATTTTTTCCTCTGCAGAATGGGTCTTTCTACATTCCAAGTCCTTTCTACCCCAATAAATAATGTGGCGATTCTCTCAGTGAGTTGTACTATTGGTTTAAACAGCCAACTGTCTCTTTAAAAGGACTTTTGTTTAAATTCCTTTAAAAAAAAAGTCCTTTCAAAAAAATCTTTTTTCTTTATTTTTTAATTTTAAATTCCATATGTTTACTCTGTTCATGGAACTTTGTCATTTTGACCTTCTCTGCTGATTAAAATATTCTTCATCATCAGCACCTACTGCTCTCCTCTCCTGGTGGTCTCTCCGGAAGGGGTCTTCTCTAGCTCTTCTAGCAGGAGATGGGCACTTCCCCTCTACCCCTGTTGCCAGACCAGCCTTACCTATCCTGCAGGGTCAGGTCGGCCTGGCCCTTTATCTGTTGTTCTCCTCTGAGTGGTTAGATTTTCATAGATCCCGTGCTTTGCTTTTGGCAGGATTTACCTGGATTATCAAAACCCTTTTCTTGTGCCAGTGAAGCCTAAGAAACAGTCCTAATGAGAGAACCAGGAACTCAAACAGATCATATTTATCCTGAATGTTCTGTCCAAAATGAAAAATTCATTTCAGAGGAGCCTCAAGATCTCTGAGAAGGGAAGTTTCACCAACTCTGTCATGTAGGGGCATCAATTCAGATTCTGTGTCAATTGTCCTACTTTCCCAGCTAGTAATTCTCTACATCAGAAAGCCCACTCTCAACCGTTTCCTCTTTCAAAGGCAGTTGCTCTTAGAGTCTGCACATGGCACTTGGGGCCTGCTGATCGTTGGCTACTGCCCTCTGTACCTTGGGTCTAACAGCTGCGGTCCTCAAGATGAGCACGTCTCTTGTTCTAGGACTTAATATAGTTTGGGGCACATGGTAAGCAATAATCACTTCTTTAGTTGATCCAAGTGTTGGATCTTTCTTAATTATTCTACTACCACAATTTACTTGTTCTAAGATTTGTCGCCCCCCCATTTAAATATCTCTTAAGGTGGCACTCACCTTGCACTTGATGACATATCCTACTTTAACTTACAGCATTTCTCTTTTAGTCGAACATAAACTATAGTGCATCTTACACTTGATGAAAGCTAGGATGCAATGAAATACTCTATTATGGTTACGATTCTGATATTTGAAATCCTCCGGTAGCTCCCTGTGCCCCCACAGTGTAGTACCTCACCTCCTCGCCATAGTATACAAACCTTCTCACCCCCAGTGTTAACCCCGGGGCTCAGCCTCCATCCCCAGGTGATGCTGCCAGATCAGCTGTCGGTTGTCATGGACTTGCTGTAGTTTCCCGAATGCACTGTGCTGCCTCCTGGCACTTTGAAACTTGACACACTCATCCTCATTCTTCGCTTTGCCCTTGTCTATCACCTCCCCTGAAAATCTGTTCCTAAGTGGCTTTTCTCAGCTCCCACCTACCCTTGGCAGTCTATTATCTCCCTGTGGTAAAGCCTGTCACACTGCACCATGGACATGCCCGTTGTCCCCCTGAGAAGAGAAAAGGGACAATGAGGGCCCCCAGTATTTGCAGCTCTAGTGCAGAGCCCCATGCCTGGCTTGCAGGAAATGCCAGATCATGAAGACAAACGGAGATCATCCTCTGGCTAAAACCAGCTCTTCTTTGCCTACCGGAGGATCTGGATCAATAAAGAGCAGCCAGTTATTATTGCTGTTTTTCTAGGGATTTTTACCCCATATATTTCCCAGGTCTCTACTCTTTTTGTGGCACTTTAATTCAGGCTTCAACCACTTCCTAGTCAGATCAGGTGAAATCATTTTCCTTCCCATACCCTCGATGTATTTCACATCTAGTAATTCTTTTTTTAAAGATCTTATTTACCCATTTGACAGACAGATCACAAGTAGGTAGAGAGGGAGGCAGAGAGAGAGGGGGGAAGCAGGCTCCCCGCTGAGCAGAGATCCCTATGTGGGGCTCTATCCCAGGATCCTGAAATCATGACTTGAGCCGAAGGCAGAGGCCTAAACCACTGAGCCACCCAGGAGCCCCCATATCTGGTAATTTTTAACCAACGTGGATTTGCCGCATCAAATAGTTCCTTCTTCTTCAAATATAAATATATAAATAAAGTGATCAAGTCACTCGCATGTCTTAGGAGAATGTCATACCTTTAGTAGCAAACTTGAAATCTTGGCCATTGGTTTTGATTTTTGTTTTGGTTAGATTTGGTTCGGTTTTTGTCATTTTAAAAATCCCTCCAGCCCTTGGCTCTGTCTGACCCGATTGCTTTCAGCTGTTTCTGCAACAAAATTGTCAGGGCAGCGAAAACACTCATTGTTTACAGTGGCGCCCCCTTCTGAACACTTTGTTAATAAAAAGCTTTTTTGTTTCTTTGTTTTTTGGCTATGGTAAATGTGGAACAACAATAAGGTACTTCAAAGAGGTGAACCACAGATAAATTTCTCTAAGGGTGGGGTGAGTGTTACTCAAAAAGGAACTTGACAAGGCTTTTAAAGATTTCGACAATCATTATATCATAACGTGACTGATTGTTACCGCGCTCTTAACTGGGAAAACACTTGTTGGCTTCCAAGAAAAACTAACATAGTTGAAATGGTTCTAGTGGCCTTCTAGCACAGGGTATGATGGGGTAGGTATTCTAGCCACTGGCTGTGCAAGGCATGAGGCCTGTTAGTGATTCTATTTTTTCCTCTGCAGAATGGGTCTTTCTACATTCCAGGTCCTTTCAACCCCAATAAATAATGCGGCGGTTCTCTCAGTGAGTTGTACTTTTGGTTTAAACAGCCAACTGCCTCTTAAAAAGGTCTTTTGTTTAAATTCCTTTAAAAAAAAGTCTTTTCAAAAAAATTTTTTTATTTTTTATTTTTAAATCCCATATGTTTACTCTGATCATGGAACGTTGTCATTTTGACCATCTCTGCTGTTTAAAATATTCTTTTTTTTTTTTTAAAGATTTTCTGTATTTATTTGACAGAGAGAGAAATCACAAGTAGGCGGAGAGTCAAGCAGAGAGAGATAGAAAAGCAGGCTCCTGCTGAGCAAAGAGCCCGATATGGGGCTCAATCCCAGGACACTGAGATCATGGCCCGAGCCGAAGGCAGAGGCTTAATCCACTGAGCCACCCAGGCGCCCCTGATTAAAATATTCTTCATCATTAGCACCTACTGCTCTCCTCTCTTGATGGTCTCTCCGAAAGGGGTCTTCTCTAGCTCTTCTAGCAGGAGATGGGCAGTTCCCAAATACCCCTGTTGCCAGACTAACCTTACCTATCCTGCAGGGTCAGGTAGGCCTGGCCCTTTATCTGTTGTTCTCCTCTGAGGGGTTAGTTTTTCATAGATACCGTGCTTTGCTTTTGTCAGGATTTACCCTGGATTATCAAAACCCTTTTCTTCTGCCAGTGAAGCCTAAGAAACTGTCCTAATGAGAAACCAGGAATTCAAACAGATCATATTTATCCTGAATGTTCTGTCCAAAACGAAAAATTCATTTCTGAGGAGCCTCAAGATCTCTGAGAAGGGAAGTTTCACCAACTCTGTCATGTAGGGGCATCAATTCCGATTCTGTGTCAATTTTACTACTTTCCCAGCTAGTAATTCTCTACCTCAGAAAGCCCACTGTCAACCGTTTTCTCTTTCAAAGGCAGTTGCTCTTAGAGTCTGCACATGGCACTTGGGGCCTGCTGGTCATTGGCTACTGCCCTCTGTACCTTGGGTCTAACAGCTGCAAGGCTTCAAGATGAGCACGTCTCTTGTTCCAGGACTTAATATAGTTTGGGGCACATGGTAAGCAATAATCACTTCTTTAGTTGATCCAAGTGTTGGATCTTTCTTAATTATTCTACCACCACAATTTACTTGTTCTAAGATTTGTCGCCCCCCCATTTTAATATCTCTTAAGGTGGCACTCACCTTGCACTTGATGACATATCCTACTTTAACTGACAGCATTTCTCTTTCTTAGTCGAACATAAACTATAGTGCATCTTACACTTGATGAAAGCTAGGATGCAATGAAATACTCTATTATGGTTACGATTCTGATATTTGAAATCCTCCGGTAGCTCCCTGTGCCCCCACAGTGTAGTACCTCACCTCCTCGCCATAGTATACAAACCTTCTCACCCCCAGTGTTAACCCCGGGGCTCAGCCTCCATCCCCAGGTGATGCTGCCAGATCAGCTATCGGTTGTCATGGACTTGCTGTAGTTTCCCGAATGCACTGTGCTGCCTCCTGGCACTTTGAAACTTGACACACTTATCCTCATTCTTCGCTTTGCCCTTGTCTATCACCTCCCTTGAAAATCTGTTCCTAAGTGGCTTTTCCCACCTCCCACCTACCCTTGGCAGTCTATTATCTCCCTGTGGTAAAGCCTGTCACACTGCACCATGGACATGCCCGTTGTCCCCCTGAGAAGAGAAAAGGGACAATGAGGGCCCCCAGCATTTGCAGCTCTAGTGCAGAGCCCCATGCCTGGCTTGCAGGAAATGCCAGATCATGAAGACAAACGGAGATCATCCTCTGGCTAAAACCAGCTCTTCTTTGCCTACCGGAGGATCTGGATCAATAAAGAGCAGCCAGTTATTATTGCTGTTTTTCTAGGGATTTTTACCCCATATATTTCCCAGGTCTCTACTCTTTTTGTGGCACTTTAATTCAGGCTTCAACCACTTCCTAGTCAGATCAGGTGAAGTCATTTTCCTTCCCATACCCTCGATGTATTTCACATCTAGTAATTCTTTTTTTAAAGATCTTATTTACCCATTTGACAGACAGATCACAAGTAGGTAGAGAGGGAGGCAGAGAGAGAGGGGGGAAGCAGGCTCCCCGCTGAGCAGAGATCCCTATGTGGGGCTCTATCCCAGGATCCTGAAATCATGACTTGAGCCGAAGGCAGAGGCCTAAACCACTGAGCCACCCAGGAGCCCCCATATCTGGTAATTTTTAACCAACGTGGATTTGCTGCATCAAATAGTTCCTTCTTCTTCAAATATAAATATATAAATAAAGTGATCAAGTCACTCGCATGTCTTAGGAGAATGTCATACCTTTAGTAGCAAACTTGAAATCTTGGCCATTGGTTTTGATTTTTGTTTTGGTTAGATTTGGTTCGGTTTTTGTCATTTTAAAAATCCCTCCAGCCCTTGGCTCTGTCTGACCCGATTGCTTTCAGCTGTTTCTGCAACAAAATTGTCAGGGCAGCGAAAACACTCATTGTTTACAGTGGCGCCCCCTTCTGAACACTTTGTTAATAAAAAGCTTTTTTGTTTCTTTGTTTGTTTTTCGGCTATGGTAAATGTGGAACAACAATGAGGTACTTCAAAGAGGTGAACCACAGATAAATTTCTCTAAGGGTGGGGTGAGTGTTACTCAAAAAGGAACTTGACAAAGCTTTTAAAGATATCGACAATCATTATAATATAACGTGACTGATTGTTACCGCGCTCTTAACTGGGCAAACACTTGTTGGCTTCCAAGAAAAACTAACATAGTTGAAATGGTTCTAGTGGCCTTCTAGCACAGGGTATGATGGGTAGGTATTCTAGCCACTGGCTGTGCAAGGCATGAGGCCTGTTAGTGATTCTATTTTTTCCTCTGCAGAATGGGTCTTTCTACATTCCAGGTCCTTTCTACCCCAATAAATAATGCGGCGATTCTCTCAGTGAGTTGTACTTTTGGTTTAAACAGCCAACTGTCTCTTAAAAAGGTCTTTTGTTTAAATTCCTTTAAAAAAAAGTCCTTTCAAAAAATTTTTTTTATTTTTTATTTTTAAATCCCATATGTTTACTCTGATCATGGAACTTTGTCATTTTGACCATCTCTGCTGTTTAAAATATTCTTTTTTTTTTTTAAAGATTTTCTGTATTTGACAGAGAGAGAAATCACAAGTAGGCGGAGAGTCAAGTAGAGAGAGAGATAGAAAAGCAGGCTCCTGCTGAGCAAAGAGCCCGATGTGGGGCTCAATCCCAGGACACTGAGATCATGGCCCGAGCCGAAGGCAGAGGCTTAATCCACTGAGCCACCCAGGCGCCCCTGATTAAAATATTCTTCATCATTAGCACCTACTGCTCTCCTCTCTTGATGGTCTCTCCGAAAGGGGTCTTCTCTAGCTCTTCTAGCAGGAGATGGGCAGTTCCCAAATACCCCTGTTGCCAGACTAACCTTACCTATCCTGCAGGGTCAGGTAGGCCTGGCCCTTTATCTGTTGTTCTCCTCTGAGGGGTTAGTTTTTCATAGATACCGTGCTTTGCTTTTGTCAGGATTTACCCTGGATTATCAAAACCCTTTTCTTCTGCCAGTGAAGCCTAAGAAACTGTCCTAATGAGAAACCAGGAATTCAAACATATCATATTTATCCTGAATGTTCTGTCCAAAACGAAAAATTCATTTCTGAGGTGCCTCAAGATCTCTGAGAAGGGAAGTTTCACCAACTCTGTCATGTAGGGGCATCAATTCCGATTCTGTGTCAATTTTACTACTTTCCCAGCTAGTAATTCTCTACCTCAGAAAGCCCACTGTCAACCGTTTTCTCTTTCAAAGGCAGTTGCTCTTAGAGTCTGCACATGGCACTTGGGGCCTGCTGGTCATTGGCTACTGCCCTCTGTACCTTGGGTCTAACAGCTGCAAGGCTTCAAGATGAGCACGTCTCTTGTTCCAGGACTTAATATAGTTTGGGGCACATGGTAAGCAATAATCACTTCTTTAGTTGATCCAAGTGTTGGATCTTTCTTAATTATTCTACCACCACAATTTACTTGTTCTAAGATTTGTCGCCCCCCCATTTTAATATCTCTTAAGGTGGCACTCACCTTGCACTTGATGACATATCCTACTTTAACTGACAGCATTTCTCTTTCATAGTCGAACATAAACTATAGTGCATCTTACACTTGATGAAAGCTAGGATGCAATGAAATACTCTATTATGGTTACGATTCTGATATTTGAAATCCTCCGGTAGCTCCCTGTGCCCCCACAGTGTAGTACCTCACCTCCTCGCCATAGTATACAAACCTTCTCACCCCCAGTGTTAACCCCGGGGCTCAGCCTCCATCCCCAGGTGATGCTGCCAGATCAGCTGTCGGTTGTCATGGACTTGCTGTAGTTTCCCGAATGCACTGTGCTGCCTCCTGGCACTTTGAAACTTGACACACTCATCCTCATTCTTCACTTTGCCCTTGTCTATCACCTCCCCTGAAAATCTGTTCCTAAGTGGCTTTTCCCAGCTCCCACCTACCCTTGGCAGTCTATTATCTCCCTGTGGTAAAGCCTGTCACACTGCACCATGGACATGCCCGTTGTCCCCCTGAGAAGAGAAAAGGGACAATGAGGGCCCCCAGCATTTGCAGCTCTAGTGCAGAGCCCCATGCCTGGCTTGCAGGAAATGCCAGATCATGAAGACAAACGGAGATCATCCTCTGGCTAAAACCAGCTCTTCTTTGCCTACCGGAGGATCTGGATCAATAAAGAGCAGCCAGTTATTATTGCTGTTTTTCTAGGGATTTTTACCCCATATATTTCCCAGGTCTCTACTCTTTTTGTGGCACTTTAATTCAGGCTTCAACCACTTCCTAGTCAGATCAGGTGAAGTCATTTTCCTTCCCATACCCTCGATGTATTTCACATCTAGTAATTCTTTTTTTAAAGATCTTATTTACCCATTTGACAGACAGATCACAAGTAGGTAGAGAGGGAGGCAGAGAGAGAGGGGGGAAGCAGGCTCCCCGCTGAGCAGAGATCCCTATGTGGGGCTCTATCCCAGGATCCTGAAATCATGACTTGAGCCGAAGGCAGAGGCCTAAACCACTGAGCCACCCAGGAGCCCCCATATCTGGTAATTTTTAACCAACGTGGATTTGCTGCATCAAATAGTTCCTTCTTCTTCAAATATAAATATATAAATAAAGTGATCAAGTCACTCGCATGTCTTAGGAGAATGTCATAGCTTTAGTAGCAAACTTGAAATCTTGGCCATTGGTTTTGATTTTTGTTTTGGTTAGATTTGGTTCGGTTTTTGTCATTTTAAAAATCCCTCCAGCCCTTGGCTCTGTCTGACCCGATTGCTTTCAGCTGTTTCTGCAACAAAATTGTCAGGGCAGCGAAAACACTCATTGTTTACAGTGGCGCCCCCTTCTGAACACTTTGTTAATAAAAAGCTTTTTTGTTTCTTTGTTTTTCGGCTATGGTAAATGTGGAACAACAATAAGGTACTTCAAAGAGGTGAACCACAGATAAATTTCTCTAAGGGTGGGGTGAGTGTTACTCAAAAAGGAACTTGACAAGGCTTTTAAAGATATCGACAATCATTATATCATAACGTGACTGATTGTTACCGCGCTCTTAACTGGGAAAACACTTGTTGGCTTCCAAGAAAAACTAACATAGTTGAAATGGTTCTAGTGGCCTTCTAGCACAGGGTATGATGGGGTAGGTATTCTAGCCACTGGCTGTGCAAGGCATGAGGCCTGTTAGTGATTCTATTTTTTCCTCTGCAGAATGGGTCTTTCTACATTCCAGGTCCTTTCTACCCCAATAAATAATGTGGCGATTCTCTCAGTGAGTTGTACTATTGGTTTAAACAGCCAATTGTCTCTTTAAAAGGACTTTTGTTTAAATTCCTTTAAAAAAAAAGTCCTTTCAAAAAAATCTTTTTTCTTTATTTTTTAATTTTAAATTCCATATGTTTACTCTGTTCATGGAACTTTGTCATTTTGACCTTCTCTGCTGATTAAAATATTCTTCATCATCAGCACCTACTGCTCTCCTCTCCTGGTGGTCTCTCCGCATGGGGTCTTCTCTAGCTCTTCTAGCAGGAGATGGGCACTTCCCCTCTACCCCTGTTGCCAGACCAGCCTTACCTATCCTGCAGGGTCAGGTTGGCCTGGCCCTTTATCTGTTGTTCTCCTCTGAGTGGTTAGATTTTCATAGATCCCGTGCTTTGCTTTTGTCAGGATTTACCTGGATTATCAAAACCCTTTTCTTGTGCCAGTGAAGCCTAAGAAACAATCCTAATGAGAGAACCAGGAAATCTGGCCCTTTATCTGTTGTTCTCCTCTGAGGGGTTAGTTTTTCATAGATACCGTGCTTTGCTTTTGTCAGGATTTACCCTGGATTATCAAAACCCTTTTCTTCTGCCAGTGAAGCCTAAGAAACTGTCCTAATGAGAAACCAGGAATTCAAACAGATCATATTTATCCTGAATGTTCTGTCCAAAACGAAAAATTCATTTCTGAGGAGCCTCAAGATCTCTGAGAAGGGAAGTTTCACCAACTCTGTCATGTAGGGGCATCAATTCCGATTCTGTGTCAATTTTACTACTTTCCCAGCTAGTAATTCTCTACCTCAGAAAGCCCACTGTCAACCGTTTTCTCTTTCAAAGGCAGTTGCTCTTAGAGTCTGCACATGGCACTTGGGGCCTGCTGGTCATTGGCTACTGCCCTCTGTACCTTGGGTCTAACAGCTGCAAGGCTTCAAGATGAGCACGTCTCTTGTTCCAGGACTTAATATAGTTTGGGGCACATGGTAAGCAATAATCACTTCTTTAGTTGATCCAAGTGTTGGATCTTTCTTAATTATTGTACCACCACAATTTACTTGTTCTAAGATTTGTCGCCCCCCCATTTTAATATCTCTTAAGGTGGCACTCACCTTGCACTTGATGACATATCCTACTTTAACTGACAGCATTTCTCTTTCTTAGTCGAACATAAACTATAGTGCATCTTACACTTGATGAAAGCTAGGATGCAATGAAATACTCTATTATGGTTACGATTCTGATATTTGAAATCCTCCGGTAGCTCCCTGTGCCCCCACAGTGTAGTACCTCACCTCCTCGCCATAGTATACAAACCTTCTCACCCCCAGTGTTAACCCCGGGGCTCAGCCTCCATCCCCAGGTGATGCTGCCAGATCAGCTATCGGTTGTCATGGACTTGCTGTAGTTTCCCGAATGCACTGTGCTGCCTCCTGGCACTTTGAAACTTGACACACTCATCCTCATTCTTCGCTTTGCCCTTGTCTATCACCTGCCTTGAAAATCTGTTCCTAAGTGGCTTTTCCCACCTCCCACCTACCCTTGGCAGTCTATTATCTCCCTGTGGTAAAGCTTGTCACACTGCACCATGGACATGCCCGTTGTCCCCCTGAGAAGAGAAAAGGGACAATGAGGGCCCCCAGCATTTGCAGCTCTAGTGCAGAGCCCCATGCCTGGCTTGCAGGAAATGCCAGATCATGAAGACAAACGGAGATCATCCTCTGGCTAAAACCAGCTCTTCTTTGCCTACCGGAGGATCTGGATCAATAAAGAGCAGCCAGTTATTATTGCTGTTTTTCTAGGGATTTTTACCCCATATATTTCCCAGGTCTCTACTCTTTTTGTGGCACTTTAATTCAGGCTTCAACCACTTCCTAGTCAGATCAGGTGAAATCATTTTCCTTCCCATACCCTCGATGTATTTCACATCTAGTCATTCTTTTTTTAAAGATCTTATTTACCCATTTGACAGACAGATCACACGTAGGTAGAGAGGGAGGCAGAGAGAGAGGGGGGAAGCAGGCTCCCCGCTGAGCAGAGATCCCTATGTGGGGCTCTATCCCAGGATCCTGAAATCATGACTTGAGCCGAAGGCAGAGGCCTAAACCACTGAGACACCCAGGAGCCCCCATATCTGGTAATTTTTAACCAACGTGGATTTGCTGCATCAAATAGTTCCTTCTTCTTCAAATATAAATATATAAATAAAGTGATCAAGTCACTCGCATGTCTTAGGAGAATGTCATACCTTTAGTAGCAAACTTGAAATCTTGGCCATTGGTTTTGATTTTTGTTTTGGTTAGATTTGGTTCGGTTTTTGTCATTTTAAAAATCCCTCCAGCCCTTGGCTCTGTCTGACCCGATTGCTTTCAGCTGTTTCTGCAACAAAATTGTCCCGGCAGCGAAAACTCTCATTGTTTACAGTGGCGCCCCCTTCTGAACACTTTGTTAATAAAAAGCTTTTTTGTTTCTTTGTTTGTTTTTCGGCTATGGTAAATGTGGAACAACAATGAGGTACTTCAAAGAGGTGAACCACAGATAAATTTCTCTAAGGGTGGGGTGAGTGTTACTCAAAAAGGAACTTGACAAGGCTTTTAAAGATATCGACAATCATTATATCATAACGTGACTGATTGTTACCGCGCTCTTAACTGGGAAAACACTTGTTGGCTTCCAAGAAAAACTAACATAGTTGAAATGGTTCTAGTGGCCTTCTAGCACAGGGTATGATGGGTAGGTATTCTAGCCACTGGCTGTGCAAGGCATGAGGCCTGTTAATGATTCTATTTTTTCCTCTGCAGAATGGGTCTTTCTACATTTCAGGTCCTTTCTACCCCAATAAATAATGCGGCGATTCTCTCAGTGAGTTGTACTTTTGGTTTAAACAGCCAACTGTCTCTTAAAAAGGTCTTTTGTTTAAATTCCTTTAAAAAAAAGTCCTTCCAAAAAATTTTTTTTATTTTTTATTTTTAAATCCCATATGTTTACTCTGATCATGGAACTTTGTCATTTTGACCATCTCTGCTGTTTAAAATATTCTTTTTTTTTTTTAAAGATTTTCTGTATTTGACAGAGAGAGAAATCACAAGTAGGCGGAGAGTCAAGTAGAGAGAGAGATAGAAAAGCAGGCTCCTGCTGAGCAAAGAGCCCGATGTGGGGCTCAATCCCAGGACACTGAGATCATGGCCCGAGCCGAAGGCAGAGGCTTAATCCACTGAGCCACCCAGGCGCCCCTGATTAAAATATTCTTCATCATTAGCACCTACTGCTCTTGGTAGGTGCTTGGTTTAAACAGCCAACTGTCTCTTTAAAAGGACTTTTGTTTAAATTCCTTTAAAAAAAAAGTCCTTTCAAAAAAATCTTTTTTCTTTATTTTTTAATTTTAAATTCCATATGTTTACTCTGTTCATGGAACTTTGTCATTTTGACCTTCTCTGCTGATTAAAATATTCTTCATCATCAGCACCTACTGCTCTCCTCTCCTGGTGGTCTCTCCAGAAGGGGTCTTCTCTAGCTCTTCTAGCAGGAGATGGGCACTTCCCCTCTACCCCTGTTGCCAGACCAGCCTTACCTATCCTGCAGGGTCAGGTCGGCCTGGCCCTTTATCTGTTGTTCTCCTCTGAGTGGTTAGATTTTCATAGATCCCGTGCTTTGCTTTTGTCAGGATTTACCTGGATTATCAAAACCCTTTTCTTGTGCCAGTGAAGCCTAAGAAACAATCCTAATGAGAGAACCAGGAACTCAAACAGATCATATTTATCCTGAATGTTCTGTCCAAAATGAAAAATTCATTTCAGAGGAGCCTCAAGATCTCTGAGAAGGGAAGTTTCACCAACTCTGTCATGTAGGGGCATCAATTCCGATTCTGTGTCAATTTTACTACTTTCCCAGCTAGTAATTCTCTACCTCAGAAAGCCCACTCTCAACCGTTTTCTCTTTCAAAGGCAGTTGCTCTTAGAGTCTGCACATGGCACTTGGGGCCTGCTGGTCATTGGCTACTGCCCTCTGTACCTTGGGTCTAACAGCTGCAAGGCATCAAGATGAGCACGTCTCTTGTTCTAGAACTTAATATAGTTTGGGGCACATGGTAAGCAATAATCACTTCTTTAGTTGATCCAAGTGTTGGATCTTTCTTAATTATTCTACTACCACAATTTACTTGTTCTAAGATTTGTCGCCCCCCCATTTTAATATCTCTTAAGGTGGCACTCACCTTGCACTTGATGACATATCCTACTTTAACTGACAGCATTTCTCTTTCTTAGTCGAACATAAACTATAGTGCATCTTACACTTGATGAAAGCTAGGATGCAATGAAATACTCTATTATGGTTACGATTCTGATATTTGAAATCCTCCGGTAGCTCCCTGTGCCCCCACAGTGTAGTACCTCACCTCCTCGCCATAGTATACAAACCTTCTCACCCCCAGTGTTAACCCCGGGGCTCAGCCTCCATCCCCAGGTGATGCTGCCAGATCAGCTGTCGGTTGTCATGGACTTGCTGTAGTTTCCCGAATGCACTGTGCTGCCTCCTGGCACTTTGAAACTTGACACACTCATCCTCATTCTTCGCTTTGCCCTTGTCTATCACCTCCCCTGAAAATCTGTTCCTAAGTGGCTTTTCTCAGCTCCCACCTACCCTTGGCAGTCTATTATCTCCCTGTGGTAAAGCCTGTCACACTGCACCATGGACATGCCCGTTGTCCCCCTGAGAAGAGAAAAGGGACAATGAGGGCCCCCAGTATTTGCAGCTCTAGTGCAGAGCCCCATGCCTGGCTTTCAGGAAATGCCAGATCATGAAGACAAACGGAGATCATCCTCTGGCTAAAACCAGCTCTTCTTTGCCTACCGGAGGATCTGGATCAATAAAGAGCAGCCAGTTATTATTGCTGTTTTTCTAGGGATTTTTACCCCATATATTTCCCAGGTCTCTACTCTTTTTGTGGCACTTTAATTCAGGCTTCAACCACTTCCTAGTCAGATCAGGTGAAATCATTTTCCTTCCCATACCCTCGATGTATTTCACATCTAGTAATTCTTTTTTTAAAGATCTTATTTACCCATTTGACAGACAGATCACAAGTAGGTAGAGAGGGAGGCAGAGAGAGAGGGGGGAAGCAGGCTCCCCGCTGAGCAGAGATCCCTATGTGGGGCTCTATCCCAGGATCCTGAAATCATGACTTGAGCCGAAGGCAGAGGCCTAAACCACTGAGCCACCCAGGAGCCCCCATATCTGGTAAATTTTAACCAACGTGGATTTGCTGCATCAAATAGTTCCTTCTTCTTCAAATATAAATATATAAATAAAGTGATCAAGTCACTCGCATGTCTTAGGAGAATGTCATACCTTTAGTAGCAAACTTGAAATCTTGGCCATTGGTTTTGATTTTTGTTTTGGTTAGATTTGGTTCGGTTTTTGTCATTTTAAAAATCCCTCCAGCCCTTGGCTCTGTCTGACCCGATTGCTTTCAGCTGTTTCTGCAACAAAATTGTCAGGGCAGCGAAAACACTCATTGTTTACAGTGGCGCCCCCTTCTGAACACTTTGTTAATAAAAAGCTTTTTTGTTTCTTTGTTTTTCGGCTATGGTAAATGTGGAACAACAATAAGGTACTTCAAAGAGGTGAACCATAGATAAATTTCTCTAAGGGTGGGGTGAGTGTTACTCAAAAAGGAACTTGACAAGGCTTTTAAAGATATCGACAATCATTATATCATAACGTGACTGATTGTTACGCGCTCTTAACTGGGAAAACACTTGTTGGCTTCCAAGAAAAACTAACATAGTTGAAATGGTTCTAGTGGCCTTCTAGCACAGGGTATGATGGGGTAGGTATTCTAGCCACTGGCTGTGCAAGGCATGAGGCCTGTTAGTGATTCTATTTTTTCCTCTGCAGAATGGGTCTTTCTACATTCCAGGTCCTTTCAACCCCAATAAATAATGCGGCGATTCTCTCAGTGAGTTGTACTTTTGGTTTAAACAGCCAACTGCCTCTTAAAAAGGTCTTTTGTTTAAATTCCTTTAAAAAAAAGTCTTTTCAAAAAAATTTTTTTATTTTTTATTTTTAAATCCCATATGTTTACTCTGATCATGGAACTTTGTCATTTTGACCATCTCTGCTGTTTAAAATATTCTTTTTTTTTTTTTTAAAGATTTTCTGTATTTATTTGACAGAGAGAGAAATCACAAGTAGGCGGAGAGTCAAGCAGAGAGAGAGATAGAAAAGCAGGCTCCTGCTGAGCAAAGAGCCCGATGTGGGGCTCAATCCCAGGACACTGAGATCATGGCCCGAGCCGAAGGCAGAGGCTTAATCCACTGAGCCACCCAGGCGCCCCTGATTAAAATATTCTTCATCATTAGCACCTACTGCTCTCCTCTCTTGATGGTCTCTCCGAAAGGGGTCTTCTCTAGCTCTTCTAGCAGGAGATGGGCAGTTCCCAAATATCCCTGTTGCCAGACTAACCTTACCTATCCTGCAGGGTCAGGTAGGCCTGGCCCTTTATCTGTTGTTCTCCTCTGAGGGGTTAGTTTTTCATAGATACCGTGCTTTGCTTTTGTCAGGATTTACCCTGGATTATCAAAACCCTTTTCTTCTGCCAGTGAAGCCTAAGAAACTGTCCTAATGAGAAACCAGGAATTCAAACAGATCATATTTATCCTGAATGTTCTGTCCAAAACGAAAAATTCATTTCTGAGGTGCCTCAAGATCTCTGAGAAGGGAAGTTTCACCAACTCTGTCATGTAGGGGCATCAATTCCGATTCTGTGTCAATTTTACTACTTTCCCAGCTAGTAATTCTCTACCTCAGAAAGCCCACTGTCAACCGTTTTCTCTTTCAAAGGCAGTTGCTCTTAGAGTCTGCACATGGCACTTGGGGCCTGCTGGTCATTGGCTACTGCCCTCTGTACCTTGGGTCTAACAGCTGCAAGGCTTCAAGATGAGCACGTCTCTTGTTCTAGAACTTAATATAGTTTGGGGCACATGGTAAGCAATAATCACTTCTTTAGTTGATCCAAGTGTTGGATCTTTCTTAATTATTCTACCACCACAATTTACTTGTTCTAAGATTTGTCGCCCCCCCATTTTAATATCTCTTAAGGTGGCACTCACCTTGCACTTGATGACATATCCTACTTTAACTGACAGCATTTCTCTTTCTTAGTCGAACATAAACTATAGTGCATCTTACACTTGATGAAAGCTAGGATGCAATGAAATACTCTATTATGGTTACGATTCTGATATTTGAAATCCTCCGGTAGCTCCCTGTGCCCCCACAGTGTAGTACCTCACCTCCTCGCCATAGTATACAAACCTTCTCACCCCCAGTGTTAACCCCGGGGCTCAGCCTCCATCCCCAGGTGATGCTGCCAGATCAGCTGTCGGTTGTCATGGACTTGCTGTAGTTTCCCGAATGCACTGTGCTGCCTCCTGGCACTTTGAAACTTGACACACTCATCCTCATTCTTCGCTTTGCCCTTGTCTATCACCTCCCTTGAAAATCTGTTCCTAAGTGGCTTTTCCCAGCTCCCACCTACCCTTGGCAGTCTATTATCTCCCTGTGGTAAAGCCTGTCACACTGCACCATGGACATGCCCGTTGTCCCCCTGAGAAGAGAAAAGGGACAATGAGGGCCCCCAGCATTTGCAGCTCTAGTGCAGAGCCCCATGCCTGGCTTGCAGGAAATGCCAGATCATGAAGACAAACGGAGATCATCCTCTGGCTAAAACCAGCTCTTCTTTGCCTACCGGAGGATCTGGATCAATAAAGAGCAGCCAGTTATTATTGCTCTTTTTCTAGGGATTTTTACCCCATATATTTCCCAGGTCTCTACTCTTTTTGTGGCACTTTAATTCAGGCTTCAACCACTTCCTAGTCAGATCAGGTGAAATCATTTTCCTTCCCATACCCTCGATGTATTTCACATCTAGTAATTCTTTTTTTAAAGATCTTATTTACCCATTTGACAGACAGATCACACGTAGGTAGAGAGGGAGGCAGAGAGAGAGGGGGGAAGCAGGCTCCCCGCTGAGCAGAGATCCCTATGTGGGGCTCTATCCCAGGATCCTGAAATCATGACTTGAGCCGAAGGCAGAGGCCTAAACCACTGAGACACCCAGGAGCCCCCATATCTGGTAATTTTTAACCAACGTGGATTTGCTGCATCAAATAGTTCCTTCTTCTTCAAATATAAATATATAAATAAAGTGATCAAGTCACTCGCATGTCTTAGGAGAATGTCATACCTTTAGTAGCAAACTTGAAATCTTGGCTATTGGTTTTGATTTTTGTTTTGGTTAGATTTGGTTCGGTTTTTGTCATTTTAAAAATCCCTCCAGCCCTTGGCTCTGTCTGACCCGATTGCTTTCAGCTGTTTCTGCAACAAAATTGTCCCGGCAGCGAAAACTCTCATTGTTTACAGTGGCGCCCCCTTCTGAACACTTTGTTAATAAAAAGCTTTTTTGTTTGTTTGTTTTTCGGCTATGGTAAATGTGGAACAACAATGAGGTACTTCAAAGAGGTGAACCACAGATAAATTTCTCTAAGGGTGGGGTGAGTGTTACTCAAAAAGGAACTTGACAAGGCTTTTAAAGATATCGACAATCATTATAATATAACGTGACTGATTGTTACCGCGCTCTTAACTGGGCAAACACTTGTTGGCTTCCAAGAAAAACTAACATAGTTGAAATGGTTCTAGTGGCCTTCTAGCACAGGGTATGATGGGTAGGTATTCTAGCCACTGGCTGTGCAAGGCATGAGGCCTGTTAGTGATTCTATTTTTTCCTCTGCAGAATGGGTCTTTCTACATTCCAGGTCCTTTCTACCCCAATAAATAATGCGGCGATTCTCTCAGTGAGTTGTACTTTTGGTTTAAACAGCCAACTGTCTCTTAAAAAGGTCTTTTGTTTAAATTCCTTTAAAAAAAAGTCCTTTCAAAAAATTTTTTTTTATTTTTTATTTTTAAATCCCATATGTTTACTCTGATCATGGAACTTTGTCATTTTGACCATCTCTGCTGTTTAAAATATTCTTTTTTTTTTTTTTAAAGATTTTCTGTATTTGACAGAGAGAGAAATCACAAGTAGGCGGAGAGTCAAGTAGAGAGAGAGATAGAAAAGCAGGCTCCTGCTGAGCAAAGAGCCCGATGTGGGGCTCAATCCCAGGACACTGAGATCATGGCCCGAGCCGAAGGCAGAGGCTTAATCCACTGAGCCACCCAGGCGCCCCTGATTAAAATATTCTTCATCATTAGCACCTACTGCTCTCCTCTCTTGATGGTCTCTCCGAAAGGGGTCTTCTCTAGCTCTTCTAGCAGGAGATGGGCAGTTCCCAAATATCCATGTTGCCAGACTAACCTTACCTATCCTGCAGGGTCAGGTAGGCCTGGCCCTTTATCTGTTGTTCTCCTCTGAGGGGTTAGTTTTTCATAGATACCGTGCTTTGCTTTTGTCAGGATTTACCCTGGATTATCAAAACCCTTTTCTTCTGCCAGTGAAGCCTAAGAAACTGTCCTAATGAGAAACCAGGAATTCAAACATATCATATTTATCCTGAATGTTCTGTCCAAAACGAAAAATTCATTTCTGAGGTGCCTCAAGATCTCTGAGAAGGGAAGTTTCACCAACTCTGTCATGTAGGGGCATCAATTCCGATTCTGTGTCAATTGTCCTACTTTCCCAGCTAGTAATTCTCTACATCAGAAAGCCCACTCTCAACCGTTTCCTCTTTCAAAGGCAGTTGCTCTTAGAGTCTGCACATGGCACTTGGGGCCTGCTGATCGTTGGCTACTGCCCTCTGTACCTTGGGTCTAACAGCTGCGGTCCTCAAGATGAGCACGTCTCTTGTTCTAGGACTTAATATAGTTTGGGGCACATGGTAAGCAATAATCACTTCTTTAGTTGATCCAAGTGTTGGATCTTTCTTAATTATTCTACTACCACAATTTACTTGTTCTAAGATTTGTCGCCCCCCCATTTAAATATCTCTTAAGGTGGCACTCACCTTGCACTTGATGACATATCCTACTTTAACTGACAGCATTTCTCTTTCTTAGTCGAACATAAACTATAGTGCATCTTACACTTGATGAAAGCTAGGATGCAATGAAATACTCTATTATGGTTACGATTCTGATATTTGAAATCCTCCGGTAGCTCCCTGTGCCCCCACAGTGTAGTACCTCACCTCCTCGCCATAGTATACAAACCTTCTCACCCCCAGTGTTAACCCCGGGGCTCAGCCTCCATCCCCAGGTGATGCTGCCAGATCAGCTATCGGTTGTCATGGACTTGCTGTAGTTTCCCGAATGCACTGTGCTGCCTCCTGGCACTTTGAAACTTGACACACTCATCCTCATTCTTCGCTTTGCCCTTGTCTATCACCTCCCTTGAAAATCTGTTCCTAAGTGGCTTTTCCCAGCTCCCACCTACCCTTGGCAGTCTATTATCTCCCTGTGGTAAAGCCTGTCACACTGCACCATGGACATGCCCGTTGTCCCCCTGAGAAGAGAAAAGGGACAATGAGGGCCCCCAGCATTTGCAGCTCTAGTGCAGAGCCCCATGCCTGGCTTGCAGGAAATGCCAGATCATGAAGACAAACGGAGATCATCCTCTGGCTAAAACCAGCTCTTCTTTGCCTACCGGAGGATCTGGATCAATAAAGAGCAGCCAGTTATTATTGCTGTTTTTCTAGGGATTTTTACCCCATATATTTCCCAGGTCTCTACTCTTTTTGTGGCACTTTAATTCAGGCTTCAACCACTTCCTAGTCAGATCAGGTGAAATCATTTTCCTTCCCATACCCTCGATGTATTTCACATCTAGTCATTCTTTTTTTAAAGATCTTATTTACCCATTTGACAGACAGATCACACGTAGGTAGAGAGGGAGGCAGAGAGAGAGGGGGGAAGCAGGCTCCCCGCTGAGCAGAGATCCCTATGTGGGGCTCTATCCCAGGATCCTGAAATCATGACTTGAGCCGAAGGCAGAGGCCTAAACCACTGAGCAACCCAGGAGCCCCCATATCTGCTAATTTTTAACCAACGTGGATTTGCTGCATCAAATAGTTCCTTCTTCTTCAAATATAAATATATAAATAAAGTGATCAAGTCACTCGCATGTCTTAGGAGAATGTCATACCTTTAGTAGCAAACTTGAAATCTTGGCCATTGGTTTTGATTTTTGTTTTGGTTAGATTTGGTTCGGTTTTTGTCATTTTAAAAATCCCTCCAGCCCTTGGCTCTGTCTGACCCGATTGCTTTCAGCTGTTTCTGCAACAAAATTGTCCCGGCAGCGAAAACTCTCATTGTTTACAGTGGCGCCCCCTTCTGAACACTTTGTTAATAAAAAGCTTTTTTGTTTCTTTGTTTGTTTTTCGGCTATGGTAAATGTGGAACAACAATGAGGTACTTCAAAGAGGTGAACCACAGATAAATTTCTCTAAGGGTGGGGTGAGTGTTACTCAAAAAGGAACTTGACAAGGCTTTTAAAGATATCGACAATCATTATAATATAACGTGACTGATTGTTACCGCGCTCTTAACTGGGCAAACACTTGTTGGCTTCCAAGAAAAACTAACATAGTTGAAATGGTTCTAGTGGCCTTCTAGCACAGGGTATGATGGGGTAGGTATTCTAGCCACTGGCTGTGCAAGGCATGAGGCCTGTTAGTGATTCTATTTTTTCCTCTGCAGAATGGGTCTTTCTACATACCAGGTCCTTTCTACCCCAATAAATAATGCGGCGATTCTCTCAGTGAGTTGTACTTTTGGTTTAAACAGCCAACTGTCTCTTAAAAAGGTCTTTTGTTTAAATTCCTTTAAAAAAAAGTCCTTTCAAAAAATTTTTTTTATTTTTTATTTTTAAATCCCATATGTTTACTCTGATCATGGAACTTTGTCATTTTGACCATCTCTGCTGTTTAAAATATTCTTTTTTTTTTTTTAAAGATTTTCTGTATTTGACAGAGAGAGAAATCACAAGTAGGCGGAGAGTCAAGTAGAGAGAGAGATAGAAAAGCAGGCTCCTGCTGAGCAAAGAGCCCGATGTGGGGCTCAATCCCAGGACACTGAGATCATGGCCCGAGCCGAAGGCAGAGGCTTAATCCACTGAGCCACCCAGGCGCCCCTGATTAAAATATTCTTCATCATTAGCACCTACTGCTCTCCTCTCTTGATTGTCTCTCCGAAAGGGGTCTTCTCTAGCTCTTCTAGCAGGAGATGGGCAGTTCCCAAATACCCCTGTTGCCAGACTAACCTTACCTATCCTGCAGGGTCAGGTAGGCCTGGCCCTTTATCTGTTGTTCTCCTCTGAGGGGTTAGTTTTTCATAGATACCGTGCTTTGCTTTTGTCAGGATTTACCCTGGATTATCAAAACCCTTTTCTTCTGCCAGTGAAGCCTAAGAAACTGTCCTAATGAGAAACCAGGAATTCAAACAGATCATATTTATCCTGAATGTTCTGTCCAAAACGAAAAATTCATTTCTGAGGAGCCTCAAGATCTCTGAGAAGGGAAGTTTCACCAACTCTGTCATGTAGGGGCATCAATTCCGATTCTGTGTCAATTTTACTACTTTCCCAGCTAGTAATTATCTACCTCAGAAAGCCCACTGTCAACCGTTTTCTCTTTCAAAGGCAGTTGCTCTTAGAGTCTGCACATGGCACTTGGGGCCTGCTGGTCATTGGCTACTGCCCTCTGTACCTTGGGTCTAACAGCTGCAAGGCTTCAAGATGAGCACGTCTCTTGTTCTAGGACTTAAAATAGTTTGGGGCACATGGTAAGCAATAATCACTTCTTTAGTTGATCCAAGTGTTGGATCTTTCTTAATTATTCTACCACCACAATTTACTTGTTCTAAGATTTGTCGCCCCCCCATTTTAATATCTCTTAAGGTGGCACTCACCTTGCACTTGATGACATATCCTACTTTAACTGACAGCATTTCTCTTTCTTAGTCGAACATAAACTATAGTGCATCTTACACTTGATGAAAGCTAGGATGCAATGAAATACTCTATTATGGTTACGATTCTGATATTTGAAATCCTCCGGTAGCTCCCTGTGCCCCCACAGTGTAGTACCTCACCTCCTCGCCATAGTATACAAACCTTCTCACCCCCAGTGTTAACCCCGGGGCTCAGCCTCCATCCCCATGTGATGCTGCCAGATCAGCTATCGGTTGTCATGGACTTGCTGTAGTTTCCCGAATGCACTGTGCTGCCTCCTGGCACTTTGAAACTTGACACACTCATCCTCATTCTTCGCTTTGCCCTTGTCTATCACCTCCCTTGAAAATCTGTTCCTAAGTGGCTTTTCCCAGCTCCCACCTACCCTTGGCAGTCTATTATCTCCCTGTGGTAAAGCCTGTCACACTGCACCATGGACATGCCCGTTGTCCCCCTGAGAAGAGAAAAGGGACAATGAGGGCCCCCAGCATTTGCAGCTCTAGTGCAGAGCCCCATGCCTGGCTTGCAGGAAATGCCAGATCATGAAGACAAACGGAGATCATCCTCTGGCTAAAACCAGCTCTTCTTTGCCTACCGGAGGATCTGGATCAATAAAGAGCAGCCAGTTATTATTGCTGTTTTTCTAGGGATTTTTACCCCATATATTTCCCAGGTCTCTACTCTTTTTGTGGCACTTTAATTCAGGCTTCAACCACTTCCTAGTCAGATCAGGTGAAATCATTTTCCTTCCCATACCCTCGATGTATTTCACATCTAGTCATTCTTTTTTTAAAGATCTTATTTACCCATTTGACAGACAGATCACACGTAGGTAGAGAGGGAGGCAGAGAGAGAGGGGGGAAGCAGGCTCCCCGCTGAGCAGAGATCCCTATGTGGGGCTCTATCCCAGGATCCTGAAATCATGACTTGAGCCGAAGGCAGAGGCCTAAACCACTGAGCAACCCAGGAGCCCCCATATCTGCTAATTTTTAACCAACGTGGATTTGCTGCATCAAATAGTTCCTTCTTCTTCAAATATAAATATATAAATAAAGTGATCAAGTCACTCGCATGTCTTAGGAGAATGTCATACCTTTAGTAGCAAACTTGAAATCTTGGCCATTGGTTTTGATTTTTGTTTTGGTTAGATTTGGTTCGGTTTTTGTCATTTTAAAAATCCCTCCAGCCCTTGGCTCTGTCTGACCCGATTGCTTTCAGCTGTTTCTGCAACAAAATTGTCCCGGCAGCGAAAACTCTCATTGTTTACAGTGGCGCCCCCTTCTGAACACTTTGTTAATAAAAAGCTTTTTTGTTTCTTTGTTTGTTTTTCGGCTATGGTAAATGTGGAACAACAATGAGGTACTTCAAAGAGGTGAACCACAGATAAATTTCTCTAAGGGTGGGGTGAGTGTTACTCAAAAAGGAACTTGACAAGGCTTTTAAAGATATCGACAATCATTATAATATAACGTGACTGATTGTTACCGCGCTCTTAACTGGGCAAACACTTGTTGGCTTCCAAGAAAAACTAACATAGTTGAAATGGTTCTAGTGGCCTTCTAGCACAGGGTATGATGGGGTAGGTATTCTAGCCACTGGCTGTGCAAGGCATGAGGCCTGTTAGTGATTCTATTTTTTCCTCTGCAGAATGGGTCTTTCTACATTCCAGGTCCTTTCTACCCCAATAAATAATGCGGCGATTCTCTCAGTGAGTTGTACTTTTGGTTTAAACAGCCAACTGTCTCTTAAAAAGGTCTTTTGTTTAAATTCCTTTAAAAAAAAGTCCTTTCAAAAAATTTTTTTTATTTTTTTATTTTTAAATCCCATATGTTTACTCTGATCATGGAACTTTGTCATTTTGACCATATCTGCTGTTTAAAATATTCTTTTTTTTTTTCTAAAGATTTTCTGTATTTGACAGAGAGAGAAATCACAAGTAGGCGGAGAGTCAAGTAGAGAGAGAGATAGAAAAGCAGGCTCCTGCTGAGCAAAGAGTCCGATGTGGGGCTCAATCCCAGGACACTGAGATCATGGCCCGAGCCGAAGGCAGAGGCTTAATCCACTGAGCCACCCAGGCGCCCCTGATTAAAATATTCTTCATCATTAGCACCTACTGCTCTCCTCTTTTGATGGTCTCTCCGAAAGGGGTCTTCTCTAGCTCTTCTAGCAGGAGATGGGCAGTTCCCAAATACCCCTGTTGCCAGACTAACCTTACCTATCCTGCAGGGTCAGGTAGGCCTGGCCCTTTCTGTTGTTCTCCTCTGAGGGGTTAGTTTTTCTTAGATACCGTGCTTTGCTTTTGTCAGGATTTACCCTGGATTATCAAAACCCTTTTCTTCTGCCAGTGAAGCCTAAGAAACTGTCCTAATGAGAAACCAGGAATTCAAACATATCATATTTATCCTGAATGTTCTGTCCAAAACGAAAAATTCATTTCTGAGGTGCCTCAAGATCTCTGAGAAGGGAAGTTTCACCAACTCTGTCATGTAGGGGCATCAATTCCGATTCTGTGTCAATTTTACTACTTTCCCAGCTAGTAATTCTCTACCTCAGAAAGCCCACTGTCAACCGTTTTCTCTTTCAAAGGCAGTTGCTCTTAGAGTCTGCACATGGCACTTGGGGCCTGCTGGTCATTGGCTACTGCCCTCTGTACCTTGGGTCTAACAGCTGCAAGGCTTCAAGATGAGCACGTCTCTTGTTCTAGGACTTAATATAGTTTGGGGCACATGGTAAGCAATAATCACTTCTTTAGTTGATCCAAGTGTTGGATCTTTCTTAATTATTCTACCACCACAATTTACTTGTTCTAAGATTTGTCGCCCCCCCATTTTAATATCTCTTAAGGTGGCACTCACCTTGCACTTGATGACATATCCTACTTTAACTGACAGCATTTCTCTTTCTTAGTCGAACATAAACTATAGTGCATCTTACACTTGATGAAAGCTAGGATGCAATGAAATACTCTATTATGGTTACGATTCTGATATTTGAAATCCTCCGGTAGCTCCCTGTGCCCCCACAGTGTAGTACCTCACCTCCTCGCCATAGTATACAAACCTTATCACCCCCAGTGTTAACCCCGGGTCTCAGCCTCCATCCCCAGGTGATGCTGCCAGATCAGCTGTCGGTTGTCATGGACTTGCTGTAGTTTCCCGAATGCACTGTGCTGCCTCCTGGCACTTTGAAACTTGACACACTCATCCTCATTCTTCGCTTTGCCCTTGTCTATCACCTCCCTTGAAAATCTGTTCCTAAGTGGCTTTTCCCAGCTCCCACCTACCCTTGGCAGTCTATTATCTCCCTGTGGTAAAGCCTGTCACACTGCACCATGGACATGCCCGTTGTCCCCCTGAGAAGAGAAAAGGGACAATGAGGGCCCCCAGCATTTGCAGCTCTAGTGCAGAGCCCCATGCCTGGCTTGCAGGAAATGCCAGATCATGAAGACTAACGGAGATCATCCTCTGGCTAAAACCAGCTCTTCTTTGCCTACCGGAGGATCTGGATCAATAAAGAGCAGCCAGTTATTATTGCTCTTTTTCTAGGGATTTTTACCCCATATATTTCCCAGGTCTCTACTCTTTTTGTGGCACTTTAATTCAGGCTTCAACCACTTCCTAGTCAGATCAGGTGAAATCATTTCCTTCCCATACCCTCGATGTATTTCACATCTAGTAATTCTTTTTTTAAAGATCTTATTTACCCATTTGACAGACTGATCACAAGTAGGTAGAGAGGGAGGCAGAGAGAGAGGGGGGAAGCAGGCTCCCCGCTGAGCAGAGATCCCTATGTGGGGCTCTATCCCAGGATCCTGAAATCATGACTTGAGCCGAAGGCAGAGGCCTAAACCACTGAGCAACCCAGGAGCTTCCATATCTGGTAATTTTTAACCAACGTGGATTTGCTGCATCAAATAGTTCCTTCTTCTTCAAATATAAATATATAAATAAAGTGATCAAGTCACTCGCATGTCTTAGGAGAATGTCATACCTTTAGTAGCAAAGTTGAAATCTTGGCCATTGGTTTTGATTTTTGTTTTGGTTAGATTTGGTTCGGTTTTTGTCATTTTAAAAATCCCTCCAGCCCTTGGCTCTGTCTGACCCGATTGCTTTCAGCTGTTTCTGCAACAAAATTGTCCCGGCAGCGAAAACTCTCATTGTTTACAGTGGCGCCCCCTTCTGAACACTTTGTTAATAAAAAGCTTTTTTTGTTTGTTTGTTTGTTTTTCGGCTATGGTAAATGTGGAACAACAATGAGGTATTTCAAAGAGGTGAACCACAGATAAATTTCTCTAAGGGTGGGTGAAGGTTATTCAAAAAGGAACTTGACAAGGCTTTTAAAGATATCGACAATCATTATAACATAACGTGACTGATTCTTACCGTGCAATTAACTGGGCAAACACTTGTTGGCTTCCACGAAAGACTAACATAGTTAAGATTGTTCTAGCGGCCTTCTAGCACAGGGTCTCATGAGGCAGGGATTCTAGCCACTGGCTGTGCAAGGCATGAGGCCTGTTAGTGATTCTCTTTTTCCTCTGCAGAATGGGTCTTTCTACATTCCAGGGCCTTTCTACCCCAATAAATAATGCGGCGATTCTCTCAGTGAGTTGTACTATTGGTTTAAACAGCCAACTGTCTCTTTAAAAGGACTTTTGTTTAAATTCTTTTAAAAAAAAGTCCTTTCAAAAAAATCTTTTATTTTTTATTTTTTATTTTTTAATCCCATATGTTTACTCTGATCATGGAACTTTGTCATTTTGACCTTCTCTGCTGATTAAAATATTCTTCATCATCAGCACCTACTGCTCTCCTCTCCTGGTGGTCTCTCCGGAAGGGGTCTTCTCTAGCTCTTCTAGCAGGATGGGCATTTCCCCTCTACCGCTGTTTCCAGACCAACCTTACCTATCCTGCAGGGACAGGTCAGCCTGGCCTGTTATCTGTTGTTCTCTTCTGAGTGGTTAGTTTTCATAGATACCTTGCTTTGCTTTTGTCAGGATTTACCCTGGACTATCAAAACCCTTTTCTTGTGCCCGTGAAGCTTAAGAAACAGTCCTAATGAGAGAACCAGGAACTCGAACAGAACATATTTATCCTGAATGTTCTGTCGAAAATGAAAAATACATTTCTGAGGAGCCTCAAGATCTCTGAGAAGGGAAGTTTCACCAACTCTGTCATGTAGGGGCATCAATTCCGATTCTGTGTCAATTTTACTACTTTCCCAGCTAGTAATTCTCTACCTCTCAAAGCCCACTCTCAACCGTTTCCTCTCTCAAAGGCAGTTGCTCTTAGAGTCTGCTCATGGCACTTGGGGCCTGCTGGTCGTTGGCTACAGCCCAGTGTACCTTGGGTCTAACAGCTGCGGGGCAGCAAGATGAGCACGTCTCTTGTTCTAGGACTTAATATAGTTTGGGGCACATGGTAAGCAATAATCACTTCTTTAGTTGATCCAAGAGTTGGACCTTTCTTATTTATTCTACTACCACAATTTACTTGTTCTAAGATTTGTCCCCCACCCCCATTTTAATATTTCTTAAGGTGGCACTCACCTTGCACTTGATGACATATCCTAGTTTAACTGACAGCATTTCTCTTTCTTAGTCGAACATAAACTATAGTGCATCTTACACTTGATGAAAGCTAGGATGCAATTAAATACTCTATTATGGTTTCGATCCTAATCCAATCCATTACTCTAACACTGACTACTACATAACCCTGTCGTTGATACTAATGTGGACTTTAAACCAATACCTGATCCTGACTGTAAACCTGACCCTGGCTCTAGACTTCACCTGACTCTGACTAAGGCAAACACCAGAAACCTAACCCTGAACCTAAAAGTGACCCTGACCCTGACCCTAACACTAACCCTGACACTGAATGTGAGCCTGACCCTATCTCTAACCCTAAACCTAACCCTCCCTGACACTAACACGGGCCCTGACCCGAAACCTAACGCTGAACCTAACCCTAAAACTAACCCATAACATTATCCCTGACACTGACCCTAACCCGGTCTAACCCTAACCCTCAACCTACCTCTACCCTAACCCTAACCACACTTTAACAATAATCCCGAACCTCTCCCTGACCATGATCATAACCCTTAAATTTGCCTTTGTCAGATCTTAAACTTAACCCTGACCCTGGCCTTGACCTTTACTCTGACCCTACCCCAGACTGTAATCCTAACTCTGATGCAAACCGTGATGCTGAACAGAATCATAACCCTAAAGCTAACCCTGATCCTGAACCTACTCATAAAACAGAACCTAAACATAAAGCTGACCTTACCATAACCATGAACCTAACCCTGACCCTGACCCTACCGTGACACTAAACCTGTCCTAAACCTAACCCTGAACTGACATGACCTTGCCCCCAAACAAAAACTTGAACCTGACCCTAAATCTGACCATCATCCTGAACCTGACACTAAACCTAATAGTCACCCTAACACTGACCCTGACCCTGACTCTGACCGAAACCTTAACCCTGACCCTACTGTGAGCCTGACCCTAAACCTAACCATGAACCTAACCCTAACCCTGACCCCTACCCTAAGCCTCGCTAACCCTGACCCCAACGAGGTCTAAACCTAAACCTGACCCTAAGTCTTTCTTCTCCCTAACCCTAACACTAACCTGGTCTAAACCCAGCTCTGTTCCCTCCAGTGGGGACAGCAGCTGCACCCAGGCCTCCCAAGGGCTGGGGGAAGGCTGTATGGGGGTCACTGGATGGGCACTGCATTGAGTGGTGTGTGAGCCTTGGACAGCTTGGGGACCAGCGGCTCAGGGAGCTCTGGTGGAGCAGAAAGTTTGGTAAGGTGCCCCCAGGCAGTGGTGACCTCACTTCCCTGACGACAGAGCCCAACAGAATTGGAACCCACGTATCCAGGCACCCCATAAAGAGAAAACCCTCCTGTCCAGCTCATTTCTAGGCACATCCTAAAGGAAGCGACATGTTCTTCTGCTGTACTGAAGCCGAGAGGATGCAGGGAGAAGAGAGCTCGGGGCTTGACACGTCCCCTCCCTGGCAGGTCATATCAGGTTTCACCAACGCCTCAGGCCCTTTGGCTAATAAAATCAAAAGGTGACACCAGGGGGCTCAGAGTCAGAGAGTCCCACACCTTCTGATCCACTGGTGTAGCCCTAGGTCTCTTCGCAGTCTCTCTCTCACTGTGTGTGTGTGTGTGTTTGTGTGTGTGTGTGTGTGTGTGTGTGTGCGCCTCTGAGTGTCTGTGTCTTTGTGTGTATAGAGGACCTGGCCATGCCATCATGGGTGGAGATGACCCAAGCAGGATCAGGCTGATGAGGGTTTAGATGTCTGGTGGGCAAGTCATGTTCACACCCCAGTTTAAGGCTGGTTAAGTGGGATCGGGTGTAGGGTCTACACCCTTCTGCCCAGGGATTATCCTGAGACCTTGAAGAGATGGGTCCATAGCCAGGAGCGGGGCTAACCCCAACAGTAACCACTAACCCTGACCCTGACACTGACTGTGAGCCTACGCCAAACTCTAATCCAAGCCCTGACCCTGACCCTGTATGTGATCCTGACCTGAACCCTAAACCTAAACCTAAGCCTGACACTCACCCTGATGTGGACCCTGAACTAAACTTAAATCTGACCTTACCGTAACCATGACTCAAACCTAATCATGACACAGACCCTGACCCTAATCCTAACTCTGACGCTGACCTAACCCTGACACTAACCCTAACACAGACCGTGACTGTGAGCCTGACCCTTACCCTAAACCTAAAGGTAACTCTAACCATGACCCTAATACGGACCCTGAACCTAAACCTAACGCTGACCCTGACACTAACACTAACCCCTACCCTAAACCAAACCCTAACACTGACCTTACGCTGTCTAACCCTAACCCTACCATAACCCTACTTCTAACTCTAACCCTAACCCCAATCCCAAACCCTACCGCCAAAACCTAACTGTGACACTGAACCGAACATTGACCCTAAACCAAAGCCTGACGCTAAACCTGACCCTGTCCCTGACCTTCACCTGACCCAGACCCTGACCCTAATCCTAACCATGACACTCACACTGACCACTACATAATCCTGTCCCTGACTGGAATGTGGACTTTAAACCAATACCTATACCTGACCCTAAACCTGACACTGGCGCTAAACTTCACCCTGACCCTGACCCAGACCATGACCATAAACCTAACCCTGACCCTTACAGTGACCCTGACCCTGACCTGAACAACAAACTGACCCTGACTGTGAGCCTGACCCTAACACTAACCCTAAATGTAATCCTGACCCTGACACTAACACGGGCCCTCCCCAGAATCCTATCGCTGAACCCAACCCTAACACTAACCACTAACCCTACCGCAGACCCTAACAAGCTCTAACCCTAAACGTCAACCAAACGCTAACCCTGACTGTGAGCCTGACCCTAACACTAACCCTAAATTTAATCCTGACCCTGACACTAACACGGGCCCTCCCCAGAATCCTATCGCTGAACCCAACCCTAACACTAACCACTAACCCTACCGCAGACCCTAACAAGCTCTAACCCTAAACGTCAACCAAACGCTAACCCTAACACTAACCCTAACTTTAACAATAACCCTGACCCTATACCTGACTATGATCATAACCCTACCCTGAACTTTGCCTATACCAGACCCGGACCCTATATGTGACCCTGGCCCTGAGCCTAAACCTAACCATGACCCTAACACTGACCACTACATAACCCTGTCGCTGACCCGAATGTGGACTTTAAACCAATACCTGATCCTGACCGTAACCCTGACACTGGCCCAAGATTTCACCCTGACCCTGACCCAGACCATGACCATAAATCTTACCCTGACCCTAACAGTGACCCGTCCCTGACCTGAACACTGAACCTGACCCTGACTGTGAGCCTGACCCTAACTCTAACCCTAAACGTAACCCTGAACCTGACACTAACACGGGCCCTAACCCGAAACCTAACGCTGAACCTAACCCTAAAACTAACCCCTAACATTATCACTGACCCTGACCCTAACCCGGTCTAACCCTAACCCTCAACCTACCTCTAACCCTACCCCTAACCCCACTTTAACAATAATCCTGACCCTCTCCCTGAAATTGATCATAACCCTAACTCTGAACTTTGCCTACGTCAGCCCTTAACCTTAAACCTGACCCTGGCTTTGACCTTAACACTGACTCTAACCCTGACTGTAAACCTAACTCTCACCAATCCATGATCCTGACAGAATCATAACACTAAAGCTAACCCTGATCCTGAACCTACACATAAAACAGAACCTAAACATAAAGCTGACCTTACCATAACCATGAACCTAACCCTGAACCTGAACCTAACCCTGACACTAAAACTGTCCCAAACCTAACCCTGACCCTGACATGAACCTTGCCCCCAAACCTAAACTTGAACCTGACCCTAAATCTGACCATGACCCTGAACCTGAACCTAAACCTAACCGTCACTAACACTGACCCTGACTCTGACCATAACCTTAACCGTGACCCTACTGTGAGTCTGACCCTAAACCTAACCATGAACCTAACCCTAACCCTGACCCCTACCCTAAGCCTTACGCTAACCCTGACCCCAACGAGGTCTAAACCTAACCCTGACCCTAAGTCTTTCTAAACCCTAACCCTAACACTAAACTAGTCTAAACCCAGCTCTGTTGCCTCCAGTGGGGACAACAGCTGCACCCAGGCCTCCCAAGGGCTGGGTGGAGTCTGAATGGGGGTCACTGGATGGGCACTGCATTGAGTGGAGTGTGAGCCTGAGCAGCTTGCGCACCGGTGGCTCAGGGAGCTTTGCTACAGCAGGAAGTTCGGTAAGGAACCCCAGGCAGTGGTGACCTCACTTCCCTGACGACAGAGCCCAACGGAATTGCAACCCATGTATCCAGGCAACCCATTACAGAGAAAAACCCCCTGCCCAGCTCATTTCTAGGCACATCCTAAAGGAAGCGACATGTTCTTCTGCTGTACTGAAGCCGGGAGGATGCAGGGAGAAGAGAGCTCGCCCGCCAGACACGTCGCCTCCCTTCAGGTCATATCATGTTTCCCCAATGCCTCAGACCCTTTGGCTAATAAAATCAAAAGGTGACACCAGGGGGCTCAGAGTCAGAGAGTCCCACACCTTCTGATCCACGGGTGTAGCCCTAGGTCTCTTCCCCATTTCTGTGTGTGTGTGTGTGCCTCTGGGTGTCTGTGTGTCTGTGTGTAAAGAGGAACTTGCCATGCCATCGTGGGAGGAGATACCCCAAGCAGGATCAGGCTGATGAGGGTTTAGATGTCTGGTGGGCAAGTTATGTTCACACACCAGTTTAAGGCTGGTTAAGTGGGATCGGGTGGAGGGTCTACACCCTTCTGCACAGGGTTTATCCTGAGACCCTGAACGGATGGGTCCATGACCCAGGAGCGGGGCTAACCCTAACAGTAACCACTAACCCTGACCCTGACACTGACTGTGAGCCTGCCCCAAACCCTAACCCAAACGCTGACACTGACCCTGACCCTGACACATTATGCCCCGCCCATGCTTAAGTACGAAGAGGGCACAAACACGCATTTTGACCCTCAGCGTGAGTCCTGTCCTTAGTAAGTCTTCTCAGTGGCTGGACCATTAGACGTCATAATGGGCTTGCCATGCCCCTAGGCCCCAAGTTTTAACCAGCTTTCTGGTTGTCCCCTCGCCCCTCCCCAGGGCTCTTCTCTGGAAACTCTCTTTTGGTGGGACACCTGAGGTAAAAACAAAACAAAACCAACTCCTCCCATCTCAAAGAATAACCCCAAACTCTTCGGATCGGGCCAAATGCCCAGAGAGGAAGACTCGTCCATGGCCCATGAGGCCACCCAGACATTCCACGGCCATCAGTGACACAATATCCAGAGACAAAATCTTGAGCAAGCGTCTCACACTTGCCCCCTTGTTCATATCCTGAAGAGTTCTCCTCACTGTCTGTAGATCAGTCCTGCAATACCTACGACCCGAAACCTAAGCCGAGTTTGTGTTTTCAGACAACTGTCCCCACAGCCCTGGCCCACAAAACCTACAGGCACAGGTTCTTGGAGCCAAACCTGAGGACTGTACCTGGGAATTCTGCCCATTCCATTGGCCACAAACCTAGAAATAGGATGATAAACCTCCAAAGTGCCCGGGGCCATCCCAATAGTGTTGACTGCCCAGGAAAACAAGGGCGGTCTGACACCAGCTGAGCATCTACCTGCACTTAGACCCGTGGACAGATGTCCCCAGAGGTAAATTGCAGTGAGCAGGCCCCTAGATCCTAATCGGATCCATTGCTTTGTTGTCCAGGCCTCTCTCCTCAGAGGCCTGGATTCCAATAGCAGCATATGGCTGTTTCTTGAGGCACCCATCAGAAGAAATCTCGTCTCCACGTGGGAATCTTGCACGTTGGAGCTGAGTCAAAGCCTCTGGTTAGGAGAACCCTTCAGGGACCCTGTGCCACTGCCTCATTCTAAGTTCTCCATGGACACAAACCCACATTAGGACCCATCCACAGGAGAGTCCATTTCAACTCAACCCTCTCAGTTTCTCCCCCAGATCCAGCAGATCTAACCTGTCTTGTCACTAGGACACAAGAGGAATGAGAGTCGGGCTTCCCAGCCATCCATCCTTAGAAACCTACTCAGAATCGATCCGTATGGGAAGTCCTGGAGCCAACCAACAGGTCTCAATCGCTCTGCAGAAGAATCTTTACGGTTTGGAGCATCTCACAACTCCCATCGTGGGAAAAAATACATGGCCTCGTGATCCACCACCTCTTCATGTAGAGGGCCATAAGGGACAAATACTCCAACCTGAGTGTTTCTCAGATCCTCACCTGATTTCAAATGCACGAGATCTTGTTTCATCTGCAGAGCGTACCTGCCATGCCCTTGCCCAGACCCTAAGGTTGCTTGTGTTCTCAGACTTCTGTCCTCAACTCCTGGCCCACAAGCCCTCCAGTTTGGCAATTCCAGAACTACAATGCAGCCCTCTGCCTGCCCTCCAGAAGAAAAAACATTGCCCTCTGGGGCTAACCAGAAACCCCTGAAATATATGGGGGAAATATCCCTAGAAAAACAGCTATAATAACTGGCTGTTCTTTATTGATCCAGATCCTGCGGTAGGCAAAGAAGAGCTGGTTTTAGCCAGAGGATGATCTCCGTTTGTCTTCATGATCTGGCATTTCCTGCAAGCCAGGCATGGGGCTCTGCACTAGAGCTGCAAATGCTTGGGGGCCCTCACTGTCCCTTTTCTCTTCTCAGGGGGACAATGGTCATGTCTATGGTGCAGTGTGACAGGCTTTACCACAGGGAGATAAAAGACTGCCAAGGGTAGGTTGGAGCTGGGAAGAGCCACTTAGGAACAGATTTTCAGGGGAGGTGATAGACAAGGGCAAAGGGAAGAATGAGGATGAGTGTGTCAAGTTTCAAAGTGCCAGGAGGCAGCACAGTGCATTCGGGAAACAACAGCAAGTTCATGACAACTGAGAGCTGATCTGGCAGCATCACCTGGGGATGGAGGCTGATCCCCGGGGTTAACACTGGGAATGACATGGTTTGTATACTATGGCGAGGAGGTGAGGTACTACACTGAGGGGGCACAGGGAGCTACCGGGGGATTTCATATATCAGAATCGTAACCATAATAGTGTATTTAATTGCATCCTAGCTTTCATCAAGGGTAAGATGCACTATAGTTTATGTTAGACTAAGAAAGAGAAATGCTGTCAGTTAAACTAGGATATGTCATCAAGTGCAAGGTGAGTGCCACCTTAAGAGATATTAAAATGGGGGGCAAATCTTAGAAAAGTAAATTGTGGTACTAGAATAATTAAGGAAAGTTCTAACACTTGGATCAACTAAAAAAGTGATTATTTTTTACCATGTGCCCCAAACTATATTAAGTATTAGAACAAGAGACGTTCTCATCTTGATGCCGCGCAGCTGTTAGACCCAAAGTACAAAGCGCAATAGCCAACGACCAGCAGGCCCCAGGTGCCATGTGAAGACTCTAAGAGCAACTGCCTTTGAGAGAGGAAACGGTTGAGAGTGGGCTTTGAGAGGTAGAGAATTACTAGCTGGGAAAGTAGGACAATTGACACAGAATCGGAATTGATGCCCCTACATGACAGAGTTGGTGAAACTTCCCTTCTCAGAGATCTTGAGGCTCCTCAGAAATGTTTTTTTCATTTTGGACAGAACATTCAGGATAAATATGATCTGTTCGAGTTCCTGGTTCTCTCATCAGGACTGTTTCTTAGGCTTCACTGGCACAAGAAAAGGGTTTTCATAGTCCAGGGTAAATCCTGACAAAAGGAAAGCACGGTATCTATGAAAAACTAACCACTCAGAAGAGAACAACAGATAAAAGGCCAGAATGACCTGACCCTGCAGGATAGGTAAGGCTGGTCCGGCAACAGGGGTAGAGGGAAAGTGCCCATCTCCTGCTAGAAGAGCTAGAGAAGTCCCCTTCCAGAGAGACCACCAGGAGAGGAGAGCAGTAGGTGCTGATGATGAATATTTTAATCAGCTGAGAATGTCATAATGACAAAGTTCCACGATCAGAGTAAACATATGGGTTTAAAAAATAAAAAATAAAAAAAAGATTTTTTTTAAAAACACTTTTTTAAAGGAATTTAAACAAAAGTGCTTTTTAAGAGACAGTTGGCTGTTTAAACCAAAAGTACAACTCACTGAGAGAATCACAGCATTATTTATTGGGGTAGAAAGGACCTGGAATATAGAAAGACCCATTCTGCAGAGGAAAAAATAGAATCACTAACAGGCCTCATGCCTTGCACAGCCAGTGGCTAGAATCCCTGCCTCATGAGACCCTGTGCTAGAAGGCCGCTAGAACCATCTCAACTATGTTAGTCTTTCTTGGAAGCCAACAAGTGTTTGCCCAGTTAAGAGCACGGTAACAATCAGTCACGTTATGTTATAATGATTGTCGATATGTTTAAAATCCTTGTCAAGTTCCTTTTTGAGTAACACTCACGCTACCCTTAGAGAAATTTATCTGTCGTTCACCTCTTTGAAATACCTCATTGTTGTTCCACATTTACCATAGCCAAAAAAAAAAAAAAAAAAAAAAAAGCTTTTTATTAACAAAGTGTTCAGAAGGGGGCGCCACTGTAAACAGGGAGAGTTTTCGCTGCCTGGACGATTTTGTTGCAGAAACAGCTGAAAGCAATCAGGTCAGACAGAGCCCAGGCCTGGAGACATTTTTAAAATTACAAAAACCGAACCAAATCTAACCAAAACAAAAATCAAAAATCAAAACCAATGGCCAAGATTTAAAGTTTGCTACTAAAGGCATGACATTCTCCTAAGACATGTGAGTGACTTGATCAATATATTTATATATTTATATTTGAAGAAGAAGGAACTATTTGATGCAGCAAATCCACGTTGATTAAAAATTACCAGATATGGGGTCTACTGCATGGCTCAGTGGTTTAGGCCTCTGCCTTCGGCTCAGGTCATGATTTCAGGGTCCTGGGATGGAGCCCCACATCGGGCTCTCTGCTCAGCGGGGAGCCTGCTTCCCCCCTCTCTCTCTGCCTCCCTCTCTACCTACTTGTGATCTGTCTGTCAAATGGGTAAATAAGATCTTTAAAAAAAGAATTACTAGGTGTGAAATACATCGAGGGGATGGGAAGGAAAATGATTTCACCTGATCTGACTAGGAAGTGGTTGAAGCCTGAATTAAAGTGCTACATAAAGAGTAAAGACCTGGGAAATATATGGGGTAAAAATCACTAGAAAAACAGCAATAATAACTGGTTGGTCTTTATTGATCCAGATCCTGCGGTAGGCAAAGAAGAGCTGGTTTTAGCCAGAGGATGATCTCCGTTTGTCTTCATGATCTGGCATTTCCTGCAAACCAGGCATGGGGCTCGGCACTAGAGCTGCCAATGCTGGGGGTCCCTCACTGTCCCTTTTCTCTTCTCAGGGGGACAACGGGCATGTCCATGGTGCAGTGTGACAGGCTTTACCACAGGGAGATAAAAGACTGCCAAGGGTAGGTTGGAGCTGGGAAAAGCCACATAGGAACAATTTTCAGGGGAGGTGATAGACAAGGGCAAAGCGAAGAATGAGGATGAGTGTGTCAAGTTCAAAGTGCCAGGAGGCAGCACAGTGCATTCGGGAAACTACAGCAAGTTCATGACAACCGACAGCTGATCTGGCAGCATCACCTGGGGTTGGAGGCTGAGCCCCGGGGTTAACACTGGGGGTGAGATCGTTTGTATACTATGGCGAGGAGGTGAGGTACTACACTGTGGGGGCACAGGGAGCTACCGGAGGATTTCAAATATCAGAATCGTAACCATAATAGTGTATTTAATTGCATCCTAGCTTTCATCAAGGGTAAGATGCACTATAGTTTATGTTCGACTAAGAAAGAGAAATGCTGTCAGTTAAACTAGGATATGTCATCAAGTGCAAGGTGAGTGCCACCTTAAGAGATATTAAAATGGGGGGGTGGAAAAATCTTAGAACTATAAATTATGGTCCTAGATTAATTAAAAAAATGTTACAAGAACACTTGGATCAACAAAAAAATTGATTATTGCTTACCATGTGCCCCATACTATATTAAGTCTCCAAAAATTTTATATCATTTGATAGGTCAGATATATATAAAATTACATTTAAAGTTTTAAAAATATTAGCAAATATTTTCATTTAAATGCAAATTTCAACGAAAATCTACTTTTCCAAACACGACTTTTTATCCTATTGTTTTTTAATTTTGTTGACAACTGATAAAATGTTTAGCGAGACTATAAATGTTTGATCGAAAAAAATGATTAATAGATGTAGGTTCAAATTATTATGTTCCATTAAAAATGATTTAGTATTTGATGAACATCTGTTTGGTAATATGTTGTATCCAGATACAGTAAATTAATGACATATATAAAATTATAGGGAAATGACACCTTCCGTTCCATTATGAGTAGAGCTTTTAAAATGCTATTTGTCACAACCTGTCATCTTGTCATTATGTAGCATTAGGTAACATTTAAAAAATGTATACTCTTCACTTTGAAGTCTTTTAGAAATCTAAAATATGACTTTCTATGGTTTGTGTTTCCATATTCCTTTATTGCCAGTTTGAACAAATCCACATGCTTTGATTCAAAGGTAATAAATTCCTCTTATTTGGAAAAATGATGTTTATTTTTGTTCTCTCACCCTTAGCAGGTGGTTTCATTTTAGCACACTTCAGAGTTATAATTTCATGCTTATTAAAAACATTTATTATGATCTACGTAGATGAATGAAACTTTTATTTATTAAATTATTTGCCAACAAAAATCTGTTATTTTTAAAAATGTATTTCCTTTGAAGGGTTATTTTAGAGCATTCAGAGAGGATCTAGGGGTGTGGTATTATGCAATTTTTAAGTAGGTATGAAATGGTTATTTATATGATTGTTTCTTTAAGGCTTATGTATATTGTCCATTATATGCTATAAAATATTTTGAAAGTAAATTTAAGGCATGTTTTACATAGTTTCTTTTTTGGAAAAAAATATTGAAATGACTTATGAAATTCAGTATACTCTCAACATTATTTTTTTCTGAAATTTACAAATTGTCTACTGAACCTATTATATGGCAGATATTTTCCAAAGTGGTGGTATCATGATATATGCCAACAACAGTTTAGATTTTTTGTTGCTTCTCAATCTAGCTCAGACGAAGTACAATTAGCCTTTATAATTTTAGCCATTCTAATAGATATGTAAGCATGTCTCATTATGATTTTAATTCGTATTTCTTTAATGTCTAAATGTTGAGAAATTTGTCATGTGCTTATAAGCCATCCATATCCTTTTGGTGACATGTCTCTGCAATAATTTTCTTCACATGTAAAATTGGATACTCTGTTTGGTTATTAGTAAGGTTTTTTATTTTTATTCATTTTTTAATAATCAGAGTAGATGTCCAAAATCAGATATATAATTTGCAAATCCCTTCTCCATCTTTACGGTTTCTCAATGGAACTTTGATAGCTGTGTCTTTCAAGAAAGTGCTACTTCTTTCCTGGTACACGGAGGAATGACTAGAACATTATCAATGTTGACCTTTGCAAAGAAAATCATGGCTTAAGATATATGTAGTCTGCGGTTGTTGGGAGTGTTCTGTAATATCAAACATATCTAGTTAGTTGATAATTTTGTCCAAGTCTTACATATCTTACCAATTTGATGACCATTTGTCTATATAATCTTAAAATAAAGGTGTTGAAATTTTTTTCCATTTCTCTTCTAAGGTAGAAGTTATGATTTTTGTTCTTAGTTTTTCCCTATATATCACCAAATCTGTTATTAAGTATTAAAAGTCAAGAATTATTATACTCCCTGATGAATTCATCCTTTTACTCTTCTGTAATTTTGACTTGATCTTTATGTCTGATAATGAAATTTGCTTTAAAATCACTTTTCATTATCTTGATATAACCACCAAAGTTATAGTGTGATTAGTGTTAATATAGCATATTTTTTCTTTTACTTTTTAAAGCACTTCTATATTTAATCCTGACAAAAAAAAAAAAAAACAAAACAGCTTTTTAGCTCTGGAAGCACATTTCTAAATTATCTTTTTTTTTGAAATGAAGCAGTAGCAATTTTTGTTAAGGGACCTAAACTGAAAGTAGGTTTAGAAATTTATTTATTTATTTATTTATTTATTTAAGAAAAGATTTTATTTTGTTTATTGACAGCAAGAGAGAGAAAGAGAGAGAGAGAGAGTGGAAGCGCACAAGCGGGGGGAATCACGTGCAAAGGGAGAGGAAGAAGCAAGCTCCTTGGGGTGCAAGTAGTCCCATGCAGGGCTGGAGCCCTGTACACTGGAATCATGACCTCAGCCAAAGGCAAACATCTGCTTAAACAACTGAGTCATCCAGGCACCCCTAGAAAATTTTTTTAAAAAAAGACCTTTTAAAAACATTTTGTTTCTTCCTTTTTTTAAAATATTTTATTTATTTGAGAGACAGAGAGATAGGAAGAGGAACTATAAGCAGGGCAGAGGGAAAAGGAGAAGCAGGTTTCCCACTGAGCAGAGAGCCTGATGTGGGGCTCCATCCCAGGACCCTGGGATCATGACCTGAAAAGAAGGGACACTTCTGGAGGAAGCCACCCAGACACCTCTTTTCTTTGTTTTTAATATATGGCAACTGATGCTTCCCAGCCACGAGGAGCATATTACCCATTGATTAAGTCTTTGATAACAACCTATTTAAAAAGGTGTGAAAATATATACTTACTCAGATTTATACACTTTGTGTTTTCTTCATAGTTTGGGGCTGGACCCCATGGTCACAACACTGCTTTCAGCCTTTGCCTTCCCATCTTTTGATACCAGATATTTGGTCAGCAAAGCAAATTAGTATCAAAATTCATAAGCCCTTGGCACCATATCTCTGGAGAAGAGGTTGCTCTTAGCCAAGGCCCACAGCAGTTGACCTCCCCTCGCTAGTGCTATAGCCCCAAGGATTAGGTCCCTGCCACCAGAACTCAGTCTTACATGTTATGCTAAGCAGACAAAACCAAAACAGGAAAGCTCCAACAGCTTTCACTGGCATGCCTCATCTCCCACTCCCTCGACGTCCAGGCAGTACCAGATGCCAGGGAGGGGTCTTGGTCCAACATATGGGTGGGAAGGAAGTAGCCACGAGCAAGTACCTGCCTCTCTGTGCCTTTCTTTCATGAGCAGGTTGTAAAAAGGAGGAAGAGGAAGGGGAAGAGAGGTGAACTTCAAGGGGTGAAGGCCTCAGGTAGGCAGCTGGCTCCTGCCAGTAAGAAAGGGACAAAGGAGAAGGCAGTGAGTCTTGCAGGGAGGGTGGGGGGTAAGGGTTACAGCTTATGACGGAATCTGGACAGGAGTAATAGGGATACTAGTCATTTGAGTCCACCATTGGCAAGCTGGGCTGGGTGTCAGGGCAGATAGGCCTCCCTGGGCAACGGCACATGAGAGAAGGTGGAATTCTTCTCTGAGGAGCAGGTTGAGCTTCAGGTGTTGGGAAAGCATAGACAGTATTGTTCCAGGGCCAAGTACAGGTCCAGGTACTCCTGGTTGGAGGTCAAGGCCACAGTATGATCCAGGTCTTCTACCAGCAGCTTGAAGGATCCACATGCCAGCCACCCCTCATTATTGTGTATAACTCTCTGGTGCACTTATTGGCTTATCCATCAAATGACTCCTTCAGCAGCTTGAAAGCCACCTCCACAGGCACTCCAGGATATGGGAGGCTTCCAGATTGAAGATTTTGCACAGGATCACCCCAAAAGACCAGAAGTCACTCTGGTGGATGTAGCTCTGGTCAAACATGGCCTTAGGGACCATCCACTTCACAGGCAGTCCACTGTTGGTTGTCTTTTTATAGTAACTGATGTGGTGATATCTCTGGCAAGGCTGAAGTCTGAGATCTTTATCATGTTGTCCTTTGTCACCAGCACTTCCCTGGTGGCCAGGTCTTGGTGTATGCACTTCTTGGAGGCAAGGTACTCCATGCCTCAGGCTACCTGATAGGCACAGGATACCAGGTCCTTGGAGGAGAGTTGCTCTGCTGCATTGTGGCTGATATTGTAACAGTACTCCAGGTCAGGAGGCCTCTGGGCCTGCAGGTACTCCTGTATGTTGTCTTTGGAGGCATATTCCATGAGAGTGTACGAAGGACCATCCTGTGTGCAGGACCCAGCAGGATGATGGTGTCCTTGTGCTGTCCAATCATCTTCATCATCTCCATTTCTGAGATTAGGTTTAACAGGTCTTTCTCTGTTGCATCTGACTTCAACATCTTCACAGACACTTTAGTCAAATGGTTGGATTTGTCTTTGTCCAGCCCAATGGCCTCCTCCAACACCACCTGCCCAAAGTAGGCCTGTCTTAGGGGTCTGCCTAAACTGCCTACAACCAGCCTGTCTCAAGGCAGTTATGAACTCTAGATTATCCTCAAAAACATTAAACCACAAGCTAAAAATTCTATTCACTAGGTCTCTCTCGCAGTTCTAATTTTCTTATCTTTCATCATTTATCTTTTTCCTAATTCTTATTTTCAGTATAGTTTATTTTGCTTCCAGGTGTTTCCACTGGTTTCTGTATGCTGTTTCATAGGGAAGAATTATCCTGTCATAAAATTATTTCTTGAGCATTCATTACATCTCTCAGTTAAAATGGGTTCTTTTATGGTATTGATTCATTTGAGTTTTCTCAAAATGGGAAGAATTTTCAAAATGGTGTTTTCCTCAAGGTTCAGAGTATGTCTTAGCCTCATCTTTAAGCTTTTTGAAATTCACTTTACAAATTCTTGTCCCTCTTTTTATCTTTTTAAAATAAAATGTTTTATTTTTACTATTTTTTTATTTGAGTATAGTGATAGTCAGTGTTACATTGGTTTCAGGTTTTCAATATCTCCATACATTATTCTATGATCACTACAAATATAGCCACCATCTGTCACCATATAACACTATTATAATATCATTGATTATATTCTCTACACTGTCCCCAGATCTCTTTTTAAAATCTCTAATTTTTATGTTTTCTGTTATTCCAATTTTCAACCATCATTTTACATGGTTACTTTAATAAAATATGCCTGATTACACACTCTTTGCTGAAAACCTCTTTTTTTAAAATTAACATATAATGTATTATTAGCCCCAGGGGTACAGGTCTGTGAATCGCCAGGTTTACACACTTCACAGCACTCACCACAGCACATACCCTCCCCAATGTTCATAACCCCACCACCCTCTCCCTACCCTCCCCACCCCCCGGCAACTCTCAGTTTGTTTTGTGAGATTAAGAGTCTCTTATGGTTTGTCTCCCTCCTGATCCCATCTTGTTTCATTTACTCTTTTCCTGTCCCCCAAGCACCCACATTGCACCTCCATTTCCTCATATCAGAGAGATCATATGATAGTGTCTTTCTCTGGTTGACTTATTTTGCTAAGCATAATACCCTCTAGTTCCATCCATGTCATCGCAAATGGCAAGATTTCATTTCTTTTGATGGCTGCATAGTATTCCATCGTATATATATATATACCATTCATTTGTTGATGGACATCTAGGTTCTTTCCATAGTTTGGCTATTGTGGATATTGCTGCTATAAATATTTGGTGCACGTGCCCCTTTGGATCATATACTAGTCTTCTTTACCTCTATCAGAAGCCCAGGAAGCTTTATTTATTTATTTACTCACATAAACACAGGATCCAACACAACGTTTTTTTGTTGTTCAAATGTATTATAATGTCTTACCGCCTAACACTATGCTTACTGTTCTCTTTCACTGTCTGACTAAATCCTCATCATCACTATGCCATTTAATGACAAAGAACAATTGAACTCAGAGTTCTCTCCATATCAGGGAATGAAGACTCCACCCTTCTGTTTGTGCAGGTAAAATAAATGTTGATATTGTCTGTCCTGCACATACCCCATCCTGTTCACCGGAATATTCACCATCAAAATATATACAAAATAAAAACCATACCTCACCACTTCTATTACCACCCAGCATGCTAAAAACACCATCATATGTTCCTGAATTATTGACTTGATTGATAGCCCCACTTCCACACATACTGCACTCCTTTCTCCCTGCAAATTTATTTTAGTACAGCAACTTAACCTAAAAATCAAGTCAGATGATTTTATTCTGCTGTTGAAAGTCTTTTGGTATCTTCCCCTTCCACATTAAATAAAAACTGAAGGCGTTTCAATGTACTAGAAGGTACAATACGTTCTTCCTCTCTCCACCACTATGAACTCCTCATTGGCCTCCTTGCTTTTCCTCAAAAGTAACAGACAAGCTTTTCACACAAAGTCTATATACTTACTTGCTCTGCCTAGAGCAATCTTTTCCTTTGATATTTGTATAACACCCTCCTTCACTTCCTGGGTCTTTGTGCAAATAACATCTCCTAAATGAGATATAACCACCCGACACAAAATAAAATTAACTTTCATCCCAGCATTCTCCAATGGCTTTTACCTTTCTTGTATTTCTTTGTAACACTTATCGCCATCAACCATCAATCATTATTCTATTACTGGTTTATTTCCTTATTTGAGACAGAGAGAGAGAGAATTGGGAGGGTGCGCAGAGGAAGAAGAAAACACCCCACTGCCTAGAAAGCCTGCTGGGGAGTTACATCTCAGGACCCTGAGATCATGACCCAAGCCAGAGGCAGTCACTCAATAGACTGAGCCACCGAAGCGCCCCTCTATTATTGGTTTATTTCACTATTATATTTCAAAAGAATGTAAGCTCTTTGTGGTCAGCTATTTTATATGTTTTATTAATTGAAGTATTCTCAGAAAGGTAGCTGGAAGATTGTAAGGGATCACTAAACTGTATTTTGTTGTTATTATTGGGCTCCTTTATGGGCTTTACCTCTTACGCTAGAAGTCTATCCTTCAGATGTAAGCAATAAGAATAGAACCCTGCTGCCGGGTTCAAATGAGTAAAAGGCCTGTATTAAGTGGATATTTTAAAAGCTAAATGAATGGCTTAATAGTTGTATATAGGGATAAAGGGAACATATTTTCCACAGTTTAGAAGTGGAGTTCTTTTATAGAGTTTTTGTACAAGCCTACACTATTGAACGATAATGGGCAGTTGTACATTACAATTATACAAACACTTTGGTATTTATATCATTTTTTTGTAATTCATGACTGGATTATTTGATTCCTTAGGAGCATTACAGCATTTCAACTTTTCACGTTCAATAAACGTATTGGGGTTGCTACCTTTTTTATTCAAATGGAGAAATAGTCATGATTTAATCTAAATAAAGTGTTATTGATTGTGTTGTTTTCTAGGAATGAGTTGCACATGCTAGTTTAAAAGTTTTGTTAAATTCCCAAGTCTGTCACCGATAAAAGCCTTTTGTAGATTAGTAACTTGATCAAAACAGAAAATTTATGTAACACTCAATTGTTATACTATCTTTGTTTCCATCTTGCATTGTAATAACGCCCATCTTAACTCTAAGACAAGTCATCGACAGATGGCTTTCTGGCATTGATGGCATGATATGAAATCTAGTATAACTAAAAGTTTTTGGTTTTAGTAGCATATAAATCAATTTAGAAAAATATATGTATTTGAATATAAGATAAAGTTTTAAATTATTTGGCAATAGTAAACTAAACTTTTTTTTTGGTAAATTTTTATTTTCTAAAATTTCATTGAGCTCTTTTGCATATTGAAACAAGTTACAAAAAGTTAAGGTTTATTTACCCCAATTCAAAATTATTAGGAATATAATCATAGAGGTTGAAGTATTTAAAATATTGAGCCCAAAATATTTTATTAGGTAAATTCATGAATGCTGAGCATTCACTGTTAAAATATACTAATACTATTGATAGGCTGGTAGAAGCCTAAAATCAAATATTTATTAAATATTTATATCCATATCTTTTCATGGCTTGGTAATTCATTTCTCTAGCATTAAATAATATTCCATTGTTTGCATGTACTACACTTTATTTGACCTTTCACCTGTGGAATGATATCCTGGTTGCTTCCAAGCTTTTGTCAGTTATGAATAAAACTACTATAGACCTCTTTGTGGGTATATATTTCATCTTCTTTGGATAAATACCAAGAACTGCTACTGCTGAATCATCTGGCAAGAATATGTTTAGTTTTGTAAGAAACTGCCAAGTTTTTTCCATTCTTTATTCTCAATAGACATGGAAGAACATTCCTGTTGCTCCACATCCTCACCAACATTTCGTGTTCTGTTTTCAGTGTTCTGAATTCTGGGTATGTACGGGTGTCTCTTTTTTGTTTTAATTTGCATTTTCCTGATGACATATAATGTGAAGCATCTTTTTATATGCTTATTTGCCATCTGTAATATTTTCTTTTGTGAGGTATCTGCTAAGGTCTTTGGCTCATTTTTAATCAGGTTTTTCCCCCCTTGTTGAGTTTGAAGGGGTCTTTGTGTATTTTTGATTAACAGTCCTTTGCCAGATGTGTATTTTGCAAATTTTTTCTCATAGTCTGTGCTTTGCCTTTTCATTCTCTTGGCATTGTGTTTCACAGAGTAGACATTTTAAAATTCAGTGCTTGTGCTTTTGTAGCTAAAATTATTGCCAAAACCAAGGTCATTTAAATTTTCTTCTATATTACCTTCTACATGTTTCATGTTTAGGTTTATAATCCAATCTGAGTTAATTTTTGTGAAGAGTGTATGATATCTGCCTGGATTTATTTTATTTTATTATTTTATTTTATTTTATTTTATATTTTTACATTTAGCTTCACCATTACTCCAGAACCATTTGTTTAAAAGATTGTATTTTGCTCTCTTGTATTGCTTTTGCTTTTATATTAAATATAAAATATAATTGATAATATATATTCTGTTCCTTTAATCTAGTCTTTCTGTGGTATTACAATATCTTGCTTACAATTATCATTATGGTCAACTTTTTTTTAAAAAAGATTTTATTTATTTATTTGACAGAGAGGGATCACAAATAGGCAGAGAGACAGACAGAGAGAGAGATGAGGAGAAGCAGGCTCCCTGCTGAGCAGAGAGCCCAATGCAGGACTCGAACCCAGGCCCCTGGGATCATGACCTGAGCCGAAGGTAGAGGCTTAACCCACTGAGCCACCCAGGCGCCCCATCGTTATGGTAAACTTTGAAGTCAGTCCTCAGTCTTTGTTCTCCTTCAACACTATGTTGACTATTGTGAGTCTTTGCCTCTTCATATAAACTTTAAAGTAAGTTTGTTAATATTAAAAAACAAAGAACTTGCTGGAATGCATTAATTGTATAGATAAATTTGGAAACCAGTGACCTCTTGAGCTTAGCAGGAGATAGACCATGGTCATCAGTTGTCACAGTGGTGCCTCTGGCAGAACCTTTTGCAAATCCCTAGGTAAAATGAGACCTCAAGGATCTGAGAGATGTCTAAGAAGTACTTGATACATCCCTTGGGTATGGTTTATTGAAGTGTCCACCTGTCTGAAAGCTGGGGAATCTAGATAAGGGAGGGAAAATTAGTTATGATAAAACATATCAACAAACATGAATAAATTTTGTAAAACTAATTGTCATGGCTCATATACAGTATGACCAACAGAGGGACAATCAAAAGGAAAGCATCAGTTATGTTTATTGTGAATTTTTTTTTATTCAAAATAAAGCAATGTGAGGGGAACACACTATGAGAAAATTACCATTTTTTAAATGGTAAATATCTTACCAAATGGAATAGGTTTTATATTCTAAGTAGTATATTGAACAGTAAAACATTGGGGCGCCTGGGTGGCTCAGTGGTTTGGGCTGCTGCCTTTGGCTCGGGTCATGATCTCAGGGTCCTGGGATTGAGCCCAGCATCGGGCTCCCTGCTCCGCAGGAAGCCTGCTTCCCTCTCTCTCTCTCTCTGCCTGCCTCTCTGCCTACTTGTGATCTCCGTCTTTCAAATAAATAAATAAAATCTTTTAAAAAAAAAGAAAAGAAAATTAAAACATTAAAACATAAAATTTTAATTTAAAAAATTATGTAATTTTTAAAAAAGGTTACAAATAGCAGAACCATTTTTCTTATAAATGGAAAATACATTGTATATATATCTATCAAAAATAACTTGTCATGGGGGCGCCTGGGTGGCCCAGTGGGTTAAAGCCTCTGCCTTCAGCCCAGGTCATGATCCCAGGATCCTTGGATCGAGTCCCACATTGAGCTCTCAGCTCAGCAGGGTTCCTGCTTCTTCCTCTCTCTCTGCCTGACTCTGCCTACTTGTGATCTCTGTCACATAAATAAATAAAATCTTTTATAAAAAAAATTAAAAAAAAATAACTTGTCATGTCTGGAATCAGGAGCATATGGAAAAAAATAATATCTGAGGACAATACTTTTGCCGTTTTGTGCCTTGTTAATATTTTTAAACAGTCAGGCAACTTTTAGCTTTATTGAAATACCTGCTAAGATACCAGCAGTGCCTTTTGGAGCCCTATGACTATAAAAATTAATTGCAAATATTCAAAATGTTTACTATGGTGTCACTATTTAGGGCCACCACCAAGTATGTTTCAGAAGTAAGCATAACTGTTACTTTTCCGTAAGGCAAAAGGCATATTTTCAGGAGTTCCATCTGCTGTACCAGGAGGTGAATCAAGTAATGATTTTGTCTATAAAATAATTCACTTTTCAATCTAACATTCCTTATTCCACATTATAATAATAAAAACTAGGAGGAGACTAAAACAAACAAACAACTACAACTACAACAACCAGCTTTTCCTTCAGTGGAAAAGTAATTAGAACCTTATGAGTAGCCTGAAATTTATTTTTAAATATTTTTAAGATAAACGTTTTTGTTAGAAAACCATATATTTTATATTACTAAGAAATAACAGGCAAAGTTTTATTAACTTCTAAAAAGTCTAGTTACTTCTATTTATCTATTAACTCATCTCTTTTTGAAGTAGAACATGATCACACCTTTGGTTATTTTATGTTTGCTATTTCCTTGCTTAATTTTTACAATATTTGATACATAATAGTATCTTTAAGTCCATCGATGCTTTCACAGAATTTGTTTGAACTTCATAAAAATGTACCATACTTTTTGCACTGCCCTTGTTTTACTTCTCTATTAACTTTCCAAGATTTATTCACTTTAGAGTGTGTAGCTATCATTTATTTTATTCCTCCATAATGCTATGTTTACAAATTTGTATTTATCTGTACTTTTAAAATTATCTTAATTATAAACCATTTCTCATCTCACGTAACACTCATGTTACTTCTACACTTATCAGATATTATGTAACTGAAAACCACAACTCAGCAACAATATAGCACCATTTTTCAAAATTAAATGGCTTACCAGAATTCTTTAATTCTATCCTTTATTTGTATTAGATGACCCTTTATTCTGGTATTTGGCATTGTTCATATGGAGGAAAGCTTATAAGTTGATATTCCATAAATAGAAGGATTTATTATGATTGATTAATTATTTTCATTTAGAATGCATAGAATATGGTTGATTTACTATTTCTTTCTTACGCTCTGCCTGGAACATAGTGCTATCTATGTAATAGCCACTAAAATATTAAGTTAATCACCTAGACTTTAAACTGCATATTAATAGGAATAACATACAGAACTCTTCTCAGATTGGGACACCTGGGTGGCTCAGTCAGTTAAACGCCTGAGCCTTTAGCTCTTTGGGTCCTGGGACTCAGTTCTGCAACAGAATCCCTGCTTAGCCGGGAGTTTGCTTCTCCCTCACCCTGCTGCTCCCCCTGCTTGTGCTCTCTCTCACTCACAAATAAATAAAATTAAAAAAACAAATTCTTCTCAGATAGCTAATATAGAATATCTTCTTTGTATTCATCAAAGGGAAAGTGCCATATAATAATGAAATTCAGACTACTTCAAATTCATTTTTTAACCAGTAAGAAAGTACTGGAAACAAGCCAAAAATGTCTTTAATGAATCAAAGAAATAGATTGATTTTCAATATCTTAATGTTTCTAAAATAATTTGCAAGATTTTTATACTAGATATCAGTGTAAATATTCATTATACAAGGATATTCTAAAAATAAACGTGAGAAAACTACTTGTCATATATGATGGCAAAAACGAGTTTGACAAAAGTCAGTTTGGGTAAAACTTACAACACCTACCACCTGAAACTCTTGTTCTATAATTTAATTATTTTAATTTACAAAAATACAAAAATAATATATCAGAGTAAGTCTATTGATAGCTTTGAAGGTATGCTCTGGTTGTGCACTGTTTACTATTGAAAGGGGAATCAAATATGTGATGCTTATGGTGTGACTATATTAAAATTCAACAAGTTCAGAAGCATGCGAGGAATAGAATAAAGACAAAAGATGACCCTTACTTATCCTAAAGATAGACAATGGTATATATGTGCTAGTTGGGGAGAGAATCCAGTCAGTAGATGGAGGATGTGGTAGTGGAAAAAAAAAAAAAGACACAACGTTTTGGTTGAACGTTTAGCACTATATTTAACAAAGTGAAATTGTGAGTTAATAGCCTTGAATAAAATCCAAAAAATATTTTCAATTCATTGAAGATTATTTAGGAAAAACTTGAAAAATACAACTTGATAAGGATTCCAATAAAAGATTCATAAGCAATACAAGTTTCAGAATTTTTAGTATATTTTCCCTAAAAAGCCATTTGATTTAAATTAAAAAGAATTCTATTTACCTGCCACTTAAATAAGAGGAAATTATTTGGTTTTGTAATACGTCCATAAAATAAATTAACATATCTTTAGAAAACAGATATGCACACTAATTTAAAAATAATAGTGCTTAAGCTGTTCAGCAAACATTTGTAAAATTCCTTGCCATCAGCTAGCTCTGGAGTTCTGCTAGGTGAGTAAGGCCATGTATGTTACTGCTCAGAGTACTGACGCAAAGCAATTGTCCCCTTCACATCCATTTTTTGCTATTGATAGGTCATGCTATGTTGTTTAGAGATACATAGATGGCCCTACATGAAGGCCTTTTTTTGTGTGTATACGGGTGACTGTGATTTAACTTTCAAATAAGATGGCTCCTGATTTACAATGATTCAACTTACAATATATTTGGCAATGATGTGAAAGTGAAAGTGATTCAGTAGAAACTGTACTTTGAATTTTGAATTTGGGTCTTTATAAAAAGGGCCAGTGACATGTGGTATGGTGCCGTCTTGTGATGCTGGGCAGGGGCAGTGAGCCACAGCTCCCAGTCAGCTAGAAGATTACAGGGGTGAACACCTGATATTCTTACAACCATTCTATATATAACCATTCTTCTTTTTTGTAGTGTAATATTTAATAAATTGCATGTGATATTTGATACTTTGTTATAAAATAGGCTTTGCTTAAGATGATTTTGCCCAAATGCAGGCAAATGTAAGTGTTCTGAGTATGTTTAAATAAGCTTAAGGTAAGCTATGATATTTGATAGTTTAGGGGTATTAAATGAATTTTCAGTTTTTTATGTGTTTCTCTGTACATAGCCCCCTTGTAAGCTGAGGAACATCTCTATATGTATATGTAACCTTGGTATGGCTTACATATTATTGGCATGAAACATCTAGAACAGTACGTGTGCCATATAATTGTCTACAACATCCAACAAGTTTCTTGAAAACTTGTGCCAAAGGGGTTATGTCTTTAAGGATTCTTATTTCAGAAGGGTTCTCTCAAACGTAAGATTTTTCAGAAGTTAAGTGAAAATCTGACCAAACTAAACATTTTTCCATTTTCCCTAGTGAGCAAAGATAGCTAAAATCTATCTGCCATTTTCAACACTGTACTCAACGATTGTAATTCTAATTTAAGAACAGATGATTTATATCAAAACCACATGTTGGCCTAATCTTATACAATATTCATAAATCTCACTCAGAGCTTTGGACATTTTTTTTTAAAGATTTTATTTATTTATTTGATAGAGAGAGATCAGAAGTAGATGGAGAGGCAGGCAGAGAGAGAGAGAGAGAGAGCGAAGCAGGCTCCCTGCCGAACAGAGAGCCCGATGTGGGACTCGATCCCATGACCCTGAGATCATGACCTGAGCCGAAGGCAGCGGCTTAACCCACTGAGCCACCCTGACGCCCCGCCTTGGACATTTTTATTTGTTGAGTCTATATGGTACTATGGACATTCATCTTTTTTGACCTCATAGCTTCATGTATGTCTATACTTTTGAAAATACATGCATCATAGTTCCATTGTTAAATGTCTGGGTTATAAAATGTGCTATGCTATCAAAATGGTAATAAGAACATACAAATGACCTGATGTAATGAACTGGACCAGATTGCCAGATATCACATTTCATACCAGAAAGATTCAGTGGTAAGTTTTAAAATGGCCAGCTATACTTCGACTGAATTATAACTCATTTAACTTCTTTCTTTGTGTACAGTATTATACATTAGTCAGTATTATAGTAAATAAGTACTTTGGACAGATGTAAATATGCTGTAATAAAAAATGTTTTTCTTCTTTCTTTTAGTCCTTTTTACTTGTAAGACTAGCCACAAATACCATGCCTCCCCCCAAATAATTTGCAATCCAAATTTATCTCTAAATAAATTTATTGCACAGAAAAAATATATATATATATATATACACTTACAGTAGACATGTTTAAAAATAGTTACACAACAGCAGGGCCCTAAATGTAAGCAGTATAGTTTCTTTGTTTTGTTTTGTTTTTTTCTTTTTTTTTTTTATAAGTGACTCTTTTATTTTTTTTTATTTAAGATTTTATTTATTTACTTGAGAGAGAGACAGTGAGAGAGAGCATGAACGAGAAGGTCAGAGAGAGAAGCAGACTCCCCATGGAGCTGGGAGCCTGATGCGGGACTCGATCCCAGGGCTCCAGGATCATGACCTGAGCCGAAGGCAGTCGTCCAACCAACTGAGCCACCCAGGCGTCCCTGTTTTGTTTTTTTCTTTAAAAAAAAAAAAAAAAAGAGGTTATGTAAAATACTGGAATTTTATTTCCAGGCCTAGTATTTCAAGACAGTTAACCACACTTACAGTGTCAACAGCCTCTTGTTGGCAGTATGATTTTATTGGCTCCATGGAATAACAGCAAGAATTTACTATTGCTTCTTTCTTTTATTACACACACAGAAAAAAAAATTGACACATTTGCTCAAGACCATCCAGAATCATTTTAACCTATCAAAATTGATGGGAGGCCTTCACTGCCAAAGTCACTGCTGGGTTTTTACAATTCATTGCAGACAATCTGCTACTCCCATTATGATAAAGGAGAGAAGAGTCATAATCAGGGAAGAAAGCTAGATTAATACTTGTAATTATCATTGAATTATTTAGCCTGCTATAGGATTATTATTATTAGTGTCATTTGATAATTTTCTCTCATTTTATTAAACACAACTGTGAGTAATGACCCTACCTAATATTTCTCTGTATTGGCTGACTAGCTAGCAAACATTCATGAAAATATCCATTAGCCACACACATAAAATGCTGCATTATGATGCTGTTGAATCAGAACATACCACTACCTGATCCTGTAGCTCTTTGAGGATTTGCAAATCAATTAATTCTATGTTTCTTGGATTCTTCCCATACAATTAGAAAATTTATAATAGAGTCCATGAACATTATTAGTTTTACCATTTTAAACCAGCAATCACACTTTGATTTTTACAACAAAAGCAGAAATATAAACACACACATTTGGGTCAGTTTTCTGTTAGTCTGTCTGGACTTCAAAATTCTATTCCTCAAGATAATGCACACCAAAGTTCTGGATTAAACAAGAAATTAGATGGCACCTGAACACTTGGTTTCATATTCTCAAAAGGACTATGCAACCTATTTCTTACATTATGACATTGTTTTACAAAGATCCACACTTTTATAATGTACTAACATTATTTTTAATCATGATTAAAAATCAAACATAAAAATTTCTACTTTTTGCTTTTGCCCCCTCCATTTAGAACTTATTTATAGCCTGATAATTCAAAGGTCCCTATGTTTATGAAAATCTGGACAGAAATAGCTCTAAGATCCCATTCAGAACTTGATATTAATCTAAGTCTTTTGGCTCCATTTATCCTGAGAGCAAAGAGTAGGACAAAGGATTTGAGTACTGTTAGTTTATCTGGGAGATTATCCAAGGTAGAAAAGAATGGGAAAGTGATACAGTGAAGAAACAACTTTGTCAAAGAGGTACATTGTTGATATAATTGTTGTGGATAGAAAATGAAGACTTGCTTTTACTGAAAGGTCCTGAGAAACTTCTTTAAGTTGTCCTCATGAAGACCTGAAAACTGACAATTTTATCTATGGCTCTTATTTCCACTTCACTGAGAGCTGTCCTCAGAGGACATTAACTCTCCTACACTTTTGGGTTGTGTTGGAGACATTCTAAAATGAGAGAGAGAACATGAGATGCTATCAGTGTTAAGTAACTGCAATTTCCCATGGAACTATCCACCACAGGTTTGGCTATAATCAAGTGTTGGGCCTTGATATCAGAGGGATTTGAGGCAGTATCATTTTAGGTTAATCATTATATCTGAAATTTCCAAAAACTTCAACTGATGAAACTTTGATTATAAATCTATAAATATAACAATAAATCTACAGTATTCAAATTATTATCATAGAAATACACAGACAAAGCATCAATGGATTAATATTTAAATGTTACAAAATACTGAACTGAAAGGATTTGGTCATAGAACAACGTGTAAGAAGTAGAACTTAGGTTTAGGTTAGAACTCAGGATGCATTTGAGACTCAGTTAAGAAATTGAATGGAGGGACGCCTGGGTGGCTCAGTGGGTTAAGCCACTGTCTTCGGCTCAGGTCATGATCCCAGGGTCCTGGGACCGAGCCCCAAGTCGGGCTCTCTACTCAGCAGGGAGCCTGCTTCCTCCTCTCTCTCTGCCTGCCTCTCTGCCTGCTTGTCATCTCTCTCTGTCAAATAAATAAATAAAATCTTAACAAAAAAGAAATTGAATGGATGTCTGACTATCTTATAGGTTTGCTAAAAATCAGTGACTTTGTGTTCACGTGTGGCTATGCAGGAATTTTTAACTTTCTCTAAGAAGTTATTAGATTTGATTATATAATGGCAGTAAAGGATGGGGAAAAGCAAAGTACAAACCCCATAAAGACAAAGACACTGAGTATGAGAAAAGAGTAATAGATAAGAAGAATCAATGCATTTGAGGAAAATGGGAATTGAAATACACAATGATTGTTGATTTTTTTAGATGGAGAAAACAAAACTAGCTTGCAAGAAGGAAATAACAGAAGACATGTTGTGATGTGAGACAGAATCCCGGACAAGGCAGTAACGTGGAATAAAGGAGTAGGGAGAGCATATCAGGTAATTTGGATAGGAAGGAGTTAGGAGATAATTGCTTGATAAATTTTATATGGCCCACTTAAATGCACAGATTTCTCTTCTTTAATTTATATGGAGAACAGGGTGTCCTTTCTCTTCCCTTTCTGAGCACCAGAGGTGTACTCTTTCAGACTGAAAACCTGAAAAGCTCAGGACTCAGTTGCTTAAGCACAGCTGAGAGGACATATTTCAATTAAGATTTACATTTTGCTGTAGGTAGTAGACTTTCAAAAGTGGTTTAACCATATTTTTTCATTTAACAAGAAGACTACAGAGAGTGTTTTCTGGTGTTGGTTCAGCGTCTTAAGAAAGTGAAGTGAACTATCTTAGAGGTTTTCATGGCTTTTTATTCACAGTTGCAAAAATTGCTGTTGGAGTTCTCACTATTAAGCCCACATTTCTGGCAGAAAGATAGAGGTAAAGAGAATGATATATTGTACGACTGATACTTTGTCATGTGGTTACAATATAAATAGAAAAGAGACAATAAAATATTTGATGTTGTTTTATGTTTCCTTCTTGTCAATCCCTCAGTGCTTTCTGAGATTCAAGGAAAAAGTAAATGGATATTGACCTGGCAACTATCAACACCTGTCAGTCTCTCTTGGATAACCAATATCTCTATAATCTCTTCTTCCCAGTAAAAAAAAATAAAATATATTCATAACCCACACTGTGCCATATCAAGTTACTGCACCAAGATAAAATTACAATGATTTTCAGTTGTTCCAAATGGACAGAATACCCTTCCTTATGATATCATGTCTTATAAGATAGATAATTGGCTTGCTACCAATATACCCAGATGTGACTGTGGAAGAGACAGGAAAAAAATAATATTTATTTATTCCTTGGGTTGACTCTGTTTACACAGATGCATTAGTATTAGAAAAGGTTGGTTTCGGACATTGGAATGAATTTACTTAATGGGTCTGATGTAATTGTGTTGCAGGAAATTTTTAATTTCTACAAAAATTATTAGAATTCTATCTTATTATCTTTTATTAATTTTCACATGTTAACAAAGCCAATGTTTTTTCTAGAAGACAAGATCTTAAATCCTAACAAAACTCAATTTTTTCCTTTTTTTTTTTTTAAGTTTGAGAGCCTCATGTTCTCTCATGCTGCTTTAAATACCACTCAAAAAAAAGGAGCTAAATGGGGCAGTAAGACCAGACTTTTTATTTTATTTTATTTATCTTATTTTTAATTAAAAAATTAAAGATTGTATTTATTTATTTATTTGAGAGAGAGAGAGAGCATGAGTGGGGCAGGGGGAGGTAGCTGCAGAGACAGACTGAGAAGTATACTTCCTAATGAGCAAAAAGCCCGATATGGAGCTCGATCCCAGGATCCTGACTGAGATCATGACCAGAGACAAAGGCAGATACATGTGCAAAATCCCTTTTTTTCTGGGAAACAATACTTTACAAGAGATGTTTGAAAAAGTACTGGGAAATCCACTTTAATAGGAGATACAAAAATTTTATTGACTTTTGTAAAGCTACAGGGATCCAAATGATGGAAATCCCAGCCCGTTTAGGTTGTGGACCACAGAGTATTCCTCCCTGTAATATTTTATTTTCTTCCATGTCTACTAACTCCAGTCCAAGTTCACTGATCTCTTTTTAGATAGTGCAAAACATGGCAAAGAATACCAAACGAGTGCCCAATATTATACATTTCTTATATCATTTCTAACATATAGAAGTGTGTTATCAAGGCTGGTTCTGTGAACAAACATAGTTACATTAAAGTGTGTTTTGTTCTCCAAGAAATTAAATGCATGATTATCACACAATTATAAAATACTTGTGTCAAGAATTTTTATTCAAAAATTAATAAGAAGCAGATATTAAAACTAGTTCACATGGTTATTTGGGATATAAGCAGAGTTGTGCAGCAGAAGTGCTCTGGGCCCATCATTTGGGTTATAGAATTTATGTTTTCTAATGAAATATCACTAACTTGCATTATTGTTAACAAGAATCTTGTGCATTACCATCAGTTTTCTACATTATAACCTCTTGCTCTACAGTTTGTAAATAACTTTGTCAATAGCAAGCTAGTAAACAGGGTGACTCCAATGGATTGAGATAATCTCCAGAGTTTCTGCTACATAATGCCCAGGACTCCATTGAAAGGACACCTAAGAATTTATTTTGCCCAAAAATTTGATCATTTTTTTCACTGTCCTTACCTATTTTCCAAACCTAGTCCTTTTGCTTCACCTTTCAGTCTACGGACAACCCTGTATCTGACTGACTTGTTAATTCTGGGAATGTCTTGCAGATTAATTTGCTTGCCAGAGGTGGTTCCTCTAATTGATGTCTAAGAACCCTAATTAGTTAAGAAAACTTTTTAACATTTTCATTGCTATTTATTATTATTATTATTATTGCTAATATCTCTATTATAAATAATTCACAAGGGCATCTTTCTGACAAAAGACAAAGAGCTGGCTACTAGTAGAAAAAGTACTTTTGACTCTGTCAGTGAAAGTGGTAAAGGGATTTGAGAAAATAAGGCAAAGCACTGGAATTATGTGTTAAAACTTTAAATATTATAGACACATTTACTTAATTTCTAATACTGTTGTTGCTTATAATTAAATAAGATGTTTTCCATGAACCACGCATTACAGCAAATATATTGTTTATACAGATTAAATTTTCATCAAAAGGGACGCCTGGGCGGCTCAGTTGGTTAAGCAGCTGCCTTTGGCTCAGGTCATGATCCCAGCATCCTGGGATCGAGTCCCACATTGGGCTCCTTGCTCGGCCGGGAGCCTGCTTCTCCCTCTGCCTCTGCCTGCCATTCTGTCTGCCTGTGCTTGCTCTCTCGCCCACTCTCTCTGATAAAGAAATAAAATCTTAAAATAAATAAATAAATTTTCATCAAAAAATTGTAAGTGTATTTTATTGTAGGATCATGATCAGCATTTTGCAGATGAGAAAAGTGAAATTTAGAAAAGTATGTCTCTTCAAATCCCTCATACAATATCTGGCCTAGATAGAAGGATATACTATCACAATTGAGGAAGATAATTGAGATTACTTAAAATGATAAACTTTATAGGGTTTTTAAAAGTTTGCCACAGATTTAGATTCTTTTAAAATATATATCTATTTTGTGTAAAGAGAATGCACTGAGAAGTAAAAAGAAAGTGATATATCAGTGCTACCAACTAATGGCTATAATATCATCACCTTATTTATGAACAATGAAACAGTGTGCAATACTTAAATAAATTTAAATAAATTCCTATTTATTTATTATTAAAGAAATTCCTCTTACAAACAGTATGTTTTGAAGGTTGCTAGCAGGAAAGTGTTGTACTTCATGGAAGTAATCAGAAAATATGATCTAAATTTCTGCTTTCAAGAACGCCTGGGTGGCTCAGTGGGTTAAAATTCTGCTTTCAAGAAGCTATAACAGTAAGTACTGAGCTTTAGCTATTATATGCTATGGATGAATAACTGAAATCTACATTTGAAACTAATGGTACACTATATGATAACTAATTGAATTTTAAAAAGTTAATAAAAAACCACTATTTTATAAAACAATATTCCCAACAGGCTCTTTTGCTTTAAAATACTCACTCTGTAATGAGAGTCATTACTTTTGTCCAGCAAATTCTTACATCACTGTTTATCCCTTCCCTGCTTTATCCCTTCCCAGTATCAATAAAGGCTCACTTGGATTACCTAGAAGCCATGAGAAAGCTTGTAATAGATCTGGCTGGTTTTCACCAGCAATTTGACCACCATGTGCACAGGGAAGTCTATTGATAAAGGCTTTATTGCAATAAATTGCAAATACATGGATGATTTTGAATTCTCTTTCTTGAGGTCTTGTTTCATGATAATAAATGTAGGGTGGCTTTTTGGAATGGATGTTATTAACATATCTTCATAGTTCTAAGTACATGGAATTGTAAAATAGATAAATGAATGTGGCATTACTGACAACCGTCCTCATTTTGAAATCAAATTACAGTGTACTGAGCTGAGGAGGCAAAGCAGATTTGGGATTATGAGTGAAATAATTTTAAAAAGTCTTAGGGGTATGATCAGACTATTGGGTAATTCAGTAGAAAAATATCAACTGATTGAGATTCTGTGTTCGCTAATTTCAGAGAGACGTTAAGATAAATAAGTAACACGAGGAGACTAGGAAGCCAAACATAAGTGATACTTTTTGCCAGGGTGTGTATACATCTGTTTATCTTCTTGCTTTACCACTAAGGTTGCTCCTAGAGGAGAGTTTAAATATGTGTTGGAGCTAATCTCTGTGGATTACACAAGAAACCACATCCTACAGCTCTCCCTGAAACACCGCTTATGATTTCAATGTAATTTGGTTTTTGCATTTTTAGAAATAACAAAATACTTTGCAAACTCATCTACTTTATTACCACCACAAGTGAGTCAGCTGACTCCACATTTTAACACAGTGACAGTCACAGAGGAATGGAGGAGTGAGTAGAGTTATCAATATATGTGCTTTAAAGAAGTATGACAGGGTAGCAGCTATTTCCAGGAACCAAAACATGGGTCAGCAGCTGTGCAGGAAAAGTGATGGAATAAATGACTCATTTCAGAGGAGTTCTATAACATATTAGTTCTATAATGGATCTTCAGCACCCAATTACCCGCTTTGATCTAAAGATAAGGATTTACAGTTAAGATCCCATTTATGATTTGTCTGGTAGGGTCTGAATCATGTTTACTATTGTTTTGACTATTACTTGAAACCTATAGTAGTACTTGGGATATGTGTTGTGTATTCTGTGAACATGTGCTATTTTTAGATTAGATAATTCCTGTCTCGAACCCCTGTTAATTTGTTTGCTTTTGTTTATTTGATAGTGCTTTCAGTAAATGGATATATCTTAAAAATTGCAAAGCCACTATTAAAATAAGTTATTTGATATATAGCATGGAATTACACATTCGTCCTTTGAATCCGACAGAGCTTCACCATATCCTTAACAACTTGGGAAAAACATGCTATTATTTTTCTTTATAGAATTTCTCCTGTTAGGCTGTGATGGTTGTCATCAGCAGTAACTCCTCTGAAGGCTTTGTCAAAAGAGTTGAAAAAATTGGAAAGGTGTGAATGAAGCTGTTTGCTGAATATAAAGAAAAGAGCATTGAAGTACAATTCACACTCTTACTTCTCCTTCTATGCTTTCAGATGTTTGACATTTGAAAATTTTGCTTCTAGAAGAGATGACCCATATAATTCTTACTTTAAGGAGCAAGTTGCTTTTATAATTTTTTTATTATTCTACCATTCAAGTATTTCCATTTAAATTACATTCTATACCATTTAAAAACAATCAAAAGTGCAGCCAGTATTCAATTCCTTGGCTAAATAATTTTAGAAAGCTTTGTGTTATTGAACCTACGGGGTTTTTCTGTAGTTTTAACTCTTTCTTTCTGTGATTTTTCCCATTAGTCACATAAGTGACTGCAATATAACAGATAAAGGACTGAATAGAACAATCCTTGGCCTCATGAAGTTGAGAATCTAGCAAGGGAGTCAAACAATTCAATCATTCAGAGACAATTTATTGAGTCTGGCCCAAGATGAGCACAACAAAACCCCAGCCCAGAGGAATAATTTTAATGGGAGAGATAGATAATAGGTAAGCCAACGTTAAAAAGAAAAAAATCGTACTGGTTTTTCTTTAATAGTGATGCATATTTGAACTAAATAAGCACATTTTAATAAGAGCAGTGATTGAGAAGAGGTTTTGTAACTGAGTGGTCCGAAAGGGCCTCCCTGAAAAAGTCTGTTTTGAACAGATTTCTGAATAATATCAGCCAGGAAGCTGCGTAAAAATCTCAGGGATGGGTGATTTTTCCAGTCAAAAAACTGTAAAGGCTCCAAAGTCACAATAGAGCCATACATTTCTCTAATAAAGTAACTTCTGACAAAGAATGAGAAGAAATAACTAACCCAGGTTTGAAAGAAAAGGGACAGACTTTCTATGGAATTCATATTTAATTAAAGCTCTAAAGGACAAAAATACAATAGAGCAAAATTCTGGTCCCGCTGATATACCTAATGAAAGTTCATAAACAAGGTGTGGGTAGCAAAGAGTGTGTGGGAATGTTGGTAAGGACAGTGGGGAAGAGTCATCCCTGAACATGTTCTTAAATGAAGCAATTCTTGTGTTGTTTTAAAGGGTAATTTGGAGTTTGCCTAAGTGATTAGAGAAGGATGCCTCGGCTTATGGAAGTTCAAAGCCATAAAGATGTGATAAACTACTGCAGATATTTTCATGTATATTTGTTGTTGCTTTTAGTAATGGTGATCTAAAAACTCCTACTTAAGACAACTTAAAAATCCAGACAAAATAGCTTTTAAAGTTAAAAATATCAGAATGATTATAAAAATAAGTGAGGGATTACTGGGCCAATACGAAACACAATGAGAGCCTAGAGATATATGCCCTGAAGCTATTTTAGCTATGAGAGCATTAGAAACTGCTAAAACACACTGAGCTGTGTTTTTAATAGACACTTGATACTAGAGAAAAAAATTCAAAATCCAGCAGCAATCAAATTTGAGGACTTTGGTACAACCCAAATTTAAGTTGAGATCCCCAAAGCACAAGGAGAAGCAGAAATAAGACTAGAGCCTACCTTGCCTTCTGTGTAAACTGAGAAAGTCAACCACTGAATTTGGAGTATGATTGTCTTGTAAAGTCTCAGATATAAGAGAAAATCCTGCCAAGGAGGACCATACCATTATTATAGCTCTTAATTATTCCTACTCAATAAGAGTTTCAAATATAATGTCTTGAACATACCAAAATGTAACAAAGCACACAAAGAAAAACCATTAACAAGATTTGATAGACAAAATGGGATTAAGTATGATATTAAAATGATCAATAAAGATTGTAAAATGGCTTGATTACTCTGCTCAAAGAAATGAGAGGGGAAGCAAATTGAACAAAAAACTGAAACTAAAAAATGATATTGAGAAAGATTTTATAAGTGAACCAAATGGATACTCTAGAACTTTAAAGATATGACAGCCAATTTAAGATACCACAGGGGTGCCTGGGTGGCTCACTTAATTAAACCTCCAATTCTTTTTCCTTTTTTTTAACACCTTAATTTTATTTTATTTCTTTCATTTTGGCTCAGGTCATGATGTCAGGCTTGTGAAATAGAGCCCAGAGTTGGGCTCTGTGCTGAGCCTGGAGCCTGCTTAAGATTCTTTTCCCTTCTTTTTCTATCCCTCCCTGCACTCTCACTCGCTCGCTCTCTCTTGCTTGCAAATAAATAAATAAATAGATAGATAATAGACAAAGCAAAATAAAAGCAGATTATGAAAATAAATATAAAGTTTTTGAAATGAAAACAAGTTAAAAATAAAATAGAGAAGACCTACACAGCTAAAAGTTCATTCAGGAAATCTATTATTAAAGAAGTCAGTATGACACAATGTTAAGATATCAAAAGATTGGAGCATGTACTTTACAGAAAGGGTAATCCAAATGGCCACTCATAGGTAAAAACTGTTTATCTTTATTATGAATCTGGAATTAAATTAAATTAAATTAAAAATAAATTAAAACCTAGAATGGCATACTATTACACACTTACCATATTGGGAAACAGTAAAAATGTCTTGCAAGAATGTGAAAGAATGACAGTGCCCATAATAAAAACATTTGAGGTAGGTTGGACAATATTTAGAAAACTTAAAAATTAAAAAAAAAATTTGGTCCATTCCTGGAAATACAACATTGAATTAAATGAATATTTTCACCAGGATATGAAAACAGATGATTATAGTTATTTCATTCATAACGGCAGATCAGCAGTGGTCTATTTGCACAATGTTACATTAAATAAGAGAGAATATTAACAAACTGGGAGAAGGGGCTAGGTTGTTATCATAAACAGATCTTCTACGATGCTGATTATGTTCTATTTCTCAAAATCTTTAAGTTAAAAAATTTTCAAATTTATATCTAAATAGATAGATAGATAGATGATAGATTGACAGATATCCCAGAAGCTGCAATGCTAGGCTAAGACCAGGCTTTAAAGGGCTTTTCTATATTCTACTAAATACTTTAAACCATTCATTATATTATAGCTCAGAGTTCGAATCTCCATTTGTTTCCTCAGTTTTCTAATATTTATCTTAAGGTGACCTGATGCAGACTTTTGATGACCTTTGTCTAAATATTTCTATTTTAACAAAGTCCTTTTTAATACTCAGAGACTAAAACTTAGAAAAACACTCTGATTTTTATCTCACTAGAGTGGAAAATATATGGTTACCCATTAACTAATGATATCCATGTCTACATTAGCTCCATGACATTTTTCATTCTTGGAAGCTTTTGGTTAAATGAATTTTTTTAAGCTTCCTTTAAATGAAGCTTTAAGCCATCACCACATGAATAAAATTAAAGAACTAAATGAAAACAAGCCAAGTAATAGAGTAATAGAATGTGCAGTGGAAAGAGTACAATTCTGAAATCATAAAGCCTAAATTAGTGTGATGCATCTTTACTAGCCATGTAATCATAAACCAGTTATCTAAATGTGTTAGCCTCAGATTTTTCACCCATGAAATGGTGATGATAATACTTATTATGCAGAATTGTTGTGTGGATGTAATGAAGCATGGAGCATGAGAGTCTCATATTCCATGCTAAAATAATAGCTATTTTTTACTTATAATAATTCTAATAATAGTAATTAAATTGTTCAAAATGATAATATTCATTTATATTGAGGCATTGTATTGACTATTCATAGACACATTTACCAAAATAAATTTCATTTTACTTTACCCCCTCTGAGGCTATATATTCCTTAATTCAATATGAATCTTATTATGAATAATAATTATCATGATAAATATGCTGATTTTTCTTCTATTTATTTTTAGGAAAGTATCCTTTACTGTTGAACATAAAGAAACTTAAGCAAGTCTGTCTTATTCAAAATTTGCATGCTGCTTTCTTATGAAACTAGATTATAGAGTTGTATGAAATAAATTCATGCAGTTAAGACATTTATGTTTGGAAAACTGGGTGGTCAGTTTAGTATTTCAAAAGAAGATTTTAAATTTAAACCTTAAAACTGAGCTCTTTCAGCCTTATTTATAGACCATCCTTCATGCTTCATAAGTATTCCTTCATTGTAAACTAACTAATAGTGTTTGTCACAGTGTGTATATAACTAAAATGGATTTTGTATTCTATTATTTCAGATTTAGTTGCAGTTTCTACTTCCTTACTTCCTCTTTTGAAAAATAGATTAATTCTACAAAAGGTTATTTCCAGCTTTATTGAAAAATAATTGACATATTATAATTCGTAAATTTAAGAAATGATTTCTTATAACACTGCAAACTTTTAACATTGTATAAATTTTGTACCATTTGATAAATTGGTATACATCTGCATTGCAATATAATCTACATAAAAATGTTAATACATCTACTATCTCATATAGTTGCCTCTGTTTTTATGCATGTATTGTAAGGAATTTTAAGATCTACTCTCTTAGCAACTTTTATGTATATAGTACAGTAGAGATAAACTTCAGAGGTCTTGTGGGTTTTGTTCCAGACCGCCTCAATAAAGTAATTATTTCAATAAACTAAGTCAAATCATTATTATTATTTTTTGGTTTCCCAGTGCAAATAAAAAATTATGTTTCCCAGTGCATATTAAAAATAAACACTATACTGTACTGTTCAAAAGCATTATGTCTTTAAAGAAAAACAATGTATATACCTTAAGTAAACTAGTTCTGAGTTTTCAGTGGGTCATAAATACTGATCACAGATCACCATAACAAATACAATAATAATGAAAAAACTTGAAATATTGCAAGAATTACCAACATGTGACAGAGAGACACAAAATGAACAAATGGTGTTAGAAAAATGGTGGCAGCAGACCTATTTTATACAAGATTGCTATAAACTTTCAACTTGTAAGAATGTGATATATGCAAAATTTAATAAAGGGAAGCACAATTAAAAAAGTATGTATATATTATTAACTATGACCATCATGCTGTACATTAGATCCCCAGAACTTTTTCCTATTATAGTTGCAAGTTTGTACCCTTTGACCACCTTATTCCACCCCAGGTTCACCCCTTGTCAACTCAACTCTAAGTTTCCATTAGTTTGCTTTTTCTTCAGGTTCTGTATGTAAGGGATATCGTAATACATAAATTAAAAAATATATAAAATCTTTGAAATATTTCACTTAGTATAATACCTTCAAGATCCATCCATGGTATTGTAAATGGAAGTATTTCTTAATTTTTCATGGTTAAGTAGTATTCCATAGTATATATTTACCATACTTATTTTATTCATTCATCCATTAATGGATACTGAAGTTATTTCCATCTCTTGCTTAGAGTTAATAATTTTATAATGAACATAAGAGTGCAGAGATGTCTTCGAATAGTGACTTCGTTTCCTTTAGCTATATCCCTAGAAGTGGGATTACTGAATCATATGGTAATTTTACTTTTAATAATATGAATAGTCTCCATACTGTTTTCCATACAAATTTATATCCCTATCACAGTGCATAAGTTCCCCATTTTCCCCAATATTTACCAAAATTTGTTAGTTTTAATTTTTTGGTAGTATTATATTCTAATAGGTAGTAATATCTTGCTGTGTTTTTCAGAGGTAAACAAAAACAACAACATAATGACTTTGCCCTGAGTTTTTTACGTTGAGCACTTTTTAATGCTCCTGTTGGTCATTTATATAACTTTTTTGAAAAAAAAGTCTATTGAGATCCTTTTGCTATTTTTTTAATTATATATTTTTTTCTTTTTGTATCTGTTAGTTATTAACCTCTTTTCAGATATAAGTTTTGTAAGTATTTTCTTCCATTCTGTGGATTGTGTTTTCATTCCCTCTTTTTTTTGGCAATGCAGAAAATTTAGTTTGATGTAATACCATTTATTTATTTTTGCTTGTGTTTTTGGTCTGGTATCCAAAAAACTATTGGCAAGACCAATGTCAAGGAGAATTTTTCCTATGTTTTCCTTTAGGAAATTTAGTTTCATGCATCACATTTAAGTCTTTAATCTATTTCAAGTTAAGATTTATGAGTGATATAAGGTTCCAGTTTCATACTGTTTATGTGACTATTCAGTTTTAAATATCATTTACTGAACAGACTATCTTTACCCATTACATATGTTGGCCCCTGTCAAATATTAGGTGACTGTATGAAAGGATTTATTTCTGGACTCTCAATTCTGTTCTACTTGTTTATTGGTCTGTTTTTATGCCAGTATACTTTATTGTTTTGAGCGTGAGGGCTTTGTAGTATAGTTTCAAATCAAGAGTGTAATTTCGCTTCTTCATTCTTTCTCAGAACTGCTTTGATTATTTGTTGTCTTTTATGGTCTCATATAAATTTTAGGATTCTTTACTTACTTCTGTAAAAACACAATATTGGATTTTTTTAAAGATTATTTATTAATTTATTTGAGAGAGAGAGATGACAAGCAGGCAGAGAGGCAGGCAGAGAGAGAAGAGGTAGCAGCTTCCTGCTGAGCAGAGAGGCTGATGCGGGGCTCGATCCCAGGACCCTGGGATCATGACCTGAGCCGTAGGCAGCAGCTTAACCCACTGAGCCACCCAGGTGCCCCTAACATTGGATTTTTGATAGGAATTGAATTTACAGATGGTTTTCGGTAGTATGGACATTTTAACAATGTTAATTCTTACCATTCATAAATATGAGCTATCTTTCCATTTGTGTCTCCTTCAATTTCTTTATCAATGTCATAGATTATGGGGTACAGATCTTTCATAGTCTTAGTTAAATCTTATCCTAAGTATTATATTAGTTTTGATGCTAGTGTGAATTAGATTGTTTTCTTTATTTTTTCAGGTAGTTCATCATTAGAGTGTTAAAATGCTCCTGTCTTGTGCTTACTTTGTCAGCACATATACTAAAATTGGAATGATGCAGAGAAGATTAGCGTGATCACTGAGCAAGGATGACATGAAAAACTATTAAAAAAACGAAACAAAACAAAATTCTTGTCTTCTATATATTGATCTTGTATTTGGCAGCTTTACTAAATTTGTTTATTCAAAAATTTTTATGAAGTTTTTAGGAATTTTTTACATGTAAGTTCATGTTATCCAAAAAAAGAAAATTTTACTTCTTCCTTTTTTTTTTATTTGGATTCTCTTATTTCTTTGTGTTCTTTGTTTCTCTGGCTAGGACATCCAGTATTATGTCAAATGAGAGTAGTGAAAGTGGACACACTTGTCTTTTTTCTGATCTTTAAGGGGAAAACTTTCAAACTTTTTTGATTGAATATGAGATTAGCTCTGGGCTTGCAATATGTGTTTTTTCTTTAATGGATTTTTTAAATTATTTTTTTAAAATTTTTTATAAACATATAATGTGTTTTTATCCCTAGGGGTATAGGTCTGTGAATCACCAGGTTTACACATTTCACAGCACTCACCATCACTCACCATAGCACCTGCCCTCCCCAATGTCCATACCCCCACCATCCTCTCCCAACACAACTCCCCCCAGCAACCCTCAGTCTGTTTTGTGAGATTCAGTCTTTTATGTTTGTCTCCCTCCCAATCCCATCTTCTTTTATTTTGCTTTTCGTATGCCCGAAACCGCCTATGTTGAATCTCCACTTCATCATATCAGGGAGATCATAGGATAGCTGTCTTTCTCAGATTGATTTATTTCGCCAAGCATAATACCCTCTAGTTCCATCCACGTCATCACAAATAGCAGGATTTCATTTCTTTTGATGGCTGCATAGTATCCCATTGTACATATATACCACATCTTATTTATTAATTCATCTATTGAAGGACATTTAGGATCTTTCCATAGTTTAACTATTGTGGACATTGCTGCTATAAACATTTGGGTGCATGTGCCCCTTCAGAATGCCACGTTTGTATCTTTAGGGTATATACTCAGTACTGCAATCACTGGGTCATAAACTAGTTCTATTTTCAGCTTTTTGAGGCACCTCCACGCTGTTTTCCAGAGTGGTTGCACCAGCTTGCATTCCCACGTACAGTGTAGGAGGGTTGCCCTTTCTCCACATCCTCGCCAGCATCTGTCATTGACTGTCTTGTTCATTTTAGCCATTCTGAAAGGTGTGAGGTGGTATCTCATTCTGGTTTTGATTTGTATTTCCCTGATGCCGAGTGATGTGGAGCATTTTTTCATGTGTCTGTTGGCCATTTGGATGTATTCTTTGCAGAAAGAATACATGTCCTCTGCCCATTTCTTCATTGGATTATTTGTTCTTAGGGTGTTGAGTTTGATAAGCTCTTTATAGATTTTGGATAGATACTGGCCCTTTATCTGGTATGTCATTTGCAAATATCTTCTCCCAGATAACTTCTGACAGTCATCTTTTGGCTTTGTTAACTGTTTCCTTTGCTGGGCAAAAGCTTTTTGATCTGATGAAATCCCAAGAGTTCATTCTTGCCCTTGCTTCCCTTGCCTTTGGTGATGTTCCTGTGAAGAAGTTGCTGCTGGTGAGGTCAAAGAGTTTGCTGCCTGTTCTCTCCTCAAGGATTTTGATGGATTCCTTTCTCACATTATGCTTTTTCATCCATTTACAGTCTATTTTCATGTATGGTGTAAGGAAATGGTCCAACTTCATTTTTCTGCATGTGGCTGTTCAATTTTCCCAACACCATTTGTTGAAGAGGCTGTGTCTTTTCCATAGGACATTCCTTCCTGCTTTGTTGACGATTAGTTGACCATAGAGTGGAGGGTCTATTTCTGGGCTCTCTATTCTGTTCCATTGATCTATGTCTGTTTTGGGGACAGTTCCCTACCATCTTGATGATGACAACTTTGTAATAGAGCTTGAAGTCTGGAATTGTGATGCCAACAACTTTGGCTTTCTCTTTCAATATTCCTCTGTCTATTCGAGGTATTTTCTGGTTCCATATATATTTTAGGATGATTTGTCCCATTTCTTTGAAAAAAATGGACGAGATTTTGATAGGGTTTGCATTAAATGTGTAGATTGCTTTAGGTAGCATAGACATTTTCACAATATTTGTTCTTCCAATACGGGAGCATGGAACATTTTTCCATTTCTTTGTGTCTTCTTCAATTTCTTTCATGAGTACTCACTTTGGAGTTTTCTGAGTATAGATTCTTTGTCTCTTTGGTTAGGTTTATTCCTAGGTATCTTAGGGTTTTGAGTGCAATTTTAAATGGGATTCACTCCTTAATTTCTATTTCTTCAGTCTTGTTGGTTAAAAAAAAATGCAACCAATTTCTGTGCATTGATTTTATATTCTGACACTTTATAGAATTCCTATACAAGTTATAGCAGATTTGGAGTGGAGTCCTTTAAGTTTTCCACATACAGTGTCATATCCTCTGCAAGCAGGGATAGTTTGACTTCTCTTTTGCCAATTTGGCAAAATTTGGATGCCCTTAATTTCTTTTTGTTGTCTGATTGCTGAGGCTAGGACTTCTAGTACGATGTTGAATAGCAGTGGTGATAACGGACATCCCTGCCGTGTTCCTGACCTCAGCGGAAAAGTATTCCATTTTTCTCCATTGAGAATGATATTTGCAGTGGGATTTTCATAGATGGCTTTGATAATATTGATAATATGTGCCCTCTATCCCTACACTTTGAAGAGTTTTAATCAGGAAGGGACACTGCACTTTGCCAAATGCTTTTTCAGCATCTATGGAGAGTATCATGTGGTTCTTGTTCTTTCTTTTATTAATGCGTTGTATCACATTGATTGATTTGCATATGTTGAACCAACCTTGTAGCCCTGGAATAAATCCCACTTGGTCGTGGTGAATAATCCTTTTAATGCACTGTTGAATCCTATTGGCTAGTATTTTGGTGAGAATTTTCGCATCTGTGTTCATCAAGGATATTGGTTTGCTGTTCTCTTTTTTGATGGGATCCTTGTCTGGTTTTGGGATCAAGGTGATGCTGGCCTCATAAAATGAGTTTGGAAGTTTTCCTTCCATTTCTATTTTTTGGAACAGTATCATGAGAATAAGAATTAATTCTTCTTTAAATGTTTGGTAGAATTTCCCTGGGAAGCCATCTGGCTCGGGGCTTTTTGTTTGTTTGGAGATTTTTGATGACTGTATCAATCTCCGTACTGGTTATGGGTCTGTTCAGGTTTCCTATTTCTTCCTGGTTCAGTTGTGGTAGTTTATATGTCTCTAGGAATGTATCCATTTCTTCCAGATTGTTGAATTTGTTGGCGTAGAGTTGCTCATAGTATGTTCTTATAATTGTTTGTATTTCTTTGGTGTTGGTTGTGATCTCTCCTCTTTCATTCATTAATTTATTTATTTGGGTTCTTTCTCTTTTCTTTTTGATAAGTCTGGAAAGGGTTTTATCAATCTTATTAATTCTTTCAAAGAACCAGCTCCTAGTTTCGTTGATTTGTTCTATTGTTTTTTGTTGTTGTTGTTGGTTTTTTGTGGTTTTTATTTGTTTGTTTATTTGTTTCTATTTCATTGATTTCTGCTCTGATCTTTATTATTCCTCTTTTGCTGGGTTAGGCTTTCTTTGTTGTTCTTTCTCCATGTCCTTTAGGTGTAGGGTTATGTTGGGTATTTGAGATCTGAGAGAGAAGCGTGGTTGCACACGTGTGTCACTGCGCTCCCCAAGAGCACGTCTGGGGAAGGTGCAGCACGCCACCCCAGGAGAAGAGAAGGATACGTTGGCCTTGTGGTCGGGAAAGGTCGGGAAGCAGAATAGCCTGCCATGGCAGGAACAGCAGGCCGGTGGCAAGACAAGTGTCACCCGCTCCCTGTGCAGAGAGACAAAGCCTGGTTCCTAAGGAGACATGAGGGGATGACTAGGGCAGAGATGCATGCTCCACTCTGAGGAAGGAATCTGGGCAGAAGGCAGGCCTGTCCTGTGCCTCTGGTCCCAAGGGGACAGCATCTCCTTGACCACCTGTCTGTAGGGCCGACTTGGGCTAGCTACCAGGCGCCATACCCGGAAGTCGCAGAAATAGCTCCCTCGAGAAACGGGCAGTCAGATGCCATCTTCCTCAAAGATGTGACAGCGTTTTCGGTGGCAGGGGGTTTGCCGGGGAAGGAGTGGGGACAATCTCCCAAAGCTCCCCATTCCAGTGAACGGGCGGTGTTCAGGGATCCTGTCGCCTCTCCTCTCCTGTGGGGAAGGCACTGGCCTTAACCGCGAGTCCGCCTGAGGGCCTGTGCAAAAGGCCAAGTGTTGCCTACACTGGGAGAATGTAGTGTGCATTGAGTGCCATCCTAGGCCACGCACGCTGCTGCAGCGTTGTGGCTGTGTCTGCTTAGTTCGGACTGGCAGGGTGAACCCAGGGTGCCAACATAGAGCCCGGGAAAGCAAGGCCCAAGAGGGACCAGCTCTCCCGCAGCTCTTCTTCCCTGATGCGACAGAGCGAACACCCAAAGCCTTGCTGAGGAAGCAGCAGCGAAGTGCCGTTCGTGCCAAGCTGAAAACCTCTGTGAAAGCATAGCAGTCGCTGGGAAATCAGAGATTTTGTGGGCTGCTGTTGCTGCTTGCCTTAGCCTAGTATTCGCAGCACGGCGGGAGAAACCCTCATACAGCGAAAGGGTCTTTGCCTGGGCATCTCCTCTGGGAAAGCACAGCATTCTTTGGGAAATGAGAGTCGGGTCTGTGGGATGCTGCTGCTGCTTGCCTGAGCAAGACCCAACAGCACGGTGTAATAAACCCGCATGGAGCGAAATCCTCTTTGCCTGGGCATCCCCACTGCCTGAGAGAGAACCGTGGTTGCGCCTGTGGAAAGAACCTTAAGGAAGGGGACATGTCTGTCACTGGGCTCCCCAGGAGCCTGTCTGGGGAAAGTGCAGCAAGCTGCACAGGAGAAGAGAAGGAGCCGTTGGCCTTGTGGTCGGGAAATGGTCGCGAAGCTAGAGAGCTGGCCCTGGCAGGAACAGCGGGCCGGTGGCAAGGCAAGTGTCACCCACTCCCTGTGCAGAGAGGTGAAGCCTGGCTGCTAAGGAGACTTGAGGGGGCGATTGGGCCGGGGAACGTGCTCCAATCTGAGGAAGGAGTCTGGGCAGAAGGAAGGCCTTTCCTGTGCCTCTGGTCCCAAGTGGAAAGCATCTCCTTGGCCACCTGTCCAGAGGGCAGACGTGGGCTTGCCACCAAGCTTCCGGCCGTGAACTCGCAGAAACACCTCCTGGAGGAACGGGCAATCAGATGCCGTCTTCCTCCAGGATGTGGCAGCATTGGCGGAGGCAGGGGGTGCCCCGGGGAAACAGGGACAGTTACCGATTACACCCCATTCCAGGGCATGGGTGGTGTGCAGTGATCCTCTCACGTCTCCTCAAGGATGGAGAAGGCACTGGCCTAGTCCCCTGTCCACCTGAACGCCAGAGCAAAAGGGACGGCCGTGCCTATGCTGAGAGATGGCATTGTGAGCAGAGTGCCATCCTAGGCCACACACGCTGCTCAGGGTCGAGGTTGTGTCTGCTTATTTCAGCTTGGAAGAATGAACCCAGGTTGTGAACTTGGAGCCCGGGATAGCAAGGCCCCAAGAGGCACCAGCTCTCTGGCAGCACTTCTTCCCTGATGCGACTGAAGCCTTGCTGAGGAAGCAGCGGTGAAGTGCTGTTCGCTTCAAGCCAAAGCCTCTGTGAAAGCACAGCATTGGCTGAGAAATCAGTAGTCGGTTCTGCGGGCTCTTCTGCTGCTTGCCTGTGCCCAGTCACTCGGTGGGAGAAACCCGCATACAGCGAAAGCCTCTTTGTCCGGGCACCTCCTCTGGGAAGCACAGCATTCGTTGGGAAATCAGATCGAATGTGTGGGATGCAGCAGCTGAATGCCTGAGCTAGTCTCCGCAGCACAGGGGAAGATACCTGAATGGAGCAAAATACTCTTTGCCCTAGCATCCCTTCTGCCTGAGAGAGAAGTGTGGTTGCACATATCTGTCACCGCGCTCCCCAGGATCAAGTGTGGTGAAGGCGCAGCATGAAGCCCCCGGAGAAGAGAAGGAGCCCTTGGCCTTGGGGTCGGCAAACGCTCGGGAAGCAGGATAGCCTGCCATGGCACGAACAGCAGGCCGGTGGCAAGACAAGTTTCACCCGCTCCCTGTGCGGAGAGATGGAAGCCTGGATGCTAAGGAGACATGAGGGGACGACTAGGGCAGAGGCATGAGCTCCACTCTGAGGAAGGAGACTGGGCAGAAGGCAGGCCTGTCTTGTGCCTCTGGACCCAAGGGGACAGCATCTCCTTGGCACCTGTCCCAAGGGCAGACTTGGGCTTGCCACCAGGTGAGATAACCGAAACTCGCAGAAACAACCCCATGGAGAAACGGGCAGTCAGATGCCGTCTTCCACCAAGATGTGGCAGCGATGTGGGTGGCAAGGGGTGTGCCGGGGAAGGAGTGGAGACTGTCCCCCACAGTTCCCCATCCAAGTGCACGGGCCGTGTGCAGGGATCCTATCGCCTCCTCTCTCCTGTGCTGAAGGCACTGGCCTAGCCCCCGAGTCTGCCTGAGCGCCGGAGCAAAAGGCAAAGCCTTACCTACACCAGGAGATGGTAATAGGCATAGAGTGCCATGCTAGGCCACGCAAGCTGCTGCAGGGCTGTGACTGTGTCTGCTTAGTTCGGCTTAGGAGGTGAACCCCGGGTGCGATCTTGGAGCTCAAGAAAGCAAGGCCCAAGAGGCACCAGCACTCCCGCAGCTCTTCATCCCTGAAGCAAACGAACCCTTGCTGAGGAAGCAGCAGTGAAGTGCGGTTCACTCCAAAACAGCGTGGAGGTGCCTCAAAAAGCTGAAAATAGAACTAGTTTATGACCCAGTGATTGCAGTACTGGGTATATACCCTAAAGATACAAACGTGGCATTCTGAAGGGGCACATGCACCCAAATGTTTATAGCAGCAATGTCCACAATAGTTAAACTATGGAAAGAACCTAAATGTCCTTCAACAGATGAATCAATAAAAAAGATGTGGTATATATGTACAATGGGATACTATGCAGCCATCAAAAGAAATGAAATCCGGCTATTTGTGATGACGTGGATGGAACTAGAGGGTATTATGCTTGGCGAAATAAATCAATCTGAGAAAGACAACTATCCTATGATCTCCCCTGATATGATGAAGTAGAGATGCAACATAGGCGGTTTCGGGAGTACGAAAAGAAAAATAAAAGAAGATGGGATTGGGAGGGAGACAAACCATAAAAGACTGAATCTCACAAAACAGACTGAGGGTTGCTGGGGGGAGGTGTGTTGGGAGAGGATGGTGGGGGTATGGACATTGGGGAGGGCAGGTGCTATGGTGAGTGATGGTGAGTGCTGTGAAATGTGTAAACCTGGTGATTCACAGACCTGTACCCCTAGGGATAAAAACTCATTATATGTTTATAAAAATTTTTAAAAAAATAATTTAAAAAATCCATTAAAGGAAAAACACATATTGCAAGCCCAGAGCTAATCTCATATTCAATCAAAAAAGTTTGAAAATTTTCCCCTTAAAGATCAGAAAAAAGACAAGTGTGTCCACTTTCACTACTCTCATTTGACATAGTACTGGATGTCCTAGCCAGAGAAACAAGGAACACAAAGAAATAAGAGACTCCAAATAAAAAAAAAAAAGGAAGAAGTAAAATTTTCTTTTTTTGGATAACATGAACTTACATGTAAAAACATCCTAAAAACTTCATAAAAATTTTTGAATAAACAAATTTAGTAAAGCTGCCAAATACAAGATCAATATATAGAAGACAAGAATTTTGGTTTTTTTCGTTTTTTTAATAGTTTTTCATGTCATCCTTGCTCAGTGATCACGCTAGTCTTCTCTGCATCATTCCAATTTTAGTATATGTGCTGACAAAGTAAGCACAAGACAGGAGCATTTTAACACTCTAATGATGAACTATCTGAAAAAATAAAGAAAACAATCTAATTCACACTAGCATCAAAACTAATATAATACTTAGGATAAGATTTAACTAAGACTATGAAAGATCTGTACCCCATAATCTATGACATTGATAAAGAAATTGAAGGAGACACAAATGGAAAGATAGCTCATATTTATGAATGGTAAGAATTAACATTGTTAAAATGTCCATACTACCGAAAACCATCTGTAAATTCAATTCCTATCAAAAATCCAATGTTAGGGGCACCTGGGTGGCTCAGTGGGTTAAGCTGCTGCCTACGGCTCAGGTCATGATCCCAGGGTCCTGGGATCGAGCCCCGCATCAGCCTCTCTGCTCAGCAGGAAGCTGCTACCTCTTCTCTCTCTGCCTGCCTCTCTGCCTGCTTGTCATCTCTCTCTCTCAAATAAATTAATAAATAATCTTTAAAAAAATCCAATATTGTGTTTTTACAGAAGTAAGTAAAGAATCCTAAAATTTATATGAGACCATAAAAGACAACAAATAATCAAAGCAGTTCTGAGAAAGAATGAAGAAGCGAAATTACACTCTTGATTTGAAACTATACTACAAAGCCCTCACGCTCAAAACAATAAAGTATACTGGCATAAAAACAGACCAATAAACAAGTAGAACAGAATTGAGAGTCCAGAAATAAATCCTTTCATACAGTCACCTAATATTTGACAGGGGCCAACATATGTAATGGGTAAAGATAGTCTGTTCAGTAAATGATATTTAAAACTGAAGAGTCACATAAACAGTATGAAACTGGAACCTTATATCACTCATAAATCTTAACTTGAAATAGATTAAAGACTTAAATGTGATGCATGAAACTAAATTTCCTAAAGGAAAACATAGGAAAAATTCTCCTTGACATTGGTCTTGCCAATAGTTTTTTGGATACCAGACCAAAAACACAAGCAAAAATAAATAAATGGTATTACATCAAACTAAATTTTCTGCATTGCCAAAAAAAAGAGGGAATGAAAACACAATCCACAGAATGGAAGAAAATACTTACAAAACTTATATCTGAAAAGAGGTTAATAACTAACAGATACAAAAAGAAAAAAATATATAATTAAAAAAAAGCAAAAGGATCTCAATAGACTTTTTTTCAAAAAAGTTATATAAATGACCAACAGGAGCATTAAAAAGTGCTCAACGTAAAAAACTCAGGGCAAAGTCATTATGTTGTTGTTTTTGTTTACCTCTGAAAAACACAGCAAGATATTACTACCTCTTAGAATATATACTACCAAAAAATTAAAACTAACAAATTTTGGTAAATATTGGGGAAAATGGGGAACTTATGCACTGTGATAGGGATATAAATTTGTATGGAAAACAGTATGGAGACTATTCATATTATTAAAAGTAAAATTACCATATGATTCAGTAATCCCACTTCTAGGGATATAGCTAAAGGAAACGAAGTCACTATTCAAAGACATCTCTGCACTCTTATGTTCATTATAAAATTATTAACTCTAAGCAAGAGATGGAAATAACTTCAGTATCCATTAATGGATGAATGAATAAAATAAGTATGGTAAATATATACTATGGAATACTACTTAACCATGAAAAATTAAGAAATACTTCCATTTACAATACCATGGATGGATCTTGAAGGTATTATACTAAGTGAAATATTTCAAAGATTTTATATATTTTTTAATTTATGTATTACGATATCCCTTACATACAGAATCTGAAGAAAAAGCAAACTAATGGAAACTTAGAGTTGAGTTGACAAGGGGTGAACCTGGGGTGGAATAAGGTGGTCAAAGGGTACAAACTTGCAACTATAATAGGAAAAAGTTCTGGGGATCTAATGTACAGCATGATGGTCATAGTTAATAATATATACATACTTTTTTAATTGTGCTTCCCGTTATTAAATTTTGCATATATCACATTCTTACAAGTTGAAAGTTTATAGCAATCTTGTATAAAATAGGTCTGCTGCCACCATTTTTCTAACACCATTTGTTCATTTTGTGTCTCTCTGTCACATGTTGGTAATTCTTGCAATATTTCAAGTTTTTTCATTATTATTGTATTTGTTATGGTGATCTGTGATCAGTATTTATGACCCACTGAAAACTCAGAACTAGTTTACTTAAGGTATATACATTGTTTTTCTTTAAAGACATAATGCTTTTGAACAGTACAGTATAGTGTTTATTTTTTATATGCACTGGGAAACATAATTTTTTATTTGCACTGGGAAACCAAAAAAAAATAATAATGATTTGACTTAGTTTATTGAGATAATCACTTTATTGAGGCAGTCTGGAACAAAACCCACAAGACCTCTGAAGTTTATCTCTACTGTACTATATACATAAAAGTTGCTAAGAGAGTAGATCTTAAAATTCCTTACAATACATGCATAAAAACAGAGGCAACTATATGAGATAGTAGATGTATTAACATTTTTATGTAGATTATATTGCAATGCAGATGTATACCAATTTATCAAATGGTACAAAATTTACACAATGTTAAAAGTTTGCAGTGTTATAAGAAATCATTTCTTAAATTTACAAATTATAATATGTCAATTATTTTTCAATAAAGCTGGAAATAACCTTTTGTAGAATTAATCTATTTTTCAAAAGAGGAAGTAAGGAAGTAGATACTGCAACTAACTCTGAAATAATAGAATACAAAATCCAATTTAGTTATATACACTGTGACAAACACTATTAGTTAGTTTACAATGAAGGAATACTTATTAAGCATGAAGGATGGTCTATAAATAAGGCTGAAAGAGCTCAGTTTTAAGGTTTAAATTTAAAATCTTCTTTTGAAATACTAAACTGACCACCCAGTTTTCCAAACATAAATGTCTTAACTGCATGAATTTATTTCATACAACTCTATAATCTAGTTTCATAAGAAAGCAGCATGCAAATTTTGAATAAGAGAGACTTGCTTAAGTTTCTTTATGTTCAACAGTAAAGGATACTTTCCTAAAAATAAATAGAAGAAAAATCAGCATATTTATCATGATAATTATTATTCATAATAAGATTCATATTGAATTAAGGAATATATAGCCTCAGAGGGGGTAAAGTAAAATGAAATTTATTTTGGTAAATGTGTCTATGAATAGTCAATACAATGCCTCAATATAAATGAATATTACCATTTTGAACAATTTAATTACTATTATTAGAATTATTATAAGTAAAAAATAGCTATCATTTTAGCATGGAATATGAGACTCTCATGCTCCATGCTTCATCACATCCACACAACAACTCTGCATAATAAGTATTATCATCACTATTTCATGGGTGAAAAATCTGAGGCTAACACATTTAGATAACTGGTTTATGATTACATGGCTAGTAAAGATGCATCACACTAATTTAGGCTTTATGATTTCAGAATTGTACTCTTTCCACTGCACATTCTATTACTCTATTACTTGGCTTGTTTTCATTTAGTTCTTTAATTTTATTCATGTGGTGATGGCTTAAAGCTTCATTTAAAGGAAGCTTAAAAAAATTCATTTAACCAAAAGCTCCCAAGAATGAAAAATGTCATGGAGCTAATGTAGACATGGATATCATTAGTTAATGGGTAACCATATATATTCCACTCTAGTGAGAAAAAAATCAGAGTGTTTTTCTAAGTTTTAGTCTCTGAGTATTAAAAAGGACTTTGTTAAAATAGAAATATTTAGACAAAGGTCATCAAAAGTCTGCATCAGGTCACCTTAAGATAAATATTAGAAAACAGAGGAATCAAATGGAGATTCGAACTCTGAGCTATAATATAATGAATGGTTTAAAGTATTTAGTAGAATATAGAAAAGCCCTTTAAAGCCTGGTCTTAGCCTAGCATTGCAGCTTCTGGGATATCTGTCAATCTATCATCTATCTATCTATCTATCTATCTATCTATTTAGATATAAATTTGAAAATTTTTTAACTTAAAGATTTTGAGAAATAGAACATAATCAGCACCATAGAAGATCTGTTTATGATAACAACCTAGCCCCTTCTCCCAGTTTGTTAATATTCTCTCTTATTTAATGTAACATCGTGCAAATAGACCACTGCTGATCTGCCGTTATGAATGAAATAACTATAATCATCTGTTTTCATATCCTGGTGAAAATATTCATTTAATTCAATGTTGTATTTCCAGGAATGGACCAAATTTTTTTTTAATTTTTAAGTTTTCTAAATATTGTCCAACCTACCTCAAATGTTTTTATTATGGGCACTGTCATTCTTTCACATTCTTGCAAGACATTTTTACTGTTTCCCAATATGGTAAGTGTGTAATAGTATGCCATTCTAGGTTTTAATTTATTTTTAATTTAATTTAATTTAATTCCAGATTCATAATAAAGATAAACAGTTTTTACCTATGAGTGGCCATTTGGATTACCCTTTCTGTAAAGTACATGCTCCAGTCTTTTGATATCTTAACATTGTGTCATACTGACTTCTTTAATAATAGATTTCCTGAATGAACTTTTAGCTGTGTAGGTCTTTTCTATTTTATTTTGAACTTGTTTTCATTTCAAAAACTTTATATTTATTTTCATAATCTGCTTTTATTTGCTTTGTCTATTATCTGTCTATTTATTTATTTATTTGCAAGCAAGAGAGAGTGAGTGAGTGAGAGTGCAGGGAGGGATAGAAAAAGAAGGGAAAAGAATCTTAAGCAGGCTCCAGGCTCAGCACAGAGCCCAACTCTGGGCTCTATTTCACAAGCCTGACATCATGACCTGAGCCAAAATGAAAGAAATAAAATAAAATTAAGGTGTTAAAAAAAGGAAAAAGAATTGGAGGTTTAATTAAGTGAGCCACCCAGGCACCCCTGTGGTATCTTAAATTGGCTGTCATATCTTTAAAGTTCTAGAGTATCCATTTGGTTCACTTATAAAATCTTTCTCAATATCATTTTTTAGTTTCAGTTTTTTGTTCAATTTGCTTCCCCTCTCATTTCTTTGAGCAGAGTAATCAAGCCATTTTACAATCTTTATTGATCATTTTAATATCATACTTAATCCCATTTTGTCTATCAAATCTTGTTAATGGTTTTTCTTTGTGTGCTTTGTTACATTTTGGTATGTTCAAGACATTATATTTGAAACTCTTATTGAGTAGGAATAATTAAGAGCTATAATAATGGTATGGTCCTCCTTGGCAGAATTTTCTCTTATATCTGAGACTCTACAAGACAATCATACTCCAAATTCAGTGGTTGACGTTCTCAGTTTACACAGAAGGCAAGGTAGGCTCTAGTCTTATTTCTGCTTCTCCTTGTGCTTTGGGGATCTCAACTTAAATTTGGGTTGTACCAAAGTCCTCAAATTTGATTGCTGCTGGATTTTGAATTTTTTTTCTCTAGTATCAAGTGTCTATTAAAAACACAGCTCAGTGTGTTTTAGCAGTTTCTAATGCTCTCATAGCTAAAATGGCTTCAGGGCATATATCTCTAGGCTCTCATTGTGTTTCGTATTTTGGTCCAGTAATCCCACACTTAATTTTTATAATCATTCTGATATTTTTAACTTTAAAAGCTATTTTGTCTGGATTTTTAAGTTGTCTTAAATAGGAGTTTTTAGATCACCATTACTAGAAGCAACAACAAATATACATGAAAATATCTGCAGTAGTTTATCACATCTTTATGGCTTTGAACTTCCATAAGCCGAGGCATCCTTCTCTAATCACTTAGGCAAACTCCAAGTTACCCTTTAAAACAACACAAGAATTGCTTCATTTAAGAACATGTTCAGGGATGACTCTTCCCCACTGTCCTTACCAAAATTCCCACACACTCTTTGCTACCCACACCTTGTTTATGAACTTTCATTAGGTATATCAGCGGGACCAGATTTTGCTCTATTGTATTTTTGTCCTTTAGAGCTTTAATTAAATATGAATTCCATAGAAAGTCTGTCCCTTTTCTTTCAAACCTGGGTTAGTTATTTCTTCTCATTCTTTGTCAGAAGTTACTTTATTAGAGAAACTTACAGCTGTATTGTGACTTTGGAGCCTTTACAGTTTTTTGACTGGAAAAATCACCCATCCCTGAGATTTTTACGCAGCTTCCTGGCTGATATTATTCAGAAATCTGTTCAAAACAGACTTTTTCAGGGAGGCCCTTTCGGACCACTCAGTTACAAAACCTCTTCTCAATCACTGCTCTTATTAAAATGTGCTTATTTAGTTCAAATATGCATCACTATTAAAGAAAAACCAGTACGATTTTTTTCTTTTTAAAGTTGGTTTACCTATTATCTATCTCTCCCATTAAAATGATTCCTCTAGGGCGCCTGGGTGGCTCAGTGGGTTAAGCCGCTGCCTTCGGCTTAGGTCATGATCTCAGGGTCCTGGTATCGAGCCCCACATCAGGCTCTCTGCTCAGCGGGGAGCCTGCTTCCTCCTCTCTCTCTGCCTGCTTCTCTGCCTACTTGTGATCTCTGTCTGTCAAATAAATTAATAAAATCTTAAAAAAAAAAGATTCCTCTGGGCTGGGGTTTTGTTGTGCTCATCTTAGGCCAGACACTCAATAAATTGTCTCTGAATGATTGAATTGTTTGACTCCCTTGCTAGATTCTCAACTTCATGAGGCCAAGGATTGTTCTATTCAGTCCTTTATCCTCAATGTCTGTTAATATGCAGTCACTTATGTGACTAAAGGGAAAAATCACAGAAAGAAAGAGTTAAAACTACAGAAAAACCCCGTAGGTTCAATAACACAAAGCTTTCTAAAATTATTTAGCCCAGGAATTGAATACTGGCAGCACTTTTGATTTTTTTTAAATGGTATTGAATTTAATTTAAATGGAAATATTTGAATGGTAGAATAATAAAAAAAATTATTAAAGCAACTTGCTCCTTTAAGTAAGAATTATATAGGGCATCTCTTCTAGAAGCAAAATTTTCAAATGTCAAACATCTGAAAGCATAGAAGGAGAAGTAAGAGTGTGAATTGTACTTCAATGCTCTTTTCTTTATATTCAGCAAACAGCTTCATTCACACCTTTCCAATTTTTTCAACTCTTTTGACAAAGCCTTCAGAGGAGTTACTGCTGATGACAACCATCACAGCCTAACAGGAGAAATTTTATGAAGAAAAATAATAGCGTGTTTTTCCCAAATTGTCAAGGATATGGTGAAGCTCTGTCGGATTCAAAGGAGGAATGTGCAATTCCATGCTATATATCATAATAACTTATTTTAATAGTGGCTTTGCAATTTTTAAGATATATCCATTTACTGAAAGCACTATCAAATAAACAAAAGCAAACAAATTAACAGGGGTTCGAGACAGGAATTATCTAATCTAAAAATAGCACATGTTCACAGAATACACAACACATATCCCAAGTACTACTATAGGTTTCAAGTAATAGTCAAAACAATAGTAAACATGATTCAGACCCTACCAGACAAATCATAAATGGGATCTTAACTGTAAATCCTTATCTTTAGATCAAAGCGGGTAATTGGGTGCTGAAGATCCATTATAGAACTAATATGTTATAGAACTCCTCTGAAATGAGTCATTTATTCCATCACTTTTCCTGCACAGCTGCTGACCCATGTTTTGGTTCCTGGAAATAGCTGCTACCCTGTCATACTTCTTTAAAGCACATATATTGATAACTCTACTCACTCCTCCATTCCTCTGTGACTGTCACTGTGTTAAAATGTGGAGTCAGCTGACTCACTTGTGGTGGTAATAAAGTAGATGAGTTTGCAAAGTATTTTGTTATTTCTAAAAATGCAAAAACCAAATTACATTGAAATCATAAGCGGTGTTTCAGGGAGAGCTGTAGGATGTGGTTTCTTGTGTAATCCACAGAGATTAGCTCCAACACATATTTAAACTCTCCTCTAGGAGCAACCTTAGTGGTAAAGCAAGAAGATAAACAGATGTATACACACCCTGGCAAAAAGTATCACTTATGTTTGGCTTCCTAGTCTCCTCGTGTTACTTATTTATCTTAACGTCTCTCTGAAATTAGCGAACACAGAATCTCAATCAGTTGATATTTTTCTACTGAATTACCCAATAGTCTGATCATACCCCTAAGACTTTTTAAAATTATTTCACTCATAATCCCAAATCTGCTTTGCCTCCTCAGCTCAGTACACTGTAATTTGATTTCAAAATGAGGACGGTTGTCAGTAATGCCACATTCATTTATCTATTTTACAATTCCATGTACTTAGAACTATGAAGATATGTTAATAACATCCATTCCAAAAAGCCACCCTACATTTATTATCATGAAACAAGACCTCAAGAAAGAGAATTCAAAATCATCCATGTATTTGCAATTTATTGCAATAAAGCCTTTATCAATAGACTTCCCTGTGCACATGGTGGTCAAATTGCTGGTGAAAACCAGCCAGATCTATTACAAGCTTTCTCATGGCTTCTAGGTAATCCAAGTGAGCCTTTATTGATACTGGGAAGGGATAAAGCAGGGAAGGGATAAACAGTGATGTAAGAATTTGCTGGACAAAAGTAATGACTCTCATTACAGAGTGAGTATTTTAAAGCAAAAGAGCCTGTTGGGAATATTGTTTTATAAAATAGTGGTTTTTTATTAACTTTTTAAAATTCAATTAGTTATCATATAGTGTACCATTAGTTTCAAATGTAGATTTCAGTTATTCATCCATAGCATATAATAGCTAAAGCTCAGTACTTACTGTTATAGCTTCTTGAAAGCAGAATTTTAACCCACTGAGCCACCCAGGCGTTCTTGAAAGCAGAAATTTAGATCATATTTTCTGATTACTTCCATGAAGTACAACACTTTCCTGCTAGCAACCTTCAAAACATACTGTTTGTAAGAGGAATTTCTTTAATAATAAATAAATAGGAATTTATTTAAATTTATTTAAGTATTGCACACTGTTTCATTGTTCATAAATAAGGTGATGATATTATAGCCATTAGTTGGTAGCACTGATATATCACTTTCTTTTTACTTCTCAGTGCATTCTCTTTACACAAAATAGATATATATTTTAAAAGAATCTAAATCTGTGGCAAACTTTTAAAAACCCTATAAAGTTTATCATTTTAAGTAATCTCAATTATCTTCCTCAATTGTGATAGTATATCCTTCTATCTAGGCCAGATATTGTATGAGGGATTTGAAGAGACATACTTTTCTAAATTTCACTTTTCTCATCTGCAAAATGCTGATCATGATCCTACAATAAAATACACTTACAATTTTTTGATGAAAATTTATTTATTTATTTTAAGATTTTATTTCTTTATCAGAGAGAGTGGGCGAGAGAGCAAGCACAGGCAGACAGAATGGCAGGCAGAGGCAGAGGGAGAAGCAGGCTCCCGGCCGAGCAAGGAGCCCAATGTGGGACTCGATCCCAGGATGCTGGGATCATGACCTGAGCCAAAGGCAGCTGCTTAACCAACTGAGCCGCCCAGGCGTCCCTTTTGATGAAAATTTAATCTGTATAAACAATATATTTGCTGTAATGCGTGGTTCATGGAAAACATCTTATTTAATTATAAGCAACAACAGTATTAGAAATTAAGTAAATGTGTCTATAATATTTAAAGTTTTAACACATAATTCCAGTGCTTTGCCTTATTTTCTCAAATCCCTTTACCACTTTCACTGACAGAGTCAAAAGTACTTTTTCTACTAGTAGCCAGCTCTTTGTCTTTTGTCAGAAAGATGCCCTTGTGAATTATTTATAATAGAGATATTAGCAATAATAATAATAATAATAAATAGCAATGAAAATGTTAAAAAGTTTTCTTAACTAATTAGGGTTCTTAGACATCAATTAGAGGAACCACCTCTGGCAAGCAAATTAATCTGCAAGACATTCCCAGAATTAACAAGTCAGTCAGATACAGGGTTGTTGCCTACACTGGGAGAATGTAGTGTGCATTGAGTGCCATCCTAGGCCACGCACGCTGCTGCAGCGTTGTAGCTGTGTCTGCTTAGTTTGGACTTGCAGGGTGAACCCAGGGTGCCAACATAGAGCCCGGGAAAGCAAGGCCCAAGAGGGACCAGCTCTCCCGCAGCTCTTCTTCCCTGATGCGACAGAGCGAACACCCAAAGCCTTGCTGAGGAAGCAGCAGCGAAGTGCCGTTCGCGCCAAGCTGAAAACCTCTGTGAAAGCATAGCAGTCTCTGGGAAATCAGAGTCGTTTTTGTGGGCTGCTGTTGCTGCTTGCCTTAGCCTAGTATTCGCAGCACGGCGGGAGAAACCCTCATACAGCGAAAGGGTCTTTGCCTGGGCATCTCCTCTGGGAAAGCACAGCATTCTTTGGGAAATGAGAGTCGGGTCTGTGGGATGCTGCTGCTGCTTGCTTGAGCAAGACCCAACAGCACGGTGTAATAAACCCGCATGGGGCGAAATCCTCTTTGCCTGGGCATCCCCACTGCCTGAGAGAGAACCTTGGTTGCGCCTGTGGAAAGAGCCTTAAGGAAGGGGACATGTCTGTCACTGGGCTCCCCAGGAGCCTGTCTGGGGAAAGTGCAGCAAGCTGCCCAGGAGAAGAGAAGGAGCCGTTGGCCTTGTGGGCGGGAAATGGTCGCGAAGCTAGAGAGCTGGCCCTGGCAGGAACAGCGGGCTGGTGGCAAGACAAGTGTCACCCACTCCCTGTGCAGAGAGACGAAGCCTGGCTGCTAAGGAGACTTGAGGGGGCGATTGGGCCGGGGAACGTGCTCCAATCTGAGGAAGGAGTCTGGGCAGAAGGAAGGCCTTTTCTGTGCCTCTGGTCCCAAGTGGAAAGCATCTCCTTGGCCACCTGTCCAGAGGGCAGACGTGGGCTTGCCACCAAGCTTCCGGCCGTGAACTCGCAGAAACACCTCCTGGAGGAACGGGCAATCAGATGCCGTCTTCCTCCAGGATGTGGCAGCATTGGTGGAGGCAGGGGGTGTCCCGGGGAAACAGGGACAGTTACCGATTACGTCTCTCACGTCTCCTTAAGGATGGAGAAGGCACAGGCCTAGTCCCCTGTCCACCTGAACGCCAGAGCAAAAGGGCCAGTCGTGCGTATGCTGAGAGATGGCATTGTGAGCAGAGTGCCATCCTAGGCCACGCACGCTGCTGCAGGGTCGAGGCTGTGTCTGCTTATTTCAGCTTGGCAGAATGAACCCAGGATGTGAACTTGGAGCCCGGGATAGCAAGGCCCCAAGAGGCACCAGCTCTCCGGCAGCACTTCTTCCCTGACATGACTGAAGCCTTGCTGAGGAAGCAGCGGCGAAGTGCTGTTCGCTTCAATCCAAAGCCTCAGCGAAAGAACAACATTTGCTGAGAAATCAGTATTCGGTTCTGCGGGCTCTTCTGCTGCTTGCCTGTGCCCAATCTCTCGGTGGGAGAAACCCGCATACAGCGAAAGCCTCGTTGCCCGGGCATCTCCTCTGGGAAAGCACAGCATTCGTTGGGAAATCAGAATCGGATGTGTGGGATGCAGCAGCTGAATGGCTGAGCTAGTCTCCGCAGCACGGTGGAAGATACCTGCATGGAGCGAAATACTCTTTGCCCTAGCATCCCTTCTGCCTGAGAAGCGTGGTTGCACACGTGTGTCCCTGCGCTCCCCAGGAGCAAGTGTGGGGAAGGCACAGCATGGCGCCCCAGGAGAAGAGAAGGAGCCCTTGGACATGGGGTCGGGAAACGCTCGGGAAGCAAGATAGCCTGCCATGGCACGAACAGCAGGCCGGTAGCAAGACTAGTGTCACCCGCTCCCTGTGCGGAGAGATGGAGGCTGGCTGCTAAGGAGACATGAGGGGATGACTAGGGCAGGGGCGTGAGCTCCACTCTGAGGAAGGATTCTTGGCAGAAGGCAGGCCTGTGTTGTGCCTCCGGTCCAAGGGGACAGCATCTCCTTGTCCACCTGTCCCAAGGGAGTCGTGGGCTTGCCACCAGGTGCCATACACGCAACTCGCAGAAACAACCCCATGGAGAAACGGGCAGTCAGATGCCCTCTTCCACCAAGATGTGGCAGCGATGTGGGTGGCAGGGGGTGTGCCGGGGAAGGAGTGGAGACTGTCCCCCACAGTTCCCCATCCAAGTGCACGGGCCGTGTGCAGGGATCCACGCAAGCTGCTGCAGGGCTGTGACTGTGTCTGCTTAGGTCGGCTTAGCAAGGTGAACCCAGGGTGCGATCTTGGAGCTCGGGAAAGCAAGGCCCACAAGGCACCAGTTCTCCCGCTGTTCTTCCCTGCCGAGAAGAGCGAAAGACCAAGCCTTGCTGAGGACAGCAGCGTAGTGCGGTTCGCGCCAAGTTGAAAACCTCTGGGAAAGCATAGCAGTCGCTGGGAAATCAGAGTCGGTTCTGCCGTCTCTTCTGCTCCTTGCCTGAGCCCAGACTCGAGGTGGGAGAAACCCGCATACAGCGAAACCCCTTTGCCCGGGCATCCCCCTCTAGGAAAGCACAGCATTCGTTGGGAAATCCGAATCACATGTGTGTGATGCTGCAGCTTAATGCCTGAGCTAGTCTCCGCAGCATGGTGGAAGATACCCGCATGGAGCGAAATCCTTTGCCCTAGCACCCCTCTGCCTGAGAGAGAAGCGCGGTTGCGCCTGTGGAAAGAGACTTAAGGAAAGGCACACGTCTATCACTGCACTCCCCAGAAGCATGTCTGTGGAAGGTGCAGCACGCTGCTCAGGGAGAAGAGCAGGAGCCGTTGACTTTCTGGTCTGGAAACGGTTGCGAAACAGGAGAGCCGGCCCTGGCAGGCACAGCGGCCGGTGGCAATACAAGTGTCACCAGCTCCCTGTGCAGAGAGACGGAAGCCTGTCTGCTATGGAGAGAGGAGGGGATGTGTAGGGCAGGGCGCGTGCTCCACTCTTAAGAAGGAGTCTGGGCAGAAAGCATGCCTGTCCTGAGCCTCTGGGCCCAAGGAGACAGCAGCTCCTTGGCCACCTGTCCCTGGGGCAGACATGCGCTAGCCACCAGGAGCCTACGCTGAACTCACAGAAGCAGCTCCCTGAAATAACAAGGAGTCAGATGCCGTCTTCCGTCAGGATGTGGCAGCTTGGAGGTGGCATGGGGTTTAAGGGGATGGGGTGAGGACAGTCCCCGAAAGCTCCCAATTCAGTGCACGGGCGGTGTGCAGGGATCCTGTCACGTCTCCTTTCCTGTGGGGAAAGCACTGGGCTAGTCCGCGAGAACGCCTGAGCGCCAGAGTAAAAAGCCAAGCGATGCCTACACCGGGAGATGATAGTGTGCACAGGGTGCCATCCTAGGCTCCGCACGCTACTACAGTGTTGTGGCTGTGTCTGCTTAATACAGCCTGGCACAGTGAGCCCGGGAAGCGAACATGGAGCCCGGGAAAGCAAGGCCCAAAAGGCACCAGCTCTCCCGCAGCTCTGCTTCCCTGACGCGACTGAAGCCTTGCTGAGGAAGCAGCGGTGAAGTGCTGTTCGCTCCAAGCCAAAGCCTCTGAGAAAGCACAGCATTCGCTGAGAAATGTTCTGCGGGCTACTGCTGCTTGCCTGAGCCCAGTCTCACGGCTGGAGAAACCCGCATACAGAGAAAACCTCTTTGCCTTGTCATCTACCCTGGGAAATCACAGCATTCGTTGGGAAATGTGATTTGGGTTTGGGCTGCTGCTGCTGCTTGCCTGAGCTAGTCTCCGCAGCACGGTGGAAGATACCCGCATGGAGCAAAATCCTCTTTGCCCTAGCACCCCTCGGCCTCAGAGAGAAGCGCGGTTGCGCCTCTGGAAAGAACCTTAAGGAAAGGGACACGTCTATCACTGAGCTCCCCAGGAGCATGTCTGTAGAAGTTGCAGCACGCTGCCCAAGGAGAAGAGCAGGAGTCGTTGGCTTTCTGGTCTGGAAACGGTTGCGAAACAGGAGAGCCGGACCTGGCAGGCATAGCGGCCGGTGGTAATACAAGTGCCACCTGCTCCCTGTGCAGAGAGACGGAGGCCTGTCTGCTACAGAGAAAGGTGGGGATGTGTAAGGCAGGGCGCATGCTCCACTCTTAGGAAAGAGTCTGGGCAGAAAGCATGCCTGTCCTGAGCCTCTGGGCCCAAGGAGACAGCAGCTCCTTGGCCACCTGTCCCTGGGGCAGACATGCGCTAGCCACCTGGAGCCTATGCTAAACTCGCAGAAACAGCTCCCTGAAATAACAAGGAGTCAGATGCCGTTTTCCTTCAGGATGTGGAAGCTTGGAGGTGGCATGGAGTTTAGGGTGATGGGGTGAGGACTTCCCCAAAAGCTCCCTATTCAGTGCACGGGTGGTGTGCAGGGATACTGTCACGTCTCCTTTCCTGTGGGGAAAGCACTGGGCTAGTCCGCGAGAACGCCTGAGCGCCAGAGTAAAAGGCCAAGCGATGCCTACACCGGGAGATGGTAGTGTGCATAGGGTGCCATCCTAGGCTCCGCACGCTACTGCAGGGTTGTGGCTGTGTCTGCTTAATTCGGCCTGGCAGGGTGAACCCAGGAGGCGAACATGGAGCCCGTTAAAGCACGGCCCAAAAGGCACCAGCTCTCCTGCAGCTCTGCTTCCCTGACGCGACTGAAGCCTTGCTGAGGAAGAGCGGCGAAGTGCTGTTCGCTCCAAGCCAAAGCCTCTGAGAAAGCACAGCATTTGCTGGAAATGTTCTGCGGGCTACTGCTGCTTGCCTGAGCCCAGTCTCGTGGCTGTAGTAACCCGCATATAGCGTAGGCCTCTCTGCCTTGTCATCTACCCTGGGAAATCACAGCATCCGTTGGGAAATGTGATTTGGGTTTGGGGATGCTGCTGCTGCTTGCCTGAGCTAGTCTCCGCAGTACGGTGGAAAAAACCCGCATGGAGCGAAATACTCTTTGCCCTAGCATCCCTTCTGCCTGAGAGAGACGCGTGGTTGCACACGTCGGTCACCGCGCTCCCCAGGAGCAAGTGTGTGGAAGGCGCATCACGCCGCCTCCGGAGAAGAGAAGGAGCCCTAGGCCTTGGGGTCGGGAAACGCTCGGGAAGCAGGATAGCCTGCCATGGCACGAACAGCAGGCCGGTAGCAAAACAAGTGTCACCCGCTCCCTGTGCGGAGAGATGGAAGCCTGGCTGCTAAGGAGACATGAGGGGACGACTAGGGCAGGGGCACGTGCTATCCTCTGAGGAAGGAGTCTGGGCAGAAGGCAGGCCTGTCTTGTGCCTCTGGTCCCAAGGGGACAGCATCTCCTTGGCCACCTGTCCCAAGGGCAGACTTGGGCTTGCCCCCAGGTGCCATACCCACAACTCGCAGAAACAACCCCATGGAGAAACGGGCAGTCAGATGCCGTCTTCCACCAAGATGTGGCAGCGATGTGGGTGGCAAAGGGTGTTACTGGGAAGGAGTGGAGACTGTCCCCCACAGTTCCCCATCCAAGTGCACGGGCCATTTGCAGGGATCCTATCGCCACCTCTCTCCTGTGCTGAAGGCACTGGCCTACACCCCGAGTCTCCCTGAGCGCCAGAGCAAAAGGCAAAGCCTTACCTACCCCAGGAGATGGTAATAGGCATAGAGTGCCATGCTAGGCCACGCAAGCTGCTGCAGGGCTGTGACTGTGTCTGCTTAGTTCGGCTTAGCAAGGTGAACCCTGGGTGCGACCTTGGAGCTCAGGAAAGCAAGACCCAAGAGGCACCAGCTCCCCCGCAGCTCTTCTTCCCTGAAGCGAACGAAGCCTTGCTGAGGAAGCAGCAATGAAGTGCGGTTCGCTCCAAGCCCAAAACCTCTGTGAAAGCACAACATTCGCTGAAAATCAGAGTCGGTACTGTGGGCTGCTGCTGCTGGTTGCCTGAGCCAATCTCACAGTGGGAGAAACCCGCATACAGCGAAAGGCTCTTTGCCAGGGCATCTCCTCTGGGAAAGCACAGCATTGGTTGGGATATCTGAGTTGGGTTTGGGGATACTGCTGCTGCTTGCCTGAGCTACTCCCCGCAGCACGGTGGAAGATACCCGCATGGAGCGAAATCCTCTTTGCCCTAGCACCTCTCTGCATGAGAGAGAAGTGTGGTTGCACACGTCTGTCAGCGCGCTCCACAGGACCAAGTGTGGGGAAGGCGCAGCACGCCGCCCCCGGAGAAGAGAAGGAGCCCTTGGCCTTGGGGACGAGAAACGCTCGGGAAGCAGGATAGCCTGCTGGGGCACGAATAGCGGGCCGGTGGCAAGACAAGTGTCACCCGCTCCCTGTGCGGAGAGATGGAAGCCTGGATGCTAAGGAGACATGAGGGGATGACTAAAGCAGGGGCGTGAGCTCCACTCTGAGGAAGGAGTCTGGGCAGAAGGCAGGCCTGTCCTGTGCCTCTAGTCCCAAGGGGACAGCATCTCCTTGGCCACCTGTCCCAACGGCAAACTTGGTCTTGCCACCAGGTGCCATACACGCAACTCGCAGAAACAACCCCATGGAGTAACGGGCAGTCAGATGCCGTCATCCACCAAGATGTGGAGGCGATGTGAATGGCACGGTGTGTGCCGGGGAAGGAGTGGAGACTATCTCCCACAGTTCCCCATCCAAGTGCACGGGGCGTGTGCAGGGATCCTGTCGCCTCCTCTCTCCTGTGCTGAAGGCACTGGCCTAGTCCCCAAGTCTGCCTGAGCGCCGGAGTGAAAGGCAAAGCCTTAGCTACCCCAGGAGATGGTAATAGGCATAGAGTGCCATGCTAGGCCACGCAAGCTGCTGCAGGGCTGTGACTGTGTCTGCTTAGTTCGGCTTAGCAAGTTGAAACCCGGGTGTGTACTTGGAGCCCGGGAAAGCAAGCCCCACGAGGCACCAGCTCTCCCGCTGTTCTTCTTCCCTGCCGCGACAGAACGAACGACGAAAGCCTTGCTGAGGAGAGCAGCGTAGTGCGGTTCACGCCAAGTTGAAAACCTCTGGGAAAGCATAGCAGTCGCTGGGAGATCAGAGTCGGTTCTACGGTCTCTTCTGCTGCTTGCCTAAGCCCAGTCTTGCGGTGGGAGAAACCCGCATACAGCGAAACCCCTTTGCCCGGGCATCCCCTCTAGGAAAGCACAGCATTCGTTGGGAAATCCGAATCACATGTGTGTGATGCTGCAGCTTAATGCCTGAGCTAGTCTCCGCAGCATGGTGGAAGATACCCGCATGGAGCGAAATCCTTTGCCCTAGAACCCCTCTGCCTGAGAGAGAAGCGCGGTTGCGCCTGTGGAAAGAGTCTTAAGGAAAGGGACACATCTATCACTGCACTCCCCAGGAGCATGTCTGTGGAAGGTGCATCACGCTGCCCAGGGAGAAGAGCAGGAGCCGTTGGCTTTCTGATCTGGAAACGGTTGCGAAACAGGAGAGCCGGCCCTGGCAGGCACAGCGGCCTGTGGCAATACAAGTGTCACCCGCTCCCTGTGCGGAGAAATGGAAGCCTGGCTCCTAAGGAGACATGAGGGGACGACTAGGGCAGGGGCGCGTGCTATCCTCTGAGGAAGGAGTCGGGGCAGAAGGCAGGCCTGTCTTGTGCCTCTGGTCCCAAGGGGACAGCATCTCGTTTGCCACCTGTGGAAGGGAAGACGGGCTTGCCCCCAGGTGCCATAAGCGCAACCCGCAGAAACAACCCCATGGAGAAACGGGCAGTCAGATGCCGTGTTCCACCAAGATGTGGCAGCGTTGTGGCTGGCAGGGGGTGTGCCGGGGAAGGAGTGGTGACAGTCCCCCACAGTTCCCCATCCCGGTGCACGGGCCGTGTGCATGCATCCTGTTGCCTCCTCTCTCCTGTGGTGAAGGCACTGGCCTAGTCCCCGAGTCTGCCTGATCTCCTGAGCAAAAGGCAAAGCTTTACCGTCACCAGGAGGTGGTAATAGGCATAGAGTGCCATGCTAGGCCAGGATCGCTGCTGCAGGGCTGTGACTGTGTCTGCTTAGTTCGGCTTAGCAAGGTGAACCCCGGGCGCGAACTTGGAGCCCGGGAAAGCAAGGCCCAAGTGGCACCAGCTCTCCCGCGGCTCTTCTTCCCTGCTTCGATAGAGCGAACGACCAAAGCCTTGCTGAGGAAGCAGCAGCGAAGTGCGATTCGCGCCAAGCTGAAAACCTCTACAAAAGCAGAGCAGTTGTGGGGAAATCAAAGTCGATTCTGTGGGCTGCTTTTCTTGCTTGCCTTAGCCTAGTATTCGCTGCACGATGGGAGAAACCCGCATAGAGCGAAAGCCTCTTTGCCGGGGCATCCCTTCTGGGAAAGCACAGCATCCTCCGGAGAAGAGAAGGAGCACTTGGCCTTGGATTCGGAAAACGCTCGGGAAGCAGGATAGCATGCCATGGCACGAACAGCAGGCCGGTAGCAAGACAATTGTCACCCGCTCCCTGTGGGGAGAGATGGAAGCCTCGCTGCTAAGGAGACATGTGGGGACAACTAGGGCAGGGGCGCGTGCTATCCTCTGAGGAAGGAGTCTGGGCAGAAGGCGGGCCTGTCCTGTGCCTCTAGTCCCAAGGGGACAGCATCTCCTTGGCCACCTGTCCCAAGGGCAGACTTGGGCTTGCCCCCAGGTGCCATACCCGCAACTCGCAGAAACAACCCCATGGAGAAACGGGCAGTCAGATGCCGTGTTCCACCAAGATGTGGCAGCGTTGTGGCTGGCAGGGGGTGTGCCGGGGAAGGAGTGGTGACAGTCCCCCACAGTTCCCCATCCCGGTGCACGGGCCGTGTGCATGCATCCTGTCGCCTCCTCTCTCCTGTGGTGAAGGCACTGGCCTAGTCCCCGAGTCTCCCTGAGCGCCTGAGCAAAAAGCAAAGCTTTACCGTCACCAGGAGGTGGTAATAGGCATAGAGTGCCATGCTAGGCCAGGATCGCTGCTGCAGGGCTGTGACTGTGTCTGCTTAGTTCGGCTTAGCAAGGTGAACCCCGGGCGCGAACTTGGAGCCCGGGAAAGCAAGGCCCAAGAGGCACCAGCTCTCCCGCGGCTCTTCTTCCCTGCTGCGATAGAGCGAACGACCAAAGCCTTGCTGAGGAAGCAGCAGCGAAGTGCGATTCGCGCCAAGCTGAAAACCTCTACAAAAGCAGAGCAGTCGCTGGGAAATCAAAGTCGATTCTGTGGGCTGCTTTTGTTGCTTGCCTTAGCCTAGTATTCGCTGCACGATGGGAGAAACCCGCATAGAGCGAAAGCCTCTTTGCCAGGGCATCCCTTCTGGGAAAGCACAGCATTCTTTGGGAAATCAGAGTCGGGTCTGTGGGATGCTGCCTGCTGCTTGCCTCCGCTAGTCTCCACAGCACGGTGGACTAAACCCGCATGGAGCGAAATCCTCTTTGCCTGGGCATCCCCTCTGCCTGAGAGAGAAGCTCGGTGGCACCTGTGGAAAGAGCCTTAAGGAAAGGGACACGTCTGTCACTGCAGAGCGAAGGAAGCCTGGCTGCTAAGAGACAGGACGGGTAGATTAGGGCAGGGGAAAGGGCTCCACTCTGAGGAAGGAGTCTGGGAAGAAAGCATGCCGGTCCTGACCTTTGGGCTCAAGGAGACAGCAGCTCCTTGGCCACCTGTCCCTGGGGCAGACATGGGCTTGCTACCTGAACTCGAGAAACAACTCCCAGAAAGAACTTGCCATCAGATGCCTTCTTCCTCCACGATGTGGAAGCTTGGAGGAGGCATGGGGTTTAAGGGGAAGGAGTGGGGACAGTCCCCCAAAGCTCCCTATTCAGTGCACACAGCGGTGTGCAGGGATCCTGTCACCTCTCCTTTCTGGTGGGGAAAGCACTGGCCTAGTCCCCGAGTCCGCCTGAGCGCTAGAGTAAAAGGCCTAGCGATGCCTAAACCGGGAGATGGTAGTGTGCATAGAGTGCCACCCTAGGCTATGCACGCTACTTCACGGTTGTGGCTGTGTCTGCTTAGTTCGGCCTGGCAGGGTGAACCCAGGACGCGAACATGGAGCCCGGGAAAGCAAGGCCCAAGAGGCACCAGCTCTCCTGCAGCTCTTCTTCCCTAACGCGACTGAAGCCTTGCTGAGGAAGCAGCGGCGAAGTGCTGTTCGCTCCAAGCCAAAGCCTCTGCGAAAGCACAGCATTCGCTGAGAAATGATCTGCGGGCTGCTGCTGCTTGCCTGAGCCCAGTCTTGCGGTGGGAGAAACCCGCATACAGCGAAAGCCTCTTTGCCTGGGCATCTCCCCTGGGAAAGCACAGCATTCGTTGGGAAATCAGAATTGGGTTTGTGGATGCTGCTGCTGCTTGCCTGAGCTAGTCTCCACAGCACGGTGGAAGATACCCGCATGGAGCGAAATACTTTTTCCCTAGCATCCCCTCTGTCTGAGAGAGAAGCATGGTCGCACACATCTGTCACCGCGCTCCTCAGGAGCACATGGGGGAAGGCACAGCATGCCGCCCCCAGAGTAGAGAAGGAGCCTCTGGCCTTAGGGTCGGGAAAATTGAACAGCCACATGCAGAAAAATGAAATTGGACCATTTCCTTACACCATACATGAAAATAGACTGGAAATGGATGAAGAAGCATAATGTGAGAAAGTAATCCATCAAAATCTTTGAGGAGAGAACAGGTAGCAACCTCTTTGACCTCAGCAGCAGCAACTTCTTCCGAGGAACATCGCCAAAGGCAAGGGAAGCAAGGGCAAGAATGAACTCTTGGGATTTCATCAGATCAAAAAGCTTTTGCCCAGCAAAGGAAACAGTTAACAAAGCCAAAAGATGACTGTCAGAAGTTATCTGGGAGAAGATATTTGCAAATGACATACCAGGTAAAGAACCAGTATCCAAAATCTATAAAGAGCTTATCAAACTCAACACCCTAAGAACAAATAATCCAATGAAGAAATGGGCAGAGGACATGAACAGACATTTCTGCAAAGAATACATCCAAATGGCCAACAGACACATGAAAAATGCTCCACATCACTCGGCATCAGGGAAATACAAATCAAAACCAGAATGAGATACCACCTCACACCTTTCAGAATGGCTAAAATGAACAAGTCAGTCAATGACAGATGCTGGCGAGGATGTGGAGAAAGGGCAACCCTCCTACACTGTACGTGGGAATGCAAGCTGGTGCGACCACTCTGGAAAACAGCGTGGAGGTGCCTCAAAAAGCTGAAAATAGAACTAGCCTATGACCCAGTGATTGTAGTACTGGGTATAAACCCTACAGATACAAACGTGGCATTCTGAAGGGGCACATGCACCCAAATGTTTATAGCAGCAATGTCCACAATAGTTAAACTATGGAAAGAACCTAAATGTCCTTCAACAGATGAATCAATAAATAAGATGTGGTATATATGTACAATGGGATACTATGCAGCCATCAAAAGAAATGAAATCCTGCTATTTGTGATGACGTGGATGGAACTAGAGGTATTATGCTTGGCGAAATAAATCAATCTGAGAAAGACAACTATCCTATGATCTCCCTGATATGATGAAGTAGAGATGCAACATAGGCGGTTTCGGGAGTACAAAAAGAAAAATAAAAGAAGATGGGATTGGGAGGGAGACAAACCATAAAAGACTAAATCTCAGAAAACAGACTGAGGGTTGCTAGAGGGATGTGTGTTGGGAGAGGATGGTGGGGGTATGGACATTGGGGAGGGCAGGTGCTGTGGTGAGTGCTGTGAAATGTGTAAACCTGGTGATTCACAGACCTGTACTCCTAGGGATAAAAACACATTATATGTTTATAAAAAATTTTAAAAAAATAATTTAAAAAATCCATTAAAGAAAAACCACATATTGCAAGCCCAGAGCTAATCTCATATTCAATCAAAAAAGTTTGAAAGTTTTCCCCTTAAAGATCAGAAAAAAGACAAGTGTGTCCACTTTCACTAATCTCATTTGACATAGTACTGGATATCCTAGCCAGAGAAACAAGGAACACAAAGAAATGAGACTCCAAAAAAAAAAAGGAAGAAGTAAAATTTTCTTTTTTTGGATAACATGAACTTACATGTTAAAAAATCCTAAAAACTTCACAAAAAATTTTGAATAAACAAATTTAGTAAAGCCGCCAAATACAAGATCAATATATAAAAGACAAGAATTTTGTTTTGTTTCATTTTTTTAAATATGGAATGCTTCCCTGTTTTTCATATCATCCAAAGTAAGCCAAAGTAAGCAAAAGACAGGAGCATTTTAACACTCTAATGATGAACTACCTGAAAAAATAAAGAAAACAATCTAATTCACAATAGCATCAAAAATAATAAAATAGGAATAGATTTAACTAAGAAGATGAAAGATCTGTACTCCATAAACTAGGACATTGATAAAGAAATTGAAGGAGACACAAATGGAAAGATAGCTCATATTTATGAATGGTAAGAATTAACATTGTTAAAATGTCCATACTACAGAAAACCATCTGTAAATCCAATTCCTATCAAAAATCCAATGTTAGGGGCGCCTGGGTGGCTCAGTGGGTTAAGCCGCTGCCTTTGACTCAGGTCATGATTCCAGGGTTCTGGGATCGAGCCCCGCATCAGGCTCTCTGCTCAGCAGGAAGCCTGCTTCCTCTTCTCTGTCTGCCTGCCTCTCTGCCTGCTTGTCATCTCTCTCTGTCAAATAAATAAATTAAAAATCTTTAAAAAATCCAATATTATTTTTTATAGAAGTAAGTAAAGAATCCTAAAATTTATATGAGACCATAAAAGACAACAAATAATCAAAGCAGTTCTGAGAAAGAATGAAGAAGAGAAATTACACTTCTTGATTTGAAACTATACTACAAAGCCCTCATGCTCAAAACAATAAAGTATACTGGCATAAAAACAGACCAATAAACAAGTGGAACAGAAATAAATCCTTTCATACAGTCACCTAATATTTGACAGGGGCCAACATATGTAATGGGTTAAGATAGTCTGTTCAATAAATGATATTTAAAACTGAATAGTCACATAAACAGTATGAAACTGGAACCTTATATCACTCATAAGGCTTAACTTGAAATAGATTAAAGACTTAAAGGTGATGCATGAAACTACATTTCCTAAAGGAAAACATAGGAAAAATTCTCCTTGACATTGGTCTTGCCAATAGTTTTTGCATACCAGACCAAGAACACAAGCAAAAAGAGCAAAAATAAATAAATCGTATTACATCAAACTAAAGTTTTTGCATTGCCAAAAAAAAGAGAGAGAGAGAATGAAAACACAATCCACAGAATGTAAAAAAATACTTACAAATCTTATATCTGAAAAGAGGTTAATAACCAACAGATACAAATAGAAAAAATATATAATTAAAAAAATATCAAAAGGATCTCAATAGACTTTTTTTTCAAAAAAGTTATATAAATGACCAACAGGAGCATTAAAAAGTGCTCAACGTAAAAAACTCAGGGCAAAGTCATTATGATGTTGTTGTTGTTGTTTACCTCTGAAAAACACAGCAAGATATTACTACCTATTAGCATATATACTACCAGAAATTGAAACTAATACATTTTGGTAAATATTGGGGAAAATGGGGAACTTATGCACTGTGATAGGGATATAAATTTGTATGGAAACCAGTATGGAGACTATGCATATTATTAAAAGTAAAATTACCATATGATTCAGTAATCCCACTTCTAGGGATATATCTAACGGAAACGAAGTCACTGTTCAAAGACATATCTGCACTCTTATGTTTATTATAAAATTATTAACTCTAAGCAAGAGATGGAAATAACTTCAGTATCCATTAGTGGATGAATGAATAAAATAAGTATGGTAAATATATACTATGGAATACTACTTACCCATGAAAAATTAAGAAATACTTAATTTTACAATAGCATGGATGGATCTTGAAGGTGTTATACTAAGTGAAATATTTCAAAGATTTTATATATTTTTTAATTTATGTATTATGATATCCCTTACATACAGAATCTGAGGAAAAGGCAAACTAATGGAAACTTAGAGTTGAGTTGACAAGGGGTGAACCTGGGGTGGAGTAAGGTGGTCAAAGGGTGCAAACTTGCAACTATAATACAAAAAAGTTATGGGGATCTAATGTACAGCATGATGATCATAGTTAATAAAATATACATACTTTTTTTTTTATTGTGCTTCCCTTTATTAAACTTTGCATATATCACATTCTTACAAGTTGAAAGTTTATAGCAATCTTGTATAAAAGAGGTCTGCTGCCACCATTTTTCTAACAACATTTGTTCATTTTGTGTCTCTCTGTCACATGTTGGTAATTCTTGCAATATTTCAAGTTTTTTCATTATTATTGTATTTGTTATGGTGATCTGTGATCAGTAATTATGACCCACTGAAAACTCAGAACTAGTTTACTTAAGGTATATACATTGTTTTTCTTTAAAAACATAATGCTTTTGAACAGTACAGTATAGTGTTTATTTTTTATATGCACTGGGAAACATAAATTTTTATATGCACTGGGAAACCAAAAAAAAAATAATAATAATTTGACTTAGTTTATTGAGATAATCACTTTATTGAGGCAGTCTGGAACAAAACCCAGAAGACCTCTGAAGTTTATCTCTACTATACTATATACATAGAAGTTGCTAAGAGAGTAGATCTTAAAATTCCTTACGATACATGCATAAAAAACAGTGGCAACTATACGAGATAGTAGATGTATTAACATTTTTATGTAGATTATATTGCAATAAAGATGTATACCGATTTATCAAATTGTACAAAATTTACACAATGTTAAAAGTTTGCAGTGTTATAAGAAATCATTTCTTAAATTTACAAATTATAATATGTCGATTTTTTTTCAATAAAGTTGGCAAAAACTTTTTGTAGAATTAATCTATTTTTCAAAAAAGGAAGTAAGGAAGTAGAAACTGCAACTAACTCTGAAATAATAGAATATAAAATCCATTTTCGTTATATACACTGTGACAAAAACTATTACTTAGTTTACAATGAAGGAGTACTTATGAAGCATAAAGTATGGTCTATAAATAAGGCTGAAAGAGCTCAGTTTTAAGGTTTAAATTTAAAATCTTCTTTTGAAATACTAAACTGCCCACCCAGTTTTCCAAATGTCTTAACTGCATGAATTTATTTCATACAACTCTATAATCTAGTTTCATAAGAAAGCAGCATGCAAATTTTGAATAAGACAGACTCGCTTAAGTTTCTTTATGTTCAACAGTAAAGGATACTTCCCTAAAAATAAATAGAAGAAAAATCAGCATATTTATTATGATAATTATTATTCATAATGAGATTCATATTGAATTAGGGAATACATATCCTCAGAGGGGGTAACGTAAAATGAAATTTATTTTGGTAAATGTGCCTATGAATAGTCAATACAATGCCTCTATATAAATGAATATTACCATTTTGAACAATTTAATTACTATTATTAGAATTATTATAAGTATAAAAATAGCTATCATTTTAGCATGGAATATGAGACTCTCATGCTCCATGCTTCATCACATCCACACAACAACTCTGCATAATAAGTATTATCATCACCATTTTATGGGTGAAAAAACTGAGGCTAACACATTTAGATAACTGGTTTATGATTACATGGCTAGTAAAGATGCATCACACTAATTTAGGCTTTATGATTTCAGAATTGTACTCTTTCCACTGCACATTCTATTACTCTGTAAATACTTGGCCTGTTTTCATTCAGTTCTTTAATTTTATTCATGTGGTGATGGCTTAAAGCTTCATTTAAAGGAAGCTTAAAAAAATTCATTTAACCAAAAGCTCCCAAGAATTAAAAATGTCATGGATCTAATGTAGACATGGATATCATTAGTTAATGGGTAACTATATATTTTCCACCCTAGTGAGTTAACAATCAGAGTATTTTTCTAAGTTTTAGTCTCTCAGTCTTAAAGAGGACTTTGTTAAAATAGAAATATTTAGACAAAGGTCATCAAAAGTCTGCATCAGGTCACCTTAAGATAAATATTAGGAAACTGAGGAAACAAATGGAGATTTGAACACTGAGCGATGATATAATGAATGGTTTCAAGTATTTAGTAGAGTATAGAAAAGCCCTTTAAAGCTTGGTCTTAGACTAGCATTGCAGCTTCTGGGATATGTCCATCTATCATCTATCTATCTAGATATAAATTTGAAAACTTTTTTAACTTAAAGATTTTGAGAAATAGAACATAATCAGCACCATAGAAGATCTGTTTATAATAACAACCTAGCCCCTCCTCCTAGTTTGTTAATATTCTCTCTTATTTAATGTAACATTGTGCAAATAGACCACTACTGATCGGCCGTTATGAATGAAATAGCTATAATCATCTGTTTGCATATCCTGGTGAAAATATTCATTTAGTTCCATGTTGTATTTCTAGGAATGGACCAAATCTTTATTTTTATTTTTAAGTTTTCTAAATATTGTCCAACTTACCTCAAATGTTTTTATTATGGGCACTTTCATTCTTTCACATTCTTGCAAGACAATTTTACTGTTGCCCAATATGGTAAGAGTGTAATAGTATGTCATTTTAGGTTTTAATTCATTTTCAATTTAATTTTATTCCAGATTCATAATAAAGATAAACAGTTTTATATATGAGTGGCCATTTGGATTACACTTTCTGTAAAGTACATGCTCCAATCTTTTGATATCTTAACATTGTGTCATACTGACTTCTTTATAGTAGATTTTCTGAATGAACTTTTAGCTGTGTAGGTCTTCTCTATTTTATTTTGAACTTGTTTTCATTTCAAAATCTTTATATTTATTTTCATAATCTGCTTTTATTTTGCTTTGTCTATTATCTATCTATTTATTTATTTATTTGCAAGCAAGAGAGAGTAAGCAAGTGAGAGCTCAGGGAGGGATAAAAAAAGAAGGAAAAAGAATCTTAAGCAGGGTCCAGGCTCAGCACAGAGCCCAACTCTGGGCTCTATTTCACAACCCTGACATCATGACCTGAGCCAAAATGAAAGAAATAAAATAAAATTAAGGTGTTAAAAAAAAAGGAAAAAGAATTGGAGGTTTAATTAAGTGAGCCACCCAGGCACCCCTGTGGTATCTTAAATTGGCTGTCATATCTTTAAAGTTCTAGAGTATCTATTTGGTTCACTTATAAAATCTTTCTCAATATCATTTTTTAGTTTCAGTGTTTTGTTCAATTTGCTTCCCCTCTCATTTCTTTGAGCAGAGTACTCAAGCCATTTTACAATCTTTATTGATCATTTTAATATCATACTTAATCCCATTTTGTCTATCAAATCTTGTTAATGGTTTTTCTTTGTGTGCTTTGTTACATTTTGGTATGTTCAAGACATTATATTTGAAACTCTTATTGAGTAGGGATAATTAAGAGCTATAATAATGGTATGGTCCTCCTTGGCAGGATTTTCTCTTATATCTGAGACTCTACAAGACAATCATACTCCAAATTCAGTGGTTGACTTTCTCAGTTTACACAGAAGGCAAGGTAGGCTCTAGTCTTATTTCTGCTTCTCCTTGTGCTTTGGGGATCTCAACTTAAATTTGGGTTGTACCAAGGTCCTCAAATTTGATTGCTGCTGGATTATGAAAATTGTTTCTCTAGTATCAAGAGTCTATTAACAACACAGCTCAGTGTGTTTTAGCAGTTTCAAATGCTCTCATAGCTAAAATGGCTTCAGGGCATATATCTCTAGGCTCTCATTGTATTTCGTATTTTGGCCCAGTAATCCCTCACTTATTTTTATAATCATTCTGATATTTTTAATTTTAAAAGCTATTTTGTCTGGATTTTTAGTTGTCTTAAGTAGGAGTTTTTAGATCACCATTACTAGAAGCAACAACAAATATACATGAAAATATCTGCAGTAGTTTATCACATCTTTATGGCTTTGAACTTCCATAAGCCGAGGCATCCTTCTCTAATCACTTAGGCAAACTCCAAGTTACCCTTTAAAACAACACAAGAATTGCTTCATTTAAGAACATGTTCAGGGATGACTCTTCCCCACTGTCCTTACCAACATTCCCACACACTCTTTGCTACCCACACCTTGTTTAGGAACTTTCATTAGGTATATCAGCGGGACCAGAATTTTGCTCTATTGTATTTTTGTCCTTTAGAGCTTTAATTAAATATGAATTCCATAGAAAGTCTGTCCCTTTTCTTTCAAACCTGGGTTAGTTATTTCTTCTCATTCTTTGTCAGAAGTTACTTTATTAGAGAAATGTATGGCTCTATTGTGACTTTGGAGCCTTTACAGTTTTTTGACTGGAAAAATCACCCATCCCTGAGATTTTTACACAGCTTCCTAGCTGATATTATTCAGAAATCTGTTCAAAACAGACTTTTTCAGGGAGGCCCTTTCGGACCACTCAGTTAAAAAGCCTCTTCTCAATCACTGCTCTTTTTAAAATGTGATTATTTAGTTCAAATATGCATCACTATTAAAGAAAAAACAGTACAATTTTTTTTTAAGTTGGTTTACCTATTATCTATCTCTCCCATTAAAATGATTCCTCTGTGCTGGGGTTTTGTTGTGCTCATCTTAGGCCAGACACTCAATAAATTGTCTCTGAATGATTGAATTGTTTGTCACCCTTCCTAGATTCTCAACTTCATGAGGCCAAGGATTGTTCTATTCAGTCCTTCTTTATCCTCAATGTCTGTTATATTACGGGACTAATGGGAAAAATCACCTAAAGAAAGAGTTAAAACTACAGAAAAACCCTGTAGGTTCAATAACACAAAGCTTTCTAAAATTATTTAGCCCAGGAATTGAATACTGGCTGCACTTTTGATTTTTTTTAAATGGTATTGAATTTAATTTAAATGGAAATACTGGAATGGTAGAATAATAAAAAAATTATAAAAGCAACTTGCTCCTTAAAGTAAGAATTATATAGGGCATCTCTTCTAGAAGCAAAATTTTCAAATGTCAAACATCTGAAAGCATAGAAGGGGAAGTAAGAGTGTGAATTGTACTTCAATGCTCTTTTCTTTATATTCAGCAAACATCTTCATTCACACCTTTCCAATTTTTTCAACTCTTTTGACAAAGCCTTCAGAGGAGTTACTGCTGATGACAACCATCACAGCCTAACAGGAGAAATTTTATAAAGAAAAATAATAGCATGTTTTTCCCAAGTTGTTAAGGATATGGTGAAGCTCTGTCAGATTCAAAGGAGGAATGTGCAATTCCATGCTATATATCATAATAACTTCTTTTAATAGTGGCTTTGCAATTTTTCAGATATATCTATTTACTGAAACCACTATCAAATAAACAAAACAAACAAATTAACAGGAGTTTGAGACAGAAGTTATCTAATCTCAAAATAGCACAGAATACACAACACATATCCCAAGTACTACTATAGGTTTCAAGTAATAGTCAAAACAATAGTAAAAATGATTCAGACCCTACCAGACAAATCATAAATGGGATCTTAACTGTAAATCCTTATCTTTAGATCAAAGCGGGTAATTGGGTGCTGAAGATCCATTATAGAACTAATATGTTATAGAACTCCTCTGAAATGAGTCATTTATTCCATCACTTTTCCTGCACAGCTGCTGACCCATGTTTTGGTTCCTGGAAATAGCTGGTACCCTGTCATACTTCTTTAAAGCACATATATTGATAACTCTACTCATTCCTCCATTCCTCTGTGACTGTCACTGTGTTAAAATGTGGAGTCAGCTGACTCACTTGTGGTGGTAATAAAGTAGATGAGTTTGCAAAGTATTTTGTTATTTCTAAAAATGCAAAAACCAAATTATATTGAAATCATAAAGGGTGTTTCAGGGAGAGCTGTAGGATGTGGTTTCTTGTGTAATCCACAGAGATTAGCTCCAACACATATTTAAACTCTCCTCTAGGAGCAACCTTAGTGGTAAAGCAAGAAGATAAACAGATGTATACACACCCTGGCACAAAAGTATCACTTATGTTTGGCTTCCTAGTCTCCTCGTGTTACTTATTTATCTTAACTTCTCTCTGAAATCAGGGAACACAGAATCTCAATCAGTTGACATTTTTCTACTGAATTACCCAATAGTCTGATCATACCCCTAAGACTTTTTAAAATTATTTCACTCATAATCCCAAATCTGCTTTGCTTCCTCATCTTAGTACACTGTAATTTGATTTCAAAATGAGGACGGTAGTCAGTAATGCCACATTCATTAATGTATTTTACAATTCCATGTACTTATAACTATGAAGATATGTTAATAACATCCATTCCAATAAGCCACCCTAAATTTATTATCATGAAACAAGACCTCAAGAAAGAGAATTTAAAATCATCCATGTATTTGCAACTTATTGCAATAAAGCTTTTATCAATAGACTTCCCTGTGCACATGGTGGTCAAATTGCTGGTGAAAACCAGCCAGGTCTATTACAAGCTTTCTCATGGCTTCTAGGTAACCCAAGTGAGCCTTTATTGATACTGGGAAGGGATAAAGCAGGGAAGGGATAAACAGTGGTGTAAGAATTGGCTAGACTAAAGTAATGACTCTCATTACAAAGTGAGTATTTTAAAGCAAAAGAGCCTGTTGGGAATATTGTTTTATAAAATAGTGGTTTTTTTTTTAATTAACATGTTAAAATTCAATTAGTTATCATATAGTGTACCATTAGTTTCAAATGTAGATTTCAGTTATTCATCCATAGCATATAATAGCTAATGCTCAGTACTTACTGTTATAGCTTCTTGAAAGCAGAATTTTAACCCACTGAGCCACCCAGGCGCCCTTGAAAGCAGACTTTTAGATCACATTTTCTGATTACTTCCATGTAGTACAACACTTTCCTGCTAGCAACCTTCAAAACATACTGTTTGTAAGAGGAATTTCTTTAATAATAAATAAATAGGAATTTATTTAAATTTATAAATGTATAAAATAAATAGGAATTTATTTAAATTTATTTAAATATTGCACACTGAATATAACAGACATTGAGTATAAAGGACTGAATAGAACAATCCTTGGCCTCATGAAGTTGAGAATCTAGCAAGGGAGTCAAACAATTCAATCATTCAGAGACAATTTATTGAGTGCCTGGCCTAAGATGAGCACAACAAAACCCCAGCCCAGAGGAATCAGTTTAATGGGAGAGATAGATAATAGGTAAGCCAACTTTAAAAAGAAAAAAAATCGTACTGGTTTTTCTTTAATAGTGATGCATATTTGAACTAAATAAGCACATTTTAATAAGAGCAGTGATTGAGAAGAGGTTTTGTAACTGAGTGGTCTGAACGGGCCTCCCTGAAAAAGTCTGTTTTGAACAGATTTCTGAATAATATCAGCCAGGAAGCTGCGTAAAAATCTCAGGGATGGGTGATTTTTCCAGTCAAAAAAATGTAAAGGCTCTAAAGTCACAATACAGCTGTAAGTTTCTCTAATAAAGTAACTTCTGACAAAGAATGAGAAGAAATAACTAACCCAGGTTTGAAAGAAAAGGGACAGACTTTCTATGGAATTCATATTTAATTAAAGCTCTAAAGGACAAAAATACAATAGAGCAAAATTCTGGTCCCGCTGATATACCTAATGAAAGTTCCTAAACAAGGTGTGGGTAGCAAAGAGTGTGTGGGAATGTTGGTAAGGACAGTGGGGAAGAGTCATCCCTGAACATGTTCTTAAATGAAGCAATTCTTGTGTTGTTTTAAAGGGTAACTTGGAGTTTGCCTAAGTGATTAGAGAAGGATGCCTCGGCTTATGGAAGTTCAAAGCCATAAAGATGTGATAAACTACTGCAGATATTTTCATGTATATTTGTTGTTGCTTCTAGTAATGGTGATCTAAAAACTCCTACTTAAGACAACTTAAAAATCCAGACAAAATAGCTTTTAAAGTTAAAAATATCAGAATGATTATAAAAATAAGTGAGGGATTACTGGGCCAATACGAAACACAATGAGAGCCTAGAGATATATGCCCTGAAACCATTTTAGCTATGAGAGCATTAGAAACTGCTAAAACACACTGAGCTGTGTTTTTAATAGACACTTGATACTAGAGAAAAAAATTCAAAATCCAGCAGCAATCAAATTTGAGGACTTTGGTACAACCCAAATTTAAGTTGAGATCCCCAAAGCACAAGGAGAAGCAGAAATAAGACTAGAGCCTACCTTGCCTTCTGTGTAAACTGAGAACGTCAACCACTGAATTTGGAGTATGATTGTCTTGTAAAGTCTCAGATATAAGAGAAAATCCTGCCAAGGAGGACCATACCATTATTATAGCTCTTAATTATTCCTACTCAATAAGAGTTTCAAATATAATGTCTTGAACATAACAAAATGTAACAAAGCACACAAAGAAAAACCATTAACAAGATTTGATAGACAAAATGGGATTAAGTATGATATTAAAATGATCAATAAAGATTGTAAAATGGCTTGATTACTCTGCTAAAAGAAATGAGAGGGGAAGCAAATTGAACAAAAAACTGAAACTAAAAAATGATATTGAGAAAGATTTTATAAATGAACCAAATGGATACTCTAGAACTTTAAAGATATGACAGCCAATTTAAGATACCCCAGGGGTGCCTGGGTGGCTCACTTAATTAAACCTCCAATTCTTTTTCCTTTTTTTTTTTTAACACCTTAATTTTATTTTATTTCTTTCTTTTTGGCTCAGGTCATGATGTCAGGGTTGTGAAATAGAGCCCAGAGTTGGGCTTTGTGCTGAGCCTGGAGCCTGCTTAAGATTCTTTTCCTTTCTTTTTCTATCCCTCCCCTGCACTCTCACTCGCTCGCTCTCTCTTGCTTGCAAATAAATAGACAATAGACAAAGCAAAATAAAAGCAGATTATGAAAATAAATATAAAGTTTTTGAAATGAAAGCAAGTTCAAAATAAAATAGAGAAGACCTACACAGCTAAAAGTTCATTCAGGAAATCTATTCTTAAAGAAGTCAGTATGACACAATGTTAAGATATCAAAAGATTGAAGCATGTACTTTACAGAAAGGGAAATCCAAATGGCCACTCATATATAAAACTGTTTATCTTTATTATGAATCTGGAATTAAATTAAATTAAATTAAAAATAAATTAAAACCTAGAATGGCATACTATTACACACTTACCATATTGGGAAACAGTAAAAATGTCTTGCAAGAATGTGAAAGAATGACAGTGCCCATAATAAAAACATTTGAGGTAGGTTGGACAATATTTAGAAAAATTAAAAATTAAAAAAAATTTTGTCCATTCCTGGAAATACAACATGGAACTAAATGAATATTTTCACCAGGATATGAAAACAGATGATTATAGTTATTTCATTCATAACGGCATATCAGCAGTGGTATATTTGCACAATGTTACATTAAATAAGAGAGAATATTAACAAACTGGGAGAAGGGGCTAGGTTGTTATCATAAACAGATCTTCTATGGTGCTGATTATGTTCTATTTCTCAAAATCTTTAAGTTAAAAAATCTTCAAATTTATATCTAAATAGATAGATAGATAGATGATAGATAGACAGATATCCCAGGAGCTGCAGTGCTAGGCTAAGACCAGGCTTTAAAGGGCTTTTCTATATTCTACTAAATACTTTAAACCATTCATTATATCATAGCTCAGTATTCGAATCTCCATTTGTTTCCTCAGTTTTCTAATATTTATCTTAAGGTGACCTGATCCAGACTTTTGATCACCTTTGTCTAAATATTTCTATTTTAACAAAGTCCTTTTTAATACTCAGAGACTAAAACTTAGAAAAATACTCTGATTGTTATGTCATTAGAGTGGAAAATATATGGTTACCCATTAACTAATGATATCCATGTCTACATTAGCTCCATGACATTTTTAATTCTTGGGAGCTTTTGGTTAAATGAATTTTTTAAGCTTCCTTTAAATGAAGCTTTAAGCCATCACCACATGAATAAAATTAAAGAACTAAATGAAAACAAGCCAAGTAATAGAGTAATAGAATGTGCAGTGGAAAGAGTACAATTCTGAAATCATAAAGCCTAAATTAGTGTGATGCATCTTTACTAGCCATGTAATCATAAACCAGTTATCTAAATGTGTTAGCCTCAGTTTTTTCACCCATGAAATGGTGATGATAATACTTATTATGCAGAATTGTTGTGTGGATGTAATGAAGCATGGAGCATGAGAGTCTCATATTCCATGCTAAAATGATAGCTATTTTTATACTTATAATAATTCTAATAATAGTAATTAAATTGTTCAAAATGGTAATATTCATTTATATTGAGGCATTGTATTGACTATTCATAGACACATTTACCAAAATAAATTTCATTTTACTTTACCCCCTCTGAGGCTATATATTCCTTAATTCAATATCAATCTTATTATGAAAAATAATTATCATGATAAATATGCTGATTTTTCTTCTATTTATTTTTAGGGAAGTATCCTTTACTGTTGAACATAAAGAAACTTAAGCGAGTCTGTCATATTCAAAATTTGCATGCTGCTTTTTTATGAAACTAGATTATAGAGTTGTATGAAATAAATTCATGCAGTTAAGACATTTATGTTTGGAAAACTGGGTGGTCAGTTTAGTATTTCAAAAGAAGATTTTAAATTTAAACCTTAAAACTGAGCTCTTTCAGCCTTATTTATAGACCATCCTTCATGCTTCATAAGTATTCCTTCATTGTAAACTAACTAATAGTGTTTGTCACAGTGTGTATATAACTAAAATGGATTTTGTATTCTATTATTTCAGATTTAGTTGCAGTTTCTACTTCCTTACTTCCTCTTTTGAAAAATAGATTAATTCTACAAAAGGTTATTTCCAGCTTTATTGAAAAATAATTGACATATTATAATTTGTAAATTTAAGAAATGATTTCTTATAACACTGCAAACTTTTAACATTGTGTAAATTTTGTACCATTTGATAAATTGGTATACATCTGCATTGCAATATAATCTACATAAAAATGTTAATACATCTACTATCTCATATAGTTGCCTCTGTTTTTTATGCATGTATTGTAAGGAATTTTAAGATCTACTCTCTTAGCAACTTTTATGTATATAGTACAGTAGAGATAAACTTCAGAGATCTTGTGGGTTTTGTTCCAGACCGCCTCAATAAAGTGATTATTTCGATAAACTAAGTCAAATCATTATTATTATTTTTTGGTTTCCCAGTGCAAATAAAAAATTATGTTTCCCAGTGCATATAAAATATAAACACTATACTGTACTGTTCAAAAGCATTATGTCTTTAAAGAAAAACAATGTATATACCTTAAGTAAACTAGTTCTGAGTTTTCAGTGGGTCATAAATACTGATCACAGATCACCATAACAAATACAATAATAATGAAAAAACTTGAAATATTGCAAGAATTACCAACATGTGACAAAGAGACACAAAATGAACAAATGGTGTTAGAAAAATGGTGGCAGCAGACCTATTTTATACAAGATTGCTATAAACTTTCAACTTGTAAGAATGTAATATATGCAAAATTTAATAAAGGGAAGCACAATTAAAAAAGTATGTATATATTATTAACTATGACCATCATGCTGTACATTAGATCCCCAGAACTTTTTCCTATTATAGTTGCAAGTTTGTACCCTTTGACCACCTTATTCCACCCCAGGTTCACCCCTTGTCAACTCAACTCTAAGTTTCCATTAGTTTGCTTTTTCTTCAGGTTCTGTATGTAAGGGATATCGTAATACATAAATTAAAAAATATATAAAATCTTTGAAATATTTCACTTAGTATAATACCTTCAAGATCCATTCATGGTATTGTAAATGGCAGTATTTCTTAATTTTTCATGGTTAAGTAGTATTCCATAGTATATATTTACCATACTTATTTTATTCATTCATCCATTAATGGATACTGAAGTTATTTCCATCTCTTGCTTAGAGTTAATAATTTTATAATGAACATAAGAGTGCAGAGATGTCTTTGAATAGTGACTTCGTTTCCTTTAGCTATATCCCTAGAAGTGGGATTACTGAATCATATGGTAATTTTACTTTTAATAATATGAATAGTCTCCATACTGTTTTCCATACAAATTTATATCCCTATCACAGTGCATAAGTTCCCCATTTTCCCCAATATTTACCAAAATTTGTTAGTTTTAATTTTTTGGTAGTATATATTCTAAGAGGTAGTAATATCTTGCTGTGTTTTTCAGAGGTAAATAAAAACAACAACATAATGACTTTGCCCTGAGTTTTTTACGTTGAGCACTTCTTAATGCTCCTGTTGGTCATTTATATAACTTTTTTGAAAAAAAAAGTCTATTGAGATCCTTTTGCTTTTTTTTAATTATATATTTTTTTCTTTTTGTATCTGTTAGTTATTAACCTCTTTTCAGATATAAGTTTTGTATTTTCTTCCATTCTGTGGATTGTGTTTTCATTCCCCTTTTTTTTTTTTTTTGGCAATGCAGAAAATTTAGTTTGATGTAATACCATTTATTTATTTTTGCTTGTGTTTTTGGTCTGGTATCCAAAAAACTATTGGCAAGACCAATGTCAAGAAGAATTTTTCCTATGTTTTCCTTTAGGAAATTTAGTTTCATGCATCACATTTAAGTCTTTAATCTATTTCAAGTTAAGATTTATGAGTGATATAAGGTTCCAGTTTCATACTGTTTATGTGACTATTCAGTTTTAAATATCATTTACTGAACAGACTATCTTTACCCATTACATATGTTGGCCCCTGTCAAATATTAGGTGACTGTATGAAAGGATTTATTTCTGGACTCTCAATTCTGTTCTACTTGTTTATTGGTCTGTTTTTATGCCAGTATGCTTTATTGTTTTGAGCATGAGGGCTTTGTAGTATAGTTTCAAATCAAGAGTGTAATTTCGCTTCTTCATTCTTTCTCAGAACTGCTTTGATTATTTGTTGTCTTTTATGGTCTCATATAAATTTTAGGATTCTTTACTTACTTCTGTAAAAACACAATATTGGATTTTTTAAAAGATTATTTATTTATTTATTTGAGAGAGAGAGATGACAAGCAGGCAGAGAGGCAGGCAGAGAAAGAAGAGGTAGCAGCTTCCTGCTGAGCAGAGAGGCTGATGCAGGGCTCGATCCCAGGACCCTGGGATCATGACCTGAGCCGTAGGCAGCAGCTTAACCCACTGAGCCACCAAGGTGCCCCTAACATTGGATTTTTGATAGGAATTGAATTTACAGATGGTTTTCGGTAGTATGGACATTTTAACAATGTTAATTCTTACCATTCATAAATATGAGCTATCTTTTTATTTGTGTCTCCTTCAATTTCTTTATCAATGTCATAGATTATGGGGTACAGATCTTTCATAGTCTTGGTTAAATCTTATCCTAAGTATTATATTAGTTTTGATGCTAGTGTGAATTAGATTGTTTTCTTTATTTTTTCAGATAGTTCATCATTAGAGTGTTAAAATGCTCCTGTCTTGTGCTTACTTTGTCAGCACATATACTAAAATTGGAATGATGCAGAGAAGATTAGCGTGATCACTGAGCAAGGATGACATGAAAAACTATTAAAAAAACGAAAAAAAACAAAATTCTTGTCTTCTATATATTGATCTTGTATTTGGCAGCTTTACTAAATTTGTTTATTCAAAAATTTTTATGAAGTTTTTAGGATTTTTTTACATGTAAGTTCATGTTATCCAAAAAAAGAAAATTTTACTTCTTCCTTTTTTTTTTATTTGGAGTCTCTTATTTCTTTGTGTTCCTTGTTTCTCTGGCTAGGACATCCAGTACTATGTCAAATGAGAGTAGTGAAAGTGGACACACTTGTCTTTTTTCTGATCTTTAAGGGGAAAACTTTCAAACTTTTTTGATTGAATATGAGATTAGCTCTGGGCTTGCAATATGTGGTTTTTCTTTAATGGATTTTTTAAATTATTTTTTTAAAATTTTTTATAAACATATAATGTGTTTTTATCCCTAGGGGTACAGGTCTGTGAATCACCAGGTTTACACATTTCACAGCACTCACCATCACTCACCATAGCACCTGCCCTCCCCAATGTCCATACCCCCACCATCCTCTCCCAACACACCTCCCCCCAGCAACCCTCAGTCTGTTTTGTGAGATTCAGTCTTTTATGGTTTGTCTCCCTCCCAATCCCATCTTTTATTTTTCTTTTCGTACGCCCGAAACCGCCTATGTTGCATCTCCACTTCATCATATCAGGGAGATCATAGGATAGTTGTCTTTCTCAGATTGATTTATTTCGCCAAGCATATTACCCTCTAGTTCCATCCACGTCATCACAAATAGCAGGATTTCATTTCTTTTGATGGCTGCATAGTATCCCATTGTACATATATACCACATCTTTTTTATTGATTCATCTATTGAAGGACATTTAGGTTCTTTCCATAGTTTAACTATTGTGGACATTGCTGCTATAAACATTTGGGTGCATGTGCCCCTTCAGAATGCCACGTTTGTATCTTTAGGGTATATACCCAGTACTGCAATCACTGGGTCATAAGCTAGTTCTATTTTCAGCTTTTTGAGGCACCTCCACGCTGTTTTCCCGAGTGGTTGCACCAGCTTGCATTCCCACGTACAATGTAGGAGGGTTGCCCTTTCTCCACATCCTCGCCAGCATCTGTCATTGACTGACTTGTTCATTTTAGCCATTCTGAAAGGTGTGAGGTGGTATCTCATTCTGGTTTTGATTTGTATTTCCCTGATGCCGAGTGATGTGGAGCATTTTTTCATGTGTCTGTTGGCCATTTGGATGTATTCTTTGCAGAAATGTCTGTTCATGTCCTCTGCCCATTTCTTCATTGGATTATTTGTTCTTAGGGTGTTGAGTTTGATAAGCTCTTTATAGATTTTGGATAGATACTGGCCCTTTATCTGGTATGTCATTTGCAAATATCTTCTCCCAGATAACTTCTGACAGTCATCTTTTGGCTTTGTTAACTGTTTCCTTTGCTGGGCAAAAGCTTTTTGATCTGATGAAATCGCAAGAGTTCATTCTTGCCCTTGCTTCCCTTGCCTTTGGCGATGTTCCTACGAAGAAGTTGCTGCTGGTGAGGTCAAAGAGTTTGCTGCCTGTTCTCTCCTCAAGGATTTTGATGGATTCCTTTCTCACATTATGCTTCTTCATCCATTTCCAGTCTATTTTCATGTATGGTGTAAGGAAATGGTCCAACTTCATTTTTCTGCATGTGGCTGTTCAATTTTCCCAACACCATTTGTTGAAGAGGCTGTCTCTTTTCCATAGGACATTCCTTCCTGCTTTGTTGACGATTAGTTGACCATAGAGTGGAGGGTGTATTTCTGGGCTCTCTATTCTGTTCCATTGATCTATGTCTGTTTTGGGGACAGTTCCCTACCATCTTGATGATGACAACTTTGTAATAGTGCTTGAAGTCTGGAATTGTGATGCCAACAACTTTGGCTTTCTCTTTCAATATTCCTCTGGCTATTCGAGGTATTTTCTGGTTCCATATATATTTTAGGATGATTTGTCCCATTTCTTTGAAAAAAATGGACGAGATTTTGATAGGGATTGCATTAAATGTGTAGATTGCTTTAGGTAGCATAGACATTTTCACAATATTTGTTCTTCCAATACAGGAGCATGGAACATTTTTCCATTTCTTTGTGTCTTTTTCAATTTCTTTCATGAGTACTCACTTTGGAGTTTTCTGAGTATAGATTCTTTGTCTCTTTGGTTAGGTTTATTCCTAGGTATCTTAGGGTTTTCAGTGCAATTGTAAATGGGATTCACTTCTTAATTTCTATTTCTTCAGTCTTGTTGGTTTAAAAAAATGCAACCAATTTCTGTGCATTGATTTTATATTCTGACACTTTATAGAATTCCTATACAAGTTATAGCAGATTTGGAGTGGAGTCCTTTAAGTTTTCCACATACAGTGTCATATCGTCTGCAAGCAGGGATAGTTTGACTTCTCTTTTGCCAATTTGGCAAAATTTGGATGCCCTTAATTTCTTTTTGTTGTCTGATTGCTGAGGCTAGGACTTCTAGTACGATGTTGAATAGCAGTGGTGATAACGGACATCCCTGCCGTGTTCCTGACCTCAGCGGAAAAGTATTCAGTTTTTCTCCATTGAGAATGATATTTGCAGTGGGTTTTTCATAGATGGCTTTGATAACATTGATAATATGTGCCCTCTATCCCTACACTTTGAAGAGTTTTAATCAGGAAGGGACACTGCACTTTGCCAAATGCTTTTTCAGCATCTATGGAGAGTATCATGTGGTTCTTGTTCTTTCTTTTATTAATGTGTTGTATCACATTGATTGATTTGCATATGTTGAACCAACCTTGTAGCCCTGGAATAAATCCCACTTGGTCGTGGTGAGTAATCCTTTTAATGTACTGTTGAATCCTATTGGCTAGTATTTTGGTGAGAATTTTCGCATCTGTGTTCATCAGATGTGGTCGGGAAATGGTCGCGAAGCTAGAGAGCTGGCCCTGGCAGGAACAGCGGGCCGGTGGCAAGACAAGTGTCACCCACTCCCTGTGCAGAGAGACGAAGCCTGGCTGCTAAGGAGACATGAGGGGGCGATTGGGCCGGGGAACGTGCTCCAATCTGAGGAAGGAGTCTGGGCAGAAGGCAGGCCTGTCTTGTGCCTCTGGACCCAAGGGGACAACATCTCCTTGGCCACCTGTCCAGAGGTCAGACGTGGGCTTGCCACCAAGCTTCCGGCCCTGAACTCGCAGAAACACCTCCTGGAGGAATGGGCAATCAGATGCCGTCTTCCTCCAGGATGTGGCAGCATTGGCGGAGGCAGGGGGTGCCCCGGGGAAACAGGGACAGTTACCGATTACTCCCCATTCCAGGGCACGGGCGGTGTGCAGTGATCCTCTCATGTCTCCTCAAGGATGGAGACGGCACTGGCCTAGTCCCCTGTCCACCTGAACGCCAGAGCAAAAGGGCCGGTTGTGCCTATGCTGAGAGATGGCATTGTGAGCAGAGTGCCATCCTAGGCCACGCACGCTGCTGCAGGGTCGAGGTTGTGTCTGCTTATTTCAGCTTGGAAGAATGAACCCAGGTTGTGAACTTGGAGCCCGGGATAGCAAGGCCCCAAAAGGCACCAGCTCTCCGGCAGCACTTCTTCCCTGACGCGACTGAAGCCTTGCTGAGGAAGCAGCGGTGAAGTGCTGTTCGCTTCAACCCAAAGCCTTTGCGAAAGCACAGCATTTTCTGAGAAATCAGAAGTCGGTTCTGCGGGCTCTTCTGCTGCTTGCCTGTGCCCAGTCTCTCGGTGGGAGAAACCCGCATACAGCAAAAGCCTCTTTGCCCAGGCATCTCCTCTGGGAAAGCACAGCATTCGTTGGGAAATCAGAATCGGATGTGTGTGATGCTGCGGCGTAATGCCTGAGCTAGTCTCCGCAGCACGGTGGAAGATACCCGCTTGGAGCGAAATCCTCTTTGCCCTATCACCCCTCTGCCTGAGAGAAGCGCGGTTGCGCCTGTGGAAAGAGCCTTAAGGAAAGGGACACGTCTATCACTGCGCTGAATGCCTGAGCTAGTCCCCGCAGCACGGTGGAAAATACCCGCATGGAGCGAAATACTCTTTGCCCTAGCATCCCTTCAGCCTGAGAGAGAAGCGTGGTTGCACATGTCTGTCACCGCGCTCCCCAGGAGCAAGTGTGGGGAAGGCGCAGCACGCCGCCCCCGGAGAAGAGAAGGAGCCCTTGGCCTTGGGGTCGGGAAACGCTCGGGAAGCAGGATAGCCTGCCGTGGCACGAGCAGCAGGCCGGTGGCAAGACAAGTGTCACCCGCTCCCTGTGCGGAGAGATGGAAGCCTGGCTGCTAAGGAGACATGAGGGGACGACTAGGGCAGGGGCGTGAGCTCCACTCTGAGGAAGGAGTCTGGGCAGAAGGCAGACCTTTCCTGTGCCTCTGGTCCCAAGGGGACAGCATCTCCTAGGCCACCTGTCCCAATGGCAGACTTGAGCTTGCCACCAGGTGCGATAACCGAAACTCGTTGAAACAACCCCATGGAGAAACGGACAGTCAGATGCCGTCTTCCACCAAGATGTGGCAGCGATATGGGTGGCAGCGGGTGTGCAGGGGAAGGAGTGGAGACTGTCCCCCACAGTTCCCGATCCAATTTCACGAGCCGTGTGCAGGGATTCTGTCGCCTCCTCCCTCCTGTGCTGAAGGCACAGGCCTAGACCCCGAGTCTGCCTGATCGCCGGAGCAAAGGGCAAAGTCTTACCTACCACTGGAGATGGTAATAGGCATAGAGTGCCATGCTAGGCCACGCAAGCTGCTGCAGGGCTGTGACTGTGTCTGCTTAGTTCGGCATAGCAAGTTGAAACCCGGGTGTGAACTTGGAGACCGGGAAAGCAAGGCCCAAGAGGCACCAGCTCTCCCGCGGTTCTTCTTCCCTGCCGCGACAGAGCGAACGATCAAAGCCTTGCTGAGGAAGCCGCAGCGTAGTGCGGTTCGCGCCAAGTTGAAAACCTCTGGGAAAGCAGAGCAGTCGCTGGGAAATCAGAGTCGTTTCTGCGGTCACTTCTGCTGCTTGCCTGAGCCCAGTCTCGCGGAGGGAGAAACCCGCATACAGCGAAAACCCGTTGCCCGGGCATCCCCTCTGGGAAAGCACAGCTTTTGTTGGGAAATCAGAATCGGATGTGTGTGATGCTGCGGCGTAATGCCTGAGCTAGTCTCCGCAGCACGGTGGAAGATACCCGCTTGGAGCGAAATCCTCTTTGCCCTATCACCCCTCTGCCTGAGAGAAGCGCGGTTGCGCCTGTGGAAAGAGCCTTAAGGAAAGGGACACGTCTATCACTGTGCTCCCCAGGAACATGTCTGTGGAAGGTGCAGCACGGTGCCCAGGGAGAAGAGCAGGAGCCGTTGGCTTTCTGGTCTGGAATCAGTTGTAAAACAGGAGAGCCGGCCCAGGCAGGCACAGCGGCCGGTGGCAATACAAGTGTCACCCGCTCCCTGTGCAGAGAGACGGAAGCCTGTCTGCTACAGAAGAGTGGATGAGTAGGGCAGGGCGCGTGCTCCACTCTTAGAAAGGAGTCTGGGCAGAAAGCATGCCTGTCCTGAGCCTCTGGGCCCAAGGAGACAGCAGCTCCTTGGCCACCTGTCCCTGGGGCAGACATGCGCAAGCCACCAGGAGCCTACGCTGAACTCGCAGAAACAGCTCCCTGAAATAACAGGGAGTCAGATGCCGTCTTCCTTCAGGATGTGGATGCTTGGAGGTGGCATGAGGTTTAGGTGATGGTGTGAGGACAGTCCCCAAAAGCTCCCTATTCAGTGCACGGGGGTGTGCAGGGATCCTGTCACGTCTCTTTTCCTGTGGGGAAAGCACTGGGCTAGTCCGCGAGAACGCCTGAGCGCCAGAGTAAAAGGCCAAGCGATGCCTACACCGGGAGATGGTAGTGTGCATAGGGTGCCATCCTAGGCTCCACACGCTACTGCAGGGTTGTGGCTGTGTCTGCTTGATTCGGCCTGGCGGGGCGAATCCAGGAGGCGAACATGGAGCCCGGGAAAGCAAGGCCCAAAAGGCACCAGCTCTCCCGCAGCTCTGCTTCCCTGACACGACTGAAGCCTTGCTGAGGAAGCAGCGGCGAAGTGCTGTTCGCTCCAAGCCAAAGCCTCTGAGAAAGCACAGCATTCGCTGAGAAATGTTCTGCGGTCTACTGCTGCTTGCCTGAGCCCAGTCTCGCGGCTGGAGATACCCGCATACAGCGAAAGCCTCTTTGCCTTGTCATCTACCCTGGGAAATGACAGCATTTGTTGGGAAATCTGAGTTGGGTTTGGGGATGCTGCTGCTGCATGCCTGAGCTAGTCCCCGCAGCACGGTGGAAAATACCCGCATGGAGCGAAATACTCTTTGCCCTAGCATCCCTTCAGCCTGAGAGAGAAGCGTGGTTGCACATGTCTGTCACCGCGCTCCCCAGGAGCAAGTGTGGGGAAGGCGCAGCAAGCCGCCCCCGGAGAAGAGAAGGAGCCCTTGGCCTTGGGGTCGGGAAACGCTCGGGAAGCAGGATAGCCTGCTGTGGCACGAACAGCAGGCCGGTGGCAAGACAAGTGTCACCCGCTCCCTGTGCGGAGAGATGGAAGCCTGGCTGCTAAGGAGACATGAGGGGACGACTAGGGCAGGGGCACGTGCTATCCTCTGAAGTAGGAGACTTGGCAGAAGGCAGGCCAGTCTTGTACCTCTAGTTCCAAGGGGACAGCATCTCCTTGGCCACCTGTCCCAAGGGCAGATTTGGGCTTGACACCAGGTGCCATACCAACAACTCGCAGAAACAACCCCAGGGAGAAATGGGCAGTCAGATGCCGTCTTCCACCAAGATGTGGCAGCGATGTGGGTGGCAGGGGGTGTGCCGGGGAAGGAGTGGAGACTGTCCCCTACAGTTCCCCATCCAAGGCACGGGCCGTTTGCAGGGATCCTGTCGCAACCTCTCTCCTGTTCTGAAGGCACTGGCCTAGACCCCGCGTCTTCCTGAGCACCGGAGTAAAATGCAAAGCCTTACCTACCCCAAAAGGTGGTAATAGGCATAGAGTGCCATGCTAGGCCACGCAAGCTGCTGCAGGGCTGTGACTGTGTCTGCTTAGTTCGGCTTAGCAAGATGAACCCCGGGTTCGATCTTGGAGCTCGGGAAAGCAAGGCCCAAGAGGCACCAGCTCTCCCGCAGCTCTTCTTCCCTGACGCGACTGAAGCCTTGCTGAGGAAGCAGCGGCGAAGTGCTGTTAGCTCCAAGCCAAATCCTCTGCAAAAGCACAGCATTCGCTGAGAAATGATCTGCGGGCTGCTGCTGCTTGCCTGAGCCCAGTCTCGCGGTGGGAGAAACCCGCATACAGCGAAAGCCTCTTTGCCTGGGCATCTCCCCTGGGAAAGCACAGCATTCGTTGGGAAATCAGAATTGGGTTTGTGGATGCTGCTGCTGCTTGCCTGAGCTAGTCTCCGCAGCACGGTGGAGGATACCCGCATGGAACAAAATACACTTTTCCCTAGCATCCCCTCTGTCTGAGAGAGAAGCATGGTCGCACACGACTGTCACCGCGTTCCCCAGGAGTACATGGGAGAAGGCACAGCAGTAGAGAAGGAGCCTCTGGCCTTAGGGTCGGGAAAACTGAACAGCCACATGCAGAAAAATGAAATTGAACCATTTCCTTACACCATACATGAAAATAGACTGGAAATGGATGAAGAAGCATAATGTGAGAAAGGAATCCATCAAAATCTTTGAGGAGAGAACAGGCAGCAACCTCTTTGACCTCAGCAGCAGCAACTTCTTCCTAGGAACATTGCCAAAGGCAAGGGAAGCAAGGGCAAGAATGAACTCTTGGGATTACATCAGATCAAAAAGCTTTTGCCCAGCAAAGGAAACAGTTAACAAAGCCAAAAGATGACTGTCAGAAGTTATCTGGGAGAAGATATTTGCAAGTGACATACCAGATAAAGGGCCAGTATCTATCCAAAATCTATAAAGAGCTTATCAAACTCAACACCCTAAGAACAAATAATCCAATGAAGAAATGGGCAGAGGACATGAACAGACATTTCTGCAAAGAACACATCCAAATGGCCAACAGACACATGAAAAAATGCTCCACATCACTCGGCATCAGGGAAATACAAATCAAAACCAGAATGAGATACCACCTCACACCTTTCAGAATGGCTAAAATGAACAAGTCAGTCAATGACAGATGCTGGCGAGGATGTGGAGAAAGGGCAACCCTCCTACACTGTACGTGGGAATGCAAGCTGGTGCAACCACTCTGGAAAACAGCGTGGAGGTGCCTCAAAAAGCTGAAAATAGAACTAGCCTATGACCCAGTGATTGTAGTACTGGGTATATACCGTACAGATACAAACGTGGCATTCTGAAGGGGTACATGCACCTAAATGTTTATAGCAGCAATGTCCACAATAGTTAAACTATGGAAAGAACCTAAATGTCCTTCAATAGATGAATCAATAAAAAAGATGTGGTATATATGTACAATGGGATACTATGCAGCCATCAAAAGAAATGAAATCCTGCTATTTGTGATGACGTGGATGGAACTAGAGGGTATTGTGCTTGGCGATATAAATCAATCTGAGAAAGACAACTATCTTATGATCTCCCTGATATGATGAAGTAGAATTGCAACATAGGCGGTTTCGGGAGTACAAAAAGAAAAATAAAAGAAGATGGTATTGGGAGGGAGACAAACCATAAAAGACTGAATCTCACAAAACAGACTGAGGGTTGCTGGGGGGAGGTGTGTTGGGAGAGGATGGTGGGGGTATAGACATTGGGGAGGGCAGGTGCTATGGTGAGTGATGGTGAGTGCTGTGAAATGTGTAAACCTGGTGATTCACAGACCTGTACCCCTAGGGATAAAAACACATTATATGTTTATAAAAAATTTTAAAAAAATAATTTAAAAAATCCATTAAAGAAAAACCACATATTGCAAGCCCAGAGCTCATCTCATATTCAATCAAAAAAGTTTGAAAGTTTTCCCCTTAAAGATCAGAAAAAAGACAAGTGTGTCCACTTTCACTACTCTCATTTGACATAGTATGGGATGTCCTAGCCAGAGAAACAAGGAACACAAAGAAATAAGAGACTCCAAAAAAAAAAAAGGAAGAAGTAAAATTTTCTTTTTTTTTTGGATAACATGAACTTACATGTTAAAAAATCCTAAAAACGTCACAAAAAAATTTGAATAAACAAATTTAGTAAAGCCGCCAAATACAAGAACAATATATAAAAGACAAGAACTTTGTTTCGTTTCATTTTTTTAAATATGGAATGCTTCCCTGTTTTTCATGTCATCCAAAGTAAGCCAAAGTAAGCACAAGACAGGAGCATTTTAACACTCTAATGATGAACTATCTGAAAAAATAAAGAAAACAATCTAATTCACAATAGCATCAAAAATAATAAAATACTTAGGAATAGATTTAACTAAGAAGATGAAACTATGACATTGATAAAGAAATTGAAGGAGACACAAATGGAAAGATAGCTCATATTTATGAATGGTAAGAATTAACATTGTTAAAATATCCATACTACCGAAAACCATCTGTAAATCCAATTCTTATCAAAAATCCAATGTTAGGGGCGCCTGGGTGGCTCAGTGGGTTAAGCCGCTGCCTTCGGCTCAGGTCATGATTCCAGGGTCCTGGGATCGAGCCCCGCATCAGGCTCTCTGCTCAGCAGGAAGCCTGCTTCCTCTTCTCTGTCTGCCTGCCTCTCTGCCTGCTTGTCATCTCTCTCTGTCAAATAAATAAATTAAAAATCTTTAAAAAATCCAATATTATTTTTTTACAGAAGTAAGTAAAAAATCCTAAAATTTATATGAGACCATAAAAGACAACAAATAATCAAAGCAGTTCTGAGAAAGAATGAAGAAGAGAAATTACACTTCTTGATTTGAAACTATACTACAAAGCCCTCATGCTCAAAACAATAAAGTATACTGGCATAAAAACAGACCAATAAACAAGTAGAACAGAAATAAATCCTTTTATACAGTCACCTAATATTTGACAGGGGCCAACATATGTAATGGGTAAAGATAGTCTGTTCAATAAACGATATTTAAAACTGAACAGTCACATAAACAGTATGAAACTAAACCTTATATCACTCATAAGTCTTAACTTGAAATAGATTAAAGACTTAAAGGTGATGCATGAAACTACATTTCCTAAAGGAAAACATAGGAAAAATTCTCCTTGACATTGGTCTTGCCAATAGTTTTTTGGATACCAGACCAAAAACACAAGCAAAAAAAGCAAAAATAAATAAATCGTATTACATCAAACTAAAGTTTCTGCATTGCCAAAAAAAGAGAGAGAGAGAGAATGAAAACACAATCCACAGAATGGAAGAAAATACTTACAAATCTTATATCTGAAAAGAGGTTAATAACCAACAGATACAAATAGAAAAAATATATAATTAAAAAAATAGCAAAAGGATCTCAATAGACTTTTTTTTTTCAAAAAAGTTATATAAATGACCAACAGGAGCATTAAAAAGTGCTCAACGTAAAAAACTCAGGGCAAAGTCATTATGATGTTGTTGTTGTTGTTTACCTCTGAAAAACATAGCAAGATATTACTACCTATTAGAATATATAGTACCAGAAATGGAAACTAACAAATTTTGGTAAATATTGGGGAAAATGGGGAACTTGTGCACTGTGATAGGGATATAAATTTGTATGGAAAACAGTATGGAGATTATTCATATTATTAAAAGTAAAATTACCATATGATTCAGTAATCCCACTTCTAGGGATATATCTAAAGGAAACGAAGTCACTGTTCAAAGACATATCTGCACTCTTATGTTTATTATAAAATTATTAACTCTAAGCAAGAGATGGAAATAACTTCAGTATCCATTAATGGATGAATGAATAAAATAAGTATGGTAAATATATACTATGGAATACTACTTACCCATGAAAAATTAAGAAATACTGCCATTTACAACAGCATGGATGGATCTTGAAGGTGTTATACTAAGTGAAATATTTCAAAGATTTTATATATTTTTTAAATTTATGTATTATGATATCCCTTACATACAGAATCTGAGGAAAAGGCAAACTAATGGAAACTTAGAGTTGAGTTGACAAGGGGTGAACCTGGGGTGGAGTAAGGTGGTCAAAGGGTGCAAACTTGCAACTATAATACCAAAAAGTTCTGGGGATCATGATGATCATAGTTAATAAAATATACATACTTTTTTTTATTGTGCTTCCCTTTATTAAACTTTGCATATATCACATTCTTACTAGTTGAAAGTTTATATCAATTTGTATAAAAGAGGTCTGCTGCCACCATTTTTCTAACAACATTTGTTCATTTTGTGTCTCTCTGTCACATGTTGGTAATTCTTGCAATATTTCAAGTTTTTTCATTATTATTGTATTTGTTATGGTGATCTGTGATCAGTAATTATGACCCACTGAAAACTCAGAACAAGTTTACTTAAGGTATATACACTGTTTTTCTTTAAAAACATAATGCTTTTGAACAGTACAGTATAGTGTTTATTTTTTATATTCACTGGGAAACATAATTTTTTATATGCACTGGGAAACCAAAAAAAAAAATAATAATTTGACTTAGTATATTGAGATAATCACTTTATTGAGGCGGTCTGGAACAAAACCCACAAGACCTCTGAAGTTTATCTCTACTATACTATATACATAGAAGTTGCTAAGAGAGTAGATCTTAAAATTCCTTACGATACATGCATAAAAAACAGTGGCAACTATACGAGATAGTAGATGTATTAACATTTTTATGTAGATTATATTGCAATAAAGATGTATACCGATTTATCAAATTGTACAAAGTTTACACAATGTTAAAAGTTTGCAGTGTTATAAGAAATCATTTCTTAAATTTACAAATTATAATATGTCGATTTTTTTTCAATAAAGCTGGCAAAAACTTTTTGTAGAATTAATCTATTTTTCAAAAAAGGAAGTAAGGAAGTAGAAACTGCAACTAACTCTGAAATAATAGAATATAAAATCCATTTTCGTTATATACACAGTGACAAAAACTATTACTTAGTTTACAATAAAGGAGTACTTATGAAGCATGAAGGATGGTCTATAAATAAGGCTGAAAGAGCTCAGTTTTAAGGTTTAAATTTAAAATCTTTTTTTGAAATACTAAACTGACCACCCAATTTTCCAAACATAAATGTCTTAACTGCATGAATTTATTTCATACAACTCTATAATCTAGTTTCATAAGAAAGCAGCAAGCAAACTTTGAATAAGACAGACTCGCTTAAGTTTCTTTATGTTCAACAGTAAAGGATACTTCCCTAAAAATAAATAGAAGAAAAATCAGCATATTTATTATGATAATTATTATTCATAATGAGATTCATATTGAATTAGGGAATACATATCCTCAGAGGGGGTAACGTAAAATGAAATTTATTTTGGTAAATGTGTCTATGAATAGTCAATACAATGCCTCAATATCAATGAATATTACCATTTTGAACAATTTAATTACTATTATTAGAATTATTATAAGTATAAAAATAGCTATCATTTTAGCATGGAATATGAGACTCTCATGCTCCATGCTTCATCACATCCACACAACAACTCTGCATAATAAGTATTATCATCACCATTTCATGGGTGAAAAAACTGAGGCTAACACATTTAGATAACTGGTTTATGATTACATGACTAGTAAAGATGCATCACACTAATTTAGGCTTTATGATTTCAGAATTGTACTGTTTCCACTGCACATTCTATTACTCTGTAAATACTTGGCTTGTTTTCATTTAGTTCTTTAATTTTATTCATGTGGTGATGGCTTAAAGCTTCATTTAAAGAAGCTTAAAAAATTCATTGAACCAAAAGCTCCCAAGAATTAAAAATGTCATGGATCTAATGTAGACATGGATATCATTAGTTAATGGGTAACCATATATTTTCCACTCTAGTGAGATAACAATCAGAGTATTTTTCTAAGTTTTAGTCTCTGAGTATTAAAAAGGACTTTGTTAAAATAGAAATATTTAGACAAAGGTGATCAAAAGTCTGGATCAGGTCACCTTAAAATAAATATTAGGAAACTGAGGAAACAAATGGAGATTTGAACACTGAGCTATGATATAATGAATGGTTTCAAGTATTTAGTAGAGTATAGAAAAGCCCTTTAAAGCCTGGTCTTAGACTAGCATTGCAGCTTCTGGGATATCTGTCCATCTATCATCTATCTATCTAGATATAAATTTGAAAACTTTTTTAACTTAAAGATTTTGAGAAATAGAACATAATCAGCACCATAGAAGATCTGTTTATGATAACAACCTAGCCCCTCCTCCTAGTTTGTTAATATTCTCTCTTATTTAATGTAACATTGTGCAAATATACCACTGCTGATATGCCGTTATGAATGAAATAGCTATAATCATCTGTTTGCATATCCTGATGAAAATATTCATTAAGTTCCATGTTGTATTTCTAGGAATGGACCAAATCTTTATTTTTATTTTTAAGTTTTCTAAATATTGTCCAACTTACCTCAAATGTTTTTATTATGGGCACTTTCATTCTTTCACATTCTTGCAAGACAATTTTACTGTTGCCCAATATGGTAAGTGTGTAATAGTATGTCATTTTAGGTTTTAATTCATTTTTAATTTAATTTAATTCCAGATTCATAATAAAGATAAACAGTTTTTATATATGAGTGGCCATTTGGATTACCCTTTCTGTAAAGTACATGCTCCAATCTTTTGATATCTTAACATGTGTCATACTGACTTCTTTAATAGTAGATTTTCTGAATGAACTTTTAGCTGTGTAGGTCTTCTCTATTTTATTTAGGACTTGTTTTCATTTCAAAATCTTTATATTTATTTTCATAATCTGCTTTTATTTTGCTTTGTCTATTATCTATCTATCTATTTATTTGCAAGCAAGAGAGAGCGAGCAAGTGAAAGCGCAGGGAGGGATAGAAAAAGAAGGGAAAAGAATCTTAAGCAGGCTCCAGGCTCAGCACAGAGCCCAACTCTGGGCTCTATTTCACAACCCTGACATCATGACCTGAGCCAAAATGAAAGAAATAAAATAAAATTATGGTGTAAAAAAAAAAAAAGGAAAAAGAATTGGAGGTTTAATTAAGTGAGCCACCCAGGCACCCCTGTGGTATCTTAAATTAGCTGTCATATCTTTAAAGTTCTAGAGTATCCATTTGGTTCATTTATAAAACCTTTCTCAATATCATTTTTAGTTTCAGTTTTTTGTTCAATTTGCATCCCCTCTCATTTCTTTGAGCAGAGTACTCAAGCCATTTTACAATCTTTATTGATCATTTTAACATCATACTTAATCCCATTTTGTCTATCAAATTTTGTTAATGGTTTTTCTTTGTGTGCTTTGTTACATTTTGCTATGTTCAAGACATTATATTTAAAACTCTTATTGAGTAGGGATAATTAAGAGCTATAATAATGGTATGGTCCTCCTTGGCAGGATTTTCTGTTATATATGAGACTCTACAAGACAATCATACTCCAAATTCAGTGACTGACTTTCTCAGTTTACACAGAAGGCAAGGTAGGCTATAGTCTTATATCTGCTTCTCCTTGTGCTTTGGGGATCTCAACTTAAATTTGGGTTGTACCAAAGTCTTCAAATTTGATTGCTGCTGGATTATGAATTTTGTTTCTCTAGTATCTAGTATCTAGTACAAAACCTCTTCTCAACACAGCTCAGTGTGTTTTAGCAGTTTCAAATGCTCTCATAGCTAAAATGGCTTCAGGGCATATATCTCTAGGCTCTCATTGTATTTCGTATTTTGGCCCAGTAATCCCACACTTAAATTTTTTAATCATTCTGATATTTTTAATTTTAAAATCTATTTTGTCTGGATTTTTAGTTGTCTTAAGTAGGAGTTTTTAGATCACCATTACTAGAAGCAACAACAAATATACATGAAAATATCTGCAGTAGTTTATCACATTTTTATGGCTTTGAACTTCCATAAGCTGAGGCATCCTTCTCTAATCACTTAGGCAAACTCCAATTTACCCTTTAAAACAACACAAGAATTGCTTTATTTAAGAACATGTTCAGGGATGACTCTTCCCCACTGTTCTTACCAACATTCCCACACACTCTTTGCTATCCACACCTTGTTTATGAACTTTCATTAGGTATATCAGCGGGACCAGAATTTTGCTCTATTGTATTTTTGACCTTTAGAGCTTTAATTAAATATGAATTCCATAGAAAGTCTGTCCCTTTTCTTTCAAACCTGGGTTAGTTATTTCTTCTCATTCTTTGTCAGAAGTTACTTTAATAGAGAAACATACAGCTGTATTGTGACTTTGGACCCTTTACAGTTTTTTGACTGGAAAAATCACCCATCCCTGAGATTTTTACGCAGCTTCCGGGCTGATATTATTCAGAAATGTGTTCAAAACAGACTTTTTCAGGGAGGCCCTTTCGGACCACTCAGTTACAAAACCTCTTCTCAATCACTGCTCTTATTAAAATGTGCTTATTTAGTTCAAATATGCATCACTATGAAAGAAAAACCAGTACGATTTTTTTCTTTTTAAAGTTGGCTTACCTATTATCTATCTCTCCCATTAAAATGATTCCTCTGGGCTGGGGTTTTGTTGTGCTCATCTTAGGCCAGGCACTCAATAAATTGTCTCTGAATGATTGAATTGTTTGACTCCCTTGCTAGATTCTCAACTTCATGAGGCCAAGGATTGTTCTATTCAGTCCTTCTTTATCCTCAATGTCTGTTATATTGCAGACATTTAGCTCCTTTTTTTTTGAGTTGTATTTAAAGCAGCATGAGAGAACATGTGGCTCTCAAACTTAAAAAAAAAAAAGGAAAAAATTGAGTTTTGTTAGGATTTAAGATCTTGTCTGCTAGAAAAAACGTTGGCTTTGTTAACATGTGAAAATTAACAAAAGAGAATAAGATAGAATTCTAATAATTTTTGTAGAAATTAAAAATTTCCTCCAACAGAATTACATACAGACCCATTAAGTAAATTCATTCCAATGTCCGAAACCAACCTTTTCTAATACTAATGCATCTGTGTAAACAGAGTCAACCCAAGGAATAAATAAATATTATTATTTTTTTCCTGTCTCTTCCACAGTCACATCTGGGTATATTGGTAGCAAGCCAATTATCTATCTTATAAGACATGATATCATAAGGAAGGGTATTCTGTCCATTTGGAACAACTGAAAATCATTGTAATTTTATCTTGGTGCAGTAACTTGATATGGCACAGTGTGGGTTATGAATATATTTTATTTTTTTTTACTGGGAAGAAGAGATTATAGAGATATTGGTTATCCAAGAGAGACTGACAGGTGTTGATAGTTGCCAGGTCAATATCCATTTACTTTTTCCTTGAATCTCAGAAAGCACTGAGGGATTGACAAGAAGGAAACATAAAACAACATCAAATATTTTATTGTCTCTTTTCTATTTATATTGTAACCACATGACAAAGTATCAGTCGTACAATATATCATTCTCTTTACCTCTATCTTTCTGCCAGAAATGTGGGCTTAATAGTGAGAACTCCAACAGCAATTTTTGCAACTGTGAATAAAAAGCCATGAAAACCTCTAAGATAGTTCACTTCACTTTCTTAAGACGCTGAACCAACACCAGAAAACACTCTCTGTAGTCTTCTTGTTAAATGAAAAAATATGGTTAAACCACTTTTGAAAGTCTACTACCTACAGCAAAATGTAAATCTTAATTGAAATATGTCCTCTCAGCTGTGCTTAAGCAACTGAGTCCTGAGCTTTTCAGGTTTTCAGTCTGAAAGAGTACACCTCTGGTGCTCAGAAAGGGAAGAGAAAGGACACCCTGTTCTCCATATAAATTAAAGAAGAGAAATCTGTGCATTTAAGTGGGCCATATAAAATTTATCAAGCAATTATCTCCTAACTCCTTCCTATCCAAATTACCTGATATGCTCTCCCTACTCCTTTATTCCACGTTACTGCCTTGTCCGGGATTCTGTCTCACATCACAACATGTCTTCTGTTATTTCCTTCTTGCAAGCTAGTTTTGTTTTCTCCATCTAAAAAAATCAACAATCATTGTGTATTTCAATTCCCATTTTCCTCAAATGCATTGATTCTTCTTATCTATTACTCTTTTCTCATACTCAGTGTCTTTGTCTTTATGGGGTTTGTACTTTGCTTTTCCCCATCCTTTACTGCCATTATATAATCAAATCTAATAACTTCTTAGAGAAAGTTAAAAATTCCTGCATAGCCACACGTGAACACAAAGTCACTGATTTTTAGCAAACCTATAAGATAGTCAGACATCCATTCAATTTCTTTTTTGTTAAGATTTTATTTATTTATTTGACAGAGAGAGATGACAAGCAGGCAGAGAGGCAGGCAGAGAGAGAGGAGGAAGCAGGCTCCCTGCTGAGTAGAGAGCCCGACTTGGGGCTCGGTCCCAGGACCCTGGGATCATGACCTGAGCCGAAGACAGTGGCTTAACCCACTGAGCCACCCAGGCGTCCCTCCATTCAATTTCTTAACTGAGTCTCAAATGCATCCTGGGTTCTAACCTAAACCTAAGTTCTACTTCTTACACGTTGTTCTATGACCAAATCCTTTCAGTTCAGTATTTTGTAACATTTAAATATTAATCCATTGATGCTTTGTCTGTGTATTTCTATGATAATAATTTGAATACTGTAGATTTATTGTTATATTTATAGATTTATAATCAAAGTTTCATCAGTTGAAGTTTTTGGAAATTTCAGATATAATGATTAACCTAAAATGATACTGCCTCAAATCCCTCTGATATCAAGGCCCAACACTTGATTATAGCCAAACCTGTGGTGGATAGTTCCATGGGAAATTGCAGTTACTTAACACTGATAGCATCTCATGTTCTCTCTCTCATTTTAGAATGTCTCCAACACAACCCAAAAGTGTAGGAGAGTTAATGTCCTCTGAGGACAGCTCTCAGTGAAGTGGAAATAAGAGCCATAGATAAAATTGTCAGTTTTCAGGTCTTCATGAGGACAACTTAAAGAAGTTTCTCAGGACCTTTCAGTAAAAGCAAGTCTTCATTTTCTATCCACAACAATTATATCAACAATGTACCTCTTTGACAAAGTTGTTTCTTCACTGTATCACTTTCCAATTCTTTTCTACCTTGGATAATCTCCCAGATAAACTAACAGTACTCAAATCCTTTGTCCTACTCTTTGCTCTCAGGATAAATGGAGCCAAAAGACTTAGATTAATATCAAGTTCTGAATGGGATCTTAGAGCTATTTCTGTCCAGATTTTCATAAACATAGGGACCTTTGAATTATCAGGCTATAAATAAGTTCTAAATGGAGGGGGCAAAAGCAAAAAGTAGAAATTTTTATGTTTGATTTTTAATCATGATTAAAAATAATGTTAGTACATTATAAAAGTGTGGATCTTTGTAAAACAATGTCATAATGTAAGAAATAGGTTGCATAGTCCTTTTGAGAATATGAAACCAAGTGTTCAGGTGCCATCTAATTTCTTGTTTAATCCAGAACTTTGGTGTGCATTATCTTGAGGAATAGAATTTTGAAGTCCAGACAGACTAACAGAAAACTGACCCAAATGTGTGTGTTTATATTTCTGCTTTTGTTGTAAAAATCAAAGTGTGATTGCTGGTTTAAAATGGTAAAACTAATAATGTTCATGGACTCTATTATAAATTTTCTAATTGTATGGGAAGAATCCAAGAAACATAGAATTAATTGATTTGCAAATCCTCAAAGAGCTACAGGATCAGGTAGTGGTATGTTCTGATTCAACAGCATCATAATGCAGCATTTTATGTGTGTGGCTAATGGATATTTTCATGAATGTTTGCTAGCTAGTCAGCCAATACAGAGAAATATTAGGTAGGGTAATTACTCACAGTTGTGTTTAATAAAATGAGAGAAAATTATCAAATGACACTAATAATAATAATCCTATAGCAGGCTAAATAATTCAATGATAATTACAAGTATTAATCTAGCTTTCTTCCCTGATTATGACTCTTCTCTCCTTTATCATAATGGGAGTAGCAGATTGTCTGCAATGAATTGTGAAAACCCAGCAGTGACTTTGGCAGTGAAGGCCTCCCATCAATTTTGATAGGTTAAAATGATTCTGGATGGTCTTGAGCAAATGTGTCAATTTTTTTTTCTGTGTGTGTAATAAAAGAAAGAAGCAATAGTAAATTCTTGCTGTTATTCCATGGAGCCAATAAAATCATACTGCCAACAAGAGGCTGTTGACACTGTAAGTGTGGTTAACTGTCTTGAAATACTAGGCCTGGAAATAAAATTCCAGTATTTCACATAACCTCTTTTTTTTTTTTTTTAAGAAAAAAACAAAACAGGGACGCCTGGGTGGCTCAGTTGGTTGGACAACTGCCTTCGGCTCAGGTCATGATCCTGGAGTCCTGGGATCGAGTCCCGCATCAGGCTCCCAGCTCCATGGGGAGTCTGCTTCTCTCTCTGACCTTCTCGTTCATGCTCTCTCTCACTGTCTCTCTCTCAAGTAAATAAATAAAATCTTAAATAAAAAAAAAATAAAAGAGTCACTTATAAAAAAAAAAAGAAAAAAACAAAACAAAACAAAGAAACTATACTGCTTACATTAAGGGCCATGCTGTTGTGTAACTATTTTTAAACATGTCTACTGTAAGTGTATATATATATATTTTTTTTTTCTGTGCAATAAATTTATTTAGAGATAAATTTGGATTGCAAATTATTTGGGGGGAGGCATGGTATTTGTGGCTAGTCTTACAAGTAAAAAGGACTAAAAGAAAGAAGAAAAACATTTTTTATTACAGCATATTTACATCTGTCCAAAGTACTTATTTACTATCATACTGACTAATGTATAATACTGTACACAAAGAAAGAAGTTAAATGAGTTATAATTCAGTCGAAGTATAGCTGGCCATTTTAAAACTTACCACTGAATCTTTCTGGTATGAAATGTGATATCTGGCAATCTGGTCCAGTTCATTACATCAGGTCATTTGTATGTTCTTATTACCATTTTGATAGCATAGCACATTTTATAACCCAGACATTTAACAATGGAACTATGATGCATGTATTTTCAAAAGTATAGACATACATGAAGCTATGAGGTCAAAAAAGATGAATGTCCATAGTACCATATAGACTCAACAAATAAAAATGTCCAAGGCGGGGCGTCAGGGTGGCTCAGTGGGTTAAGCCGCTGCCTTCGGCTCAGGTCATGATCTCAGGGTCATGGGATCGAGTCCCACATCGGGCTCTCTGTTCGGCAGGGAGCCTGCTTCGCTCTCTCTCTCTCTCTCTGCCTGCCTCTCCATCTACTTCTGATCTCTCTCTATCAAATAAATAAATAAAATCTTTAAAAAAAATGTCCAAGGCTCTGAGTGAGATTTATGAATATTGTATAAGATTAGGCCAACGTGTGGTTTTGATATAAATCATCTGTTCTTAAATTAGAATTACAATCGTTGAGTACAGTGTTGAAAATGGCAGATAGATTTTAGCTATCTTTGCTCACTAGGGAAAATGGAAAAATGTTTAGTTTGGTCAGATTTTCACTTAACTTCTGAAAAATCTTACGTTTGAGAGAACCCTTCTGAAATAAGAATCCTTAAAGACATAACCCCTTTGGCACAAGTTTTCAAGAAACTTGTTGGATGTTGTAGACAATTATATGGCACACATACTGTTCTAGATGTTTCATGCCAATAATATGTAAGCCATACCAAGGTTACATATACATATAGAGATGTTCCTCAGCTTACAAGGGGGCTATGTACAGAGAAACACATAAAAAACTGAAAATTCATTTAATACCCCTAAACTATCAAATATCATAGCTTACCTTAAGCTTATTTCAACATACTCAGAACACTTACATTTGCCTGCATTTGGGCAAAATCATCTTAAGCAAAGCCTATTTTATAACAAAGTATCAAATATCACATGCAATTTATTAAATATTACACTACAAAAAAGAAGAATGGTTATATATAGAATGGTTGTAAGAATATCAGGTGTTCACCCCTGTAATCTTCTAGCTGACTGGGAGCTGTGGCTCACTGCCCCTGCCCAGCATCACAAGACGGCACCATACCACATGTCACTGGCCCTTTTTATAAAGACCCAAATTCAAAATTCAAAGTACAGTTTCTACTGAATCACTTTCACTTTCACATCATTGCCAAATATATTGTAAGTTGAATCATTGTAAATCAGGAGCCATCTTATTTGAAAGTTAAATCACAGTCACCCGTATACACACAAAAAAAGGCCTTCATGTAGGGCCATCTATGTATCTCTAAACAACATAGCATGACCTATCAATAGCAAAAAATGGATGTGAAGGGGACAATTGCTTTGCGTCAGTACTCTGAGCAGTAACATACATGGCCTTACTCACCTAGCAGAACTCCAGAGCTAGCTGATGGCAAGGAATTTTACAAATGTTTGCTGAACAGCTTAAGCACTATTATTTTTAAATTAGTGTGCATATCTGTTTTCTAAAGATATGTTAATTTATTTTATGGACTTATTACAAAACCAAATAATTTCCTCTTATTTAAGTGGCAGGTAAATAGAATTCTTTTTAATTTAAATCAAATGGCTTTTTAGGGAAAATATACTAAAAATTCTGAAACTTGTATTGCTTATGAATCTTTTATTGGAATCCTTATCAAGTTGTATTTTTCAAGTTTTTCCTAAATAATCTTCAATGAATTGAAAATATTTTTTGGATTTTATTCAAGGCTATTAACTCACAATTTCACTTTGTTAAATATAGTGCTAAACGTTCAACCAAAACGTTGTGTCTTTTTTTTTTTTTTTCCACTACCACATCCTCCATCTACTGACTGGATTCTCTCCCCAACTAGCACATATATACCATTGTCTATCTTTAGGATAAGTAAGGGTCATCTTTTGTCTTTATTCTATTCCTCGCATGCTTCTGAACTTGTTGAATTTTAATATAGTCACACCATAAGCATCACATATTTGATTCCCCTTTCAATAGTAAACAGTGCACAACCAGAGCATACCTTCAAAGCTATCAATAGACTTACTCTGATATATTATTTTTGTATTTTTGTAAATTAAAATAATTAAATTATAGAACAAGAGTTTCAGGTGGTAGGTGTTGTAAGTTTTACCCAAACTGACTTTTGTCAAACTCGTTTTTGTCATCATATATGACAAGTAGTTTTCTCACGTTTATTTTTAGAATATCCTTGTATAATGAATATTTACAGTGATATCTAGTATAAAAATCTTGCAATTTATTTTAGAAACATTAAGATATTGAAAATCAATCTATTTCTTTGATTCATTAAAGACATTTTTGGCTTGTTTCCAGTACTTTCTTACTGGTTAAAAAATGAATTTGAAGTAGTCTGAATTTCATTATTATATGGCACTTTCCCTTTGATGAATACAAAGAAGATATTCTATATTAGCTATCTGAGAAGAATTTGTTTTTTTAATTTTATTTATTTGTGAGTGAGAGAGAGCACAAGCAGGGGGAGCAGCAGGGTGAGGGAGAAGCAAACTCCCGGCTAAGCAGGGATTCTGTTGCAGAACTGAGTCCCAGGACCCAAAGAGCTAAAGGCTCAGGCGTTTAACTGACTGAGCCACCCAGGTGTCCCAATCTGAGAAGAGTTCTGTATGTTATTCCTATTAATATGCAGTTTAAAGTCTAGGTGATTAACTTAATATTTTAGTGGCTATTACATAGATAGCACTATGTTCCAGGCAGAGAGTAAGAAAGAAATAGTAAATCAACCATATTCTATGCATTCTAAATGAAAATAATTAATCAATCATAATAAATCCTTCTATTTATGGAATATCAACTTATAAGCTTTCCTCCATATGAACAATGCCAAATACCAGAATAAAGGGTCATCTAATACAAATAAAGGATAGAATTAAAGAATTCTGGTAAGCCATTTAATTTTGAAAAATGGTGCTATATTGTTGCTGAGTTGTGGTTTTCAGTTACATAATATCTGATAAGTGTAGAAGTAACATGAGTGTTACGTGAGATGAGAAATGGTTTATAATTAAGATAATTTTAAAAGTACAGATAAATACAAATTTGTAAACATAGCATTATGGAGGAATAAAAATAAATGATAGCTACACACTCTAAAGTGAATAAATCTTGGAAAGTTAATAGAGAAGTAAAACAAGGGCAGTGCAAAAAGTATGGTACATTTTTATGAAGTTCAAACAAATTCTGTGAAAGCATCGATGGACTTAAAGATACTATTATGTATCAAATATTGTAAAAATTAAGCAAGGAAATAGCAAACATAAAATAACCAAAGGTGTGATCATGTTCTACTTCAAAAAGAGATGAGTTAATAGATAAATAGAAGTAACTAGACTTTTTAGAAGTTAATAAAACTTTGCCTGTTATTTCTTAGTAATATAAAATATATGGTTTTCTAACAAAAACGTTTATCTTAAAAATATTTAAAAATAAATTTCAGGCTACTCATAAGGTTCTATTTACTTTTCCACTGAAGGAAAAGCTGGTTGTTGTAGTTGTAGTTGTTTGTTTGTTTTAGTCTCCTCCTAGTTTTTATTATTATAATGTGGAATAAGGAATGTTAGATTGAAAAGTGAATTATTTTATAGACAAAATCATTACTTGATTCACCTCCTGGTACAGCAGATGGAACTCCTGAAAATATGCCTTTTGCCTTACGGAAAAGTAACAGTTATGCTTACTTCTGAAACATACTTGGTGGTGGCCCTAAATAGTGACACCATAGTAAACATTTTGAATATTTGCAATTAATTTTTATAGTCATAGGGCTCCAAAAGGCACTGCTGGTATCTTAGCAGGTATTTCAATAAAGCTAAAAGTTGCCTGACTGTTTAAAAATATTAACAAGGCACAAAACGGCAGAAGTATTGTCCTCAGATATTATTTTTTTCCATATGCTCCTGATTCCAGACATGACAAATTATTTTTTTTTTAATTTTTTTATAAAAGATTTTATTTATTTATTTGACAGAGATCACAAGTAGGCAGAATCAGGCAGAGAGAGAGGAAGAAGCAGGAACCCTGCTGAGCTGAGAGCTCAATGTGGGACTTCATCCAAGGATCCTGGGATCATGACCTGGGCTGAAGGCAGAGGCTTTAACCCACTGGGCCACCCAGGCGCCCCCATGACAAGTTATTTTTGATAGATATATATACAATGTATTTTCCAGTTATAAGAAAAATGGTTCTGCTATTTGTAACCTTTTTAAAAAATTACATAATTTTTTAAATTAAAATTTTATGTTTTGATGTTTTAATTTTCTTTTCTTTTTTTTTAAAAGATTTTATTTATTTATTTGAAAGACGGAGATCACAAGTAGGCAGAGAGGCAGGCAGAGAGAGAGAGAGAGGGAAGCAGGCTTCTTGCGGAGCAGGGAGCCCGATGCGGGGCTCGATCCCAGGACCCTGAGATCATGACCCGAGCCAAAGGCAGCAGCCCAAACCACTGAGCCACCCAGGCGCCCCAATGTTTTACTGTTCAATATACTACTTAGAATATAAAACCTATTCCATTTGGTAAGATATTTACCATTTAAAAAATGGTAATTTTCTCATAGTGTGTTCCCCTCACATTGCTTTATTTTGAATAAAAAAATTTCACAATAAACATAACTGATGCTTTCCTTTTGATTGTCCCTCTGTTGGTCATACTGTATATGAGCCATGACAATTAGTTTTACAAAATTTATTCATGTTTGTTGATATGTTTTATCATAACTAATTTTCCCTCCCTTATCTAGATTCCCCAGCTTTCAGACAGGTGGACACTTCAATAAACCATACCCAAGGGATGTATCAAGTACTTCTTAGACATCTCTCAGATCCTTGAGGTCTCATTTTACCTAGGGATTTGCAAAAGATTCTGCCAGAGGCACCACTGTGACAACTGATGACCATGGTCTATCTCCTGCTAAGCTCAAGAGGTCACTGGTTTCCAAATTTATCTATACAATTAATGCATTCCAGCAAGTTCTTTGTTTTTTAATATTAACAAACTTACTTTAAAGTTTATATGAAGAGGCAAAGACTCACAATAGTCAACATAGTGTTGAAGGAGAACAAAGACTGAGGACTGACTTCAAAGTTTACCATAACGATGGGGCGCCTGGGTGGCTCAGTGGGTTAAGCCTCTACCTTCGGCTCAGGTCATGATCCCAGGGGCCTGGGTTCGAGTCCTGCATTGGGCTCTCTGCTCAGCAGGGAGCCTGCTTCTCCTCATCTCTCTCTCTGTCTGTCTCTCTGCCTATTTGTGATCCCTCTCTGTCAAATAAATAAATAAAATCTTTTTTAAAAAAAAGTTGACCATAATGATAATTGTAAGCAAGATATTGTAATACCACAGAAAGACTAGATTAAAGGAACAGAATATATATTATCAATTATATTTTATATTTAATATAAAAGCAAAAGCAATACAAGAGAGCAAAATACAATCTTTTAAACAAATGGTTCTGGAGTAATGGTGAAGCTAAATGTAAAAATATAAAATAAAATAAAATAAAATAATAAAATAAAATAAATCCAGGCAGATATCATACACTCTTCACAAAAATTAACTCAGATTGGATTATAAACCTAAACATGAAACATGTAGAAGGTAATATAGAAGAAAATTTAAATGACCTTGGTTTTGGCAATAATTTTAGCTACAAAAGCACAAGCACTGAATTTTAAAATGTCTACTCTGTGAAACACAATGCCAAGAGAATGAAAAGGCAAAGCACAGACTATGAGAAAAAATTTGCAAAATACACATCTGGCAAAGGACTGTTAATCAAAAATACACAAAGACCCCTTCAAACTCAACAAGGGGGGAAAAACCTGATTAAAAATGAGCCAAAGACCTTAGCAGATACCTCACAAAAGAAAATATTACAGATGGCAAATAAGCATATAAAAAGATGCTTCACATTATATGTCATCAGGAAAATGCAAATTAAAACAAAAAAGAGACACCCGTACATACCCAGAATTCAGAACACTGAAAACAGAACACGAAATGTTGGTGAGGATGTGGAGCAACAGGAATGTTCTTCCATGTCTATTGAGAATAAAGAATGGAAAAAACTTGGCAGTTTCTTACAAAACTAAACATATTCTTGCCAGATGATTCAGCAGTAGCAGTTCTTGGTATTTATCCAAAGAAGATGAAATATATACCCACAAAGAGGTCTATAGTAGTTTTATTCATAACTGACAAAAGCTTGGAAGCAACCAGGATATCATTCCACAGGTGAAAGGTCAAATAAAGTGTAGTACATGCAAACAATGGAATATTATTTAATGCTAGAGAAATGAATTACCAAGCCATGAAAAGATATGGATATAAATATTTAATAAATATTTGATTTTAGGCTTCTACCAGCCTATCAATAGTATTAGTATATTTTAACAGTGAATGCTCAGCATTCATGAATTTACCTAATAAAATATTTTGGGCTCAATATTTTAAATACTTCAACCTCTATGATTATATTCCTAATAATTTTGAATTGGGGTAAATAAACCTTAACTTTTTGTAACTTGTTTCAATATGCAAAAGAGCTCAATGAAATTTTAGAAAATAAAAATTTACCAAAAAAAAAGTTTAGTTTACTATTGCCAAATAATTTAAAACTTTATCTTATATTCAAATACATATATTTTTCTAAATTGATTTATATGCTACTAAAACCAAAAACTTTTAGTTATACTAGATTTCATATCATGCCATCAATGCCAGAAAGCCATCTGTCGATGACTTGTCTTAGAGTTAAGATGGGCGTTATTACAATGCAAGATGGAAACAAAGATAGTATAACAATTGAGTGTTACATAAATTTTCTGTTTTGATCAAGTTACTAATCTACAAAAGGCTTTTATCGGTGACAGACTTGGGAATTTAACAAAACTTTTAAACTAGCATGTGCAACTCATTCCTAGAAAACAACACAATCAATAACACTTTATTTAGATTAAATCATGACTATTTCTCCATTTGAATAAAAAAGGTAGCAACCCCAATACGTTTATTGAACGTGAAAAGTTGAAATGCTGTAATGCTCCTAAGGAATCAAATAATCCAGTCATGAATTACAAAAAAATGATATAAATACCAAAGTGTTTGTATAATTGTAATGTACAACTGCCCATTATCGTTCAATAGTGTAGGCTTGTACAAAAACTCTATAAAAGAACTCCACTTCTAAACTGTGGAAAATATGTTCCCTTTATCCCTATATACAACTATTAAGCCATTCATTTAGCTTTTAAAATATCCACTTAATACAGGCCTTTTACTCATTTGAACCCGGCAGCAGGGTTCTATTCTTATTGCTTACATCTGAAGGATAGACTTCTAGCGTAAGAGGTAAAGCCCATAAAGGAGCCCAATAATAACAACAAAATACAGTTTAGTGATCCCTTACAATCTTCCAGCTACCTTTCTGAGAATACTTCAATTAATAAAACATATAAAATAGCTGACCACAAAGAGCTTACATTCTTTTGAAATATAATAGTGAAATAAACCAATAATAGAGGGGCGCTTCGGTGGCTCAGTCCATTGAGTGACTGCCTCTGGCTTGGGTCATGATCTCAGGGTCCTGAGATGTAACTCCCCAGCAGGCTTTCTAGGCAGTGGGGTGTTTTCTTCTTCCTCTGCGCACCCTCCCAATTCTCTCTCTCTCTGTCTCAAATAAGGAAATAAACCAGTAATAGAATAATGATTGATGGTTGATGGCGATAAGTGTTACAAAGAAATACAAGAAAGGTAAAAGCCATTGGAGAATGCTGGGATGAAAGTTAATTTTATTTTGTGTCGGGTGGTTATATCTCATTTAGGAGATGTTATTTGCACAAAGACCCAGGAAGTGAAGGAGGGTGTTATACAAATATCAAAGGAAAAGATTGCTCTAGGCAGAGCAAGTAAGTATATAGACTTTGTGTGAAAAGCTTGTCTGTTACTTTTGAGGAAAAGCAAGGAGGCCAATGAGGAGTTCATAGTGGTGGAGAGAGGAAGAACGTATTGTACCTTCTAGTACATTGAAACGCCTTCAGTTTTTATTTAATGTGAAAGGGGAAGATACCAAAAGACTTTCAACAGCAGAATAAAATCATCTGACTTGATTTTTAGGTTAAGTTGCTGTACCAAAATAAATTTGCAGGGAGAAAGGAGTGCAGTATGTGTGGAAGTGGGGCTATCAATCAAGTCAATAATTCAGGAACATATGATGGTGTTTTTAGCATGCTGGGTGGTAATAGAAGTGGTGAGGTATGGTTTTTATTTTGTATATATTTTGATGGTGAATATTCCGGTGAACAGGATGGGGTATGTGCAGGACAGAAAATATCAACATTTATTTTACCTGCACAAACAGAAGGGTGGAGTCTTCATTCCCTGATATGGAGAGAACTCTGAGTTCAATTGTTCTTTGTCATTAAATGGCATAGTGATGATGAGGATTTAGTCAGACAGTGAAAGAGAACAGTAAGCATAGTGTTAGGCGGTAAGACATTATAATACATTTGAACAACAAAAAACGTTGTGTTGGATCATGTGTTTATGTGAGTAAATAAATAAATAAAGCTTCCTGGGCTTCTGATAGAGGTAAAGAAGACTAGTATATGATCCAAAGGGGCACGTGCACCAAATATTTATAGCAGCAATATCCACAATAGCCAAACTATGGAAAGAACCTAGATGTCCATCAACAAATGAATGGTATATATATATATATATGATGGAATACTATGCAGCCATCAAAAGAAATGAAATCTTGCCATTTGTGATGACATGGATGGAACTAGAGGGTATTATGCTTAGCAAAATAAGTCAACCAGAGAAAGAAACTATCATATGATCTCTCTGATATGAGGAAATGGAGGTGCAATGTGGGTGCTTGGGGGACAGGAAAAGAGTAAATGAAACAAGATGGGATCAGGAGGGAGACAAACCATAAGAGACTCTTAATCTCACAAAACAAACTGAGAGTTGCCGGGGGGTGGGGAGGGTAGGGAGAGGGTGGTGGGGTTATGAACATTGGGGAGGGTATGTGCTGTGGTGAGTGCTGTGAAGTGTGTAAACCTGGCGATTCACAGACCTGTACCCCTGGGGCTAATAATACATTATATGTTAATTTAAAAAAAAGAGGTTTTCAGCAAAGAGTGTGTAATCAGGCATATTTTATTAAAGTAACCATGTAAAATGATGGTTGAAAATTGGAATAACAGAAAACATAAAAATCAGAGATTTAAAAAGAGATCTGGGACAGTGTAGAGAATATAATCAATGATATTATAATAGTGTTATATGGTGACAGATGGTGGCTATATTTGTAGTGATCATAGAATAATGTATGGAGATATTGAAAACCTGAAACCAATGTAACACTGACTATCACTATACTCAAATAAAAAAATAGTAAAAGTAAAACATTTTATTTTAAAAAGATAAAAAGAGGGACAAGAATTTGTAAAGTGAATTTCAAAAAGCTTAAAGATGAGGCTAAGACATACTCTGAACCTTGAGGAAAACACCATTTTGAAAATTCTTCCCATTTTGAGAAAACTCAAATGAATCAATACCATAAAAGAACCCATTTTAACTGAGAGATGTAATGAATGCTCAAGAAATAATTTTATGACAGGATAATTCTTCCCTATGAAACAGCATACAGAAACCAGGGGAAACACCTGGAAGCAAAATAAACTATACTGAAAATAAGAATTAGGAAAAAGATAAATGATGAAAGATAAGAAAATTAGAACTGCGAGAGAGACCTAGTGAATAGAATTTTTAGCTTGTGGTTTAATGTTTTTGAGGATAATCTAGAGTTCATAACTGCCTTGAGACAGGCTGGTTGTAGGCAGTTTAGGCAGACCCCTAAGACAGGCCTACTTTGGGCAGGTGGTGTTGGAGGAGGCCATTGGGCTGGACAAAGACAAATCCAACCATTTGACTAAAGTGTCTGTGAAGATGTTGAAGTCAGATGCAACAGAGAAAGACCTGTTAAACCTAATCTCAGAAATGGAGATGATGAAGATGATTGGACAGCACAAGGACACCATCATCCTGCTGGGTCCTGCACACAGGATGGTCCTTCGTACACTCTCATGGAATATGCCTCCAAAGACAACATACAGGAGTACCTGCAGGCCCAGAGGCCTCCTGACCTGGAGTACTGTTACAATATCAGCCACAATGCAGCAGAGCAACTCTCCTCCAAGGACCTGGTATCCTGTGCCTATCAGGTAGCCTGAGGCATGGAGTACCTTGCCTCCAAGAAGTGCATACACCAAGACCTGGCCACCAGGGAAGTGCTGGTGACAAAGGACAACATGATAAAGATCTCAGACTTCAGCCTTGCCAGAGATATCACCACATCAGTTACTATAAAAAGACAACCAACAGTGGACTGCCTGTGAAGTGGATGGTCCCTAAGGCCATGTTTGACCAGAGCTACATCCACCAGAGTGACTTCTGGTCTTTTGGGGTGATCCTGTGCAAAATCTTCAATCTGGAAGCCTCCCATATCCTGGAGTGCCTGTGGAGGTGGCTTTCAAGCTGCTGAAGGAGTCATTTGATGGATAAGCCAATAAGTGCACCAGAGAGTTATACACAATAATGAGGGGTGGCTGGCATGTGGATCCTTCAAGCTGCTGGTAGAAGACCTGGATCATACTGTGGCCTTGACCTCCAACCAGGAGTACCTGGACCTGTACTTGGCCCTGGAACAATACTGTCTATGCTTTCCCAACACCTGAAGCTCAACCTGCTCCTCAGAGAAGAATTCCACCTTCTCTCATGTGCCGTTGCCCAGGGAGGCCTATCTGCCCTGACACCCAGCCCAGCTTGCCAATGGTGGACTCAAATGACTAGTATCCCTATTACTCCTGTCCAGATTCCGTCATAAGCTGTAACCCTTACCCCCCACCCTCCCTGCAAGACTCACTGCCTTCTCCTTTGTCCCTTTCTTACTGGCAGGAGCCAGCTGCCTACCTGAGGCCTTCACCCCTTGAAGTTCACCTCTCTTCCCCTTCCTCTTCCTCCTTTTTACAACCTGCTCATGAAAGAAAGGCACAGAGAGGCAGGTACTTGCTCGTGGCTACTTCCTTCCCACCCATATGTTGGACCAAGACCCCTCCCTGGCATCTGGTACTGCCTGGACGTCGAGGGAGTGGGAGATGAGGCATGCCAGTGAAAGCTGTTGGAGCTTTCCTGTTTTGGTTTTGTCTGCTTAGCATAACATGTAAGACTGAGTTCTGGTGGCAGGGACCTAATCCTTGGGGCTATAGCACTAGCGAGGGGAGGTCAACTGCTGTGGGCCTTGGCTAAGAGCAACCTCTTCTCCAGAGATATGGTGCCAAGGGCTTATGAATTTTGATACTAATTTGCTTTGCTGACCAAATATCTGGTATCAAAAGATGGGAAGGCAAAGGCTGAAAGCAGTGTTGTGACCATGGGGTCCAGCCCCAAACTATGAAGAAAACACAAAGTGTATAAATCTGAGTAAGTATATATTTTCACACCTTTTTAAATAGGTTGTTATCAAAGACTTAATCAATGGGTAATATGCTCCTCGTGGCTGGGAAGCATCAGTTGCCATATATTAAAAACAAAGAAAAGAGGTGTCTGGGTGGCTTCCTCCAGAAGTGTCCCTTCTTTTCAGGTCATGATCCCAGGGTCCTGGGATGGAGCCCCACATCAGGCTCTCTGCTCAGTGGGAAACCTGCTTCTCCTTTTCCCTCTGCCCTGCTTATAGTTCCTCTTCCTATCTCTCTGTCTCTCAAATAAATAAAATATTTTAAAAAAAGGAAGAAACAAAATGTTTTTAAAAGGTCTTTTTTTAAAAAAATTTTCTAGGGGTGCCTGGATGACTCAGTTGTTTAAGCAGATGTTTGCCTTTGGCTGAGGTCATGATTCCAGTGTACAGGGCTCCAGCCCTGCATGGGACTACTTGCACCCCAAGGAGCTTGCTTCTTCCTCTCCCTTTGCACGTGATTCCCCCCGCTTGTGCGCTTCCACTCTCTCTCTCTCTCTTTCTCTCTCTTGCTGTCAATAAACAAAATAAAATCTTTTCTTAAATAAATAAATAAATAAATAAATAAATTTCTAAACCTACTTTCAGTTTAGGTCCCTTAACAAAAATTGCTACTGCTTCATTTCAAAAAAAAAGATAATTTAGAAATGTGCTTCCAGAGCTAAAAAGCTGTTTTGTATTTTTTTGTCAGGATTAAATATAGAAGTGCTTTAAAAAGTAAAAGAAAAAATATGCTATATTAACACTAATCACACTATAACTTTGGTGGTTATATCAAGATAATGAAAAGTGATTTTAAAGCAAATTTCATTATCAGACATAAAGATCAAGTCAAAATTACAGAATAGTAAAAGGATGAATTCCTCAGGGAGTATAATAATTCTTGACTTTTAATACTTAATAACAGATTTGGGGATATATAGGGAAAAACTAAGAACAAAAATCATAACTTCTACCTTAGAAGAGAAATGGAAAAAAATTTCAACACCTTTATTTTAAGATTATATAGACAAATGGTCATCAAATTGGTAAGATATGTAAGACTTGGACAAAATTATCAACTAACTAGATATGCTTGATATTACAGAACACTCCCAACAACCGCAGACTACATATATCTTAAGCCATGATTTTCTTTGCAAAGGTCAACATTGATAATGTTCTAGTCATTCCTCCGTGTACCAGGAAAGAAGTAGCACTTTCTTGAAAGACACAGCTATCAAAGCTCCATTGAGAAACCGTAAAGATGGAGAAGGGATTTGCAAATTATATATCTGATTTTGGACATCTACTCTGATTATTAAAAAAATGAATAAAAATAAAAAACCTTACTAATAACCAAACAGAGTATCCAATTTTACATGTGAAGAAAATTATTGCAGAGACATGTCACCAAAAGGATATGGATGGCTTATAAGCACATGACAAATTTCTCAACATTTAGACATTAAAGAAATACGAATTAAAATCATAATGAGACATGCTTACATATCTATTAGAATGGCTAAAATTATAAAGGCTAATTGTACTTCGTCTGAGCTAGATTGAGAAGCAACAAAAAATCTAAACTGTTGTTGGCATATATCATGATACCACCACTTTGGAAAATATCTGCCATATAATAGGTTCAGTAGACAATTTGTAAATTTCAGAAAAAATAATGTTGAGAGTATACTGAATTTCATAAGTCATTTCAATATTTTTTTCCAAAAAATAAACTATGTAAAACATGCCTTAAATTTACTTTCAAAATATTTTATAGCATATAATGGACAATATACATAAGCCTTAAAGAAACAATCATATAAATAACCATTTCATACCTACTTAAAAATTGCATAATACCACACCCCTAGATCCTCTCTGAATGCTCTAAAATAACCCTTCAAAGGAAATACATTTTTAAAAATGACAGATTTTTTTGGCAAATAATTTAATAAATAAAAGTTTCATTCATCTACGTAGATCATAATAAATGTTTTTAATAAGCATGAAATTATAACTCTGAAGTGTGCTAAAATGAAACCACCTGCTAAGGGTGAGAGAACAAAAATAAACATCATTTTTCCAAATAAGAGGAATTTATTACCTTTGAATCAAAGCATGTGGATTTGTTCAAACTGGCAATAAAGGAATATGGAAACACAAACCATAGAAAGTCATATTTTAGATTTCTAAAAGACTTCAAAGTGAAGAGTATACATTTTTTAAATGTTACCTAATGCTACATAATGACAAGATGACAGGTTGTGACAAATAGCTTTTTAAAAGCTCTACTCATAATGGAACGGAAGGTTTCATTTCCCTATAATTTTATATATGTCATTAATTTACTGTATCTGGATACAACATATTACCAAACAGATGTTCATCAAATACTAAATCATTTTTAATGGAACATAATAATTTGAACCTACATCTATTAATCATTTTTTTCAATCAAACATTTATAGTCTCGCTAAACATTTTATCAGTTGTCAACAAAATTAAAAAACAATAGGATAAAAAGTCGTGTTTGGAAAAGTAGATTTTCGATGAAATTTGCATTTAAATGAAAATATTTGCTAATATTTTTAAAACTTTAAATGTAATTTTATATATATCTGACCTATCAAATGATATAAAATTTTTGGAGACTTAATATAGTTTGGGGCACATGGTAAGCAATAATCAATTTTTTTGTTGATCCAAGAGTTCTTGTAACATTTTTTTAATTAATATAGGACCATAATTTATAGTTCTAAGATTTTTCCACCCCCCCATTTTAATATCTCTTAAGGTGGCACTCACCTTGCACTTGATGACATATCCTAGTTTAACTGACAGCATTTCTCTTTCTTAGTCGAACATAAACTATAGTGCATCTTACCCTTGATGAAAGCTAGGATGCAATTAAATACTCTATTATGGTTACGATTCTGATATTTGAAATCCTCCGGTAGCTCCCTGTGCCCCCACAGTGTAGTACCTCACCTCCTCGCCATAGTATACAAACGATCTCACCCCCAGTGTTAACCCCGGGGCTCAGCCTCCATCCCCAGGTGATGCTGCCAGATCAGCTGTCGGTTGTCATGAACTTGCTGTAGTTTCCCGAATGCACTGTGCTGCCTCCTGGCACTTTGAAACTTGACACACTCATCCTCATTCTTCGCTTTGCCCTTGTCTATCACCTCGCCTGAAAATTGTTCCTATGTGGCTTTTCCCAGCTCCAACCTACCCTTGGCAGTCTTTTATCTCCCTGTGGTAAAGCCTGTCACACTGCACCATGGACATGCCCGTTGTCCCCCTGAGAAGAGAAAAGGGACAGTGAGGGCCCCCCAGCATTTGCAGCTCTAGTGCCGAGCCCCATGCCTGGTTTGCAGGAAATGCCAGATCATGAAGACAAACGGAGATCATCCTCTGGCTAAAACCAGCTCTTCTTTGCCTACCGCAGGATCTGGATCAATAAAGACGAACCAGTTATTATTGCTGTTTTTCTAGTGATTTTTACCCCATATATTTCCCAGGTCTTTACTATTTTTGTAGCACTTTAATTCAGGCTTCAAACACTTCCTAGTCAGATCAGGTGAAATCATTTTCCTTCCCATACCCTCGATGTATTTCACACCTAGTAATTCTTTTTTTAAAGATCTTATTTACCCATTTGTCAGACAAATCACAAGTAGGTAGAGAGGGAGGCAGAGAGAGAGAGGGGAAGCAGGCTCCCCGCTGAGCAGAGAGCCCGATGTGGGGCTCCATTCCAGGACCCTGAAATCATGACCTGAGCCGAAGGCAGAGGCCTAAACCACTGAGCCATGCAGTAGACCCCATATCTGGTAATTTTTAATCAACGTGGATATGCTGCATCAAATAGTTCCTTCTTCTTCAAATATAAATATATAAATATATTGATCAAGTCACTCGCATGTCTTAGGAGAATGTCATGCCTTTAGTAGCAAACTTGAAATCTTGGCCATTGGTTTTGATTTTTGATTTTTGTTTTGGTTAGATTTGGTTCGGTTTTTGTAATTTTAAAAATGTCTCCAGCCCTGGGCTCTGTCTGACCTGATTGCTTTCAGCTGTTTCTGCAACAAAATCGTCCAGGCAGCGAAAACTCTCCCTGTTTACAGTGGCGCCCCCTTCTGAACACTTTGTTAATAAAAAGCTTTTTTTTTTTTTTTTTTTTTGGCTATGGTAAATGTGGAACAACAATGAGGTATTTCAAAGAGGTGAACGACAGATAAATTTCTCTAAGGGTAGCGTGAGGGTTACTCAAAAAGGAACTTGACAAGGCTTTTAAACATATCGACAATCATTATAACATAACGTGACTGATTGTTACCGTGCTCTTAACTGGGCAAACACTTGTTGGCTTCCAAGAAAGACTAACATAGTTGAGATGGTTCTAGCGGCCTTCTAGCACAGGGTCTCATGAGGCAGGGATTCTAGCCACTGGCTGTGCAAGGCATGAGGCCTGTTAGTGATTCTATTTTTTCCTCTGCAGAATGGGTCTTTCTATATTCCAGGTCCTTTCTACCCCAATAAATAATGCTGCGATTCTCTCAGTGAGTTGTACTTTTGGTTTAAACAGCCAACTGTCTCTTAAAAAGCACTTTTGTTTAAATTCCTTTAAAAAAGTGTTTTTAAAAAAAATCTTTTTTTTATTTTTTATATTTTAATCCCATATGTTTACTCTGATCGTGGAACTTTGTCATTATGACATTCTCAGCTGATTAAAATATTCATCATCAGCACCTACTGCTCTCCTCTCCTTGTGGTCTCTCTGGAAGGGGACTTCTCTAGCTCTTCTAGCAGGAGATGGGCACTTCCCCTCTACCCCTGTTGCCGGACCAGCCTTACCTATCCTGCAGGGTCAGGTCATTCTGGCCTTTTATCTGTTGTTCTCTTCTGAGTGGTTGTTTTTCATAGATACCGTGCTTTCCTTTTGTCAGGATTTACCCTGGACTATGAAAACCCTTTTCTTGTGCCAGTGAAGCCTAAGAAACAGTCCTGATGAGAGAACCAGGAACTCGAACAGATCATATTTATCCTGAATGTTCTGTCCAAAATGAAAAAAACATTTCTGAGGAGCCTCAAGATCTCTGAGAACGGAAGTTTCACCAACTCTGTCATGTAGGGGCATCAATTCCGATTCTGTGTCAATTGTTTTACTTTCCCAGCTAGTAATTCTCTACCTCTCAAAGCCCACTCTCAACCGTTTCCTCTCTCAAAGGCAGTTGCTCTTAGAGTCTTCACATGGCACCTGGGGCCTGCTGGTCGTTGGCTATTGCGCTCTGTACTTTGGGTCTAACAGCTGCGCGGCATCAAGATGAGAACGTCTCTTGTTCTAATACTTAATATAGTTTGGGGCACATGGTAAAAAATAATCACTTTTTTAGTTGATCCAAGTGTTAGAACTTTCCTTAATTATTCTAGTACCACAATTTACTTTTCTAAGATTTGCCCCCCATTTTAATATCTCTTAAGGTGGCACTCACCTTGCACTTGATGACATATCCTAGTTTAACTGACAGCATTTCTCTTTCTTAGTCTAACATAAACTATAGTGCATCTTACCCTTGATGAAAGCTAGGATGCAATTAAATACACTATTATGGTTACGATTCTGATATATGAAATCCCCCGGTAGCTCCCTGTGCCCCCTCAGTGTAGTACCTCACCTCCTCGCCATAGTATACAAACCATGTCATTCCCAGTGTTAACCCCGGGGATCAGCCTCCATCCCCAGGTGATGCTGCCAGATCAGCTGTCAGTTGTCATGAACTTGCTGTCGTTTCCCGAATGCACTGTGCTGCCTCCTGGCACTTTGAAACTTGACACACTCATCCTCATTCTTCGCTTTGCCCTTGTCTATCACCTCCCCTGAAAATCTGTTCCTAAGTGGCTTTTCCCAGCTCCAACCTACCCTTGGCAGTCTTTTATCTCCCTGTGGTAAAGCCTGTCACACTGCACCATAAACATGACCATTGTCCCCCTGAGAAGAGAAAAGGGACAGTGAGGGCCCCCAAGCATTTGCAGCTCTAGTGCAGAGCCCCATGCCTGGCTTGCAGGAAATGCCAGATCATGAAGACAAACGGAGATCATCCTCTGGCTAAAACCAGCTCTTCTTTGCCTACCGCAGGATCTGGATCAATAAAGAACAGCCAGTTATTATAGCTGTTTTTCTAGGGATATTTCCCCCATATATTTCAGGGGTTTCTGGTTAGCCCCAGAGGGCAATGTTTTTTCTTCTGGAGGGCAGGCAGAGGGCTGCATTGTAGTTCTGGAATTGCCAAACTGGAGGGCTTGTGGGCCAGGAGTTGAGGACAGAAGTCTGAGAACACAAGCAACCTTAGGGTCTGGGCAAGGGCATGGCAGGTACGCTCTGCAGATGAAACAAGATCTCGTGCATTTGAAATCAGGTGAGGATCTGAGAAACACTCAGGTTGGAGTATTTGTCCCTTATGGCCCTCTTCATGAAGAGGTGGTGGATCACGAGGCCATGGAATTTTTCCCACGATGGGAGTTGTGAGATGCTCCAAACCGTAAAGATTCTTCTGCAGAGCGATTGAGACCTGTTGGTTGGCTCCAGGACTTCCCATACAGATCGATTCTGAGTAGGTTTCTAAGGATGGATGGCTGGGAAGCCCGACTCTCATTCCTCTTGGGTCCTAGTGACAAGACAGGTTAGATCTGCTGGATCTGGGGGAGAAACTGAGAGGGTTGAGTTGAAATGGACTCTCCTGTGGATGGGTCCTAATGTGGGTTTGTGTCCATGGAGAACTTAGAATGAGGCAGTGGCACAGGGTCCCTGAAGGGTTCTCCTAACCAGAGGCTTTGACTCAGCTCCAACATGCAAGATTCCCACGTGGAGACGAGATTTCTTCTGATGGGTGCCTCAAGAAACAGCCATATGCTGCTATTGGAATCCAGGCCTCTGAGGAGAGAGGCCTGGACAACAAAGCAATGGATCCGATTAGGATCTAGGGGCCTGCTCACTGCAATTTACCTCTGGGGACATCTGTCCACGGGTCTAAGTGCAGGTAGATGCTCAGCTGGTGTCAGACCGCCCTTGTTTTTCCTGGGCAGTCAACACTATTGGGATGGCCCCGGGCACTTTGGAGGTTTATCATCCTATTTCTAGGTTTGTGGCCAATGGAATGGGCAGAATTCCCAGGTACAGTCCTCAGGTTTGGCTCCAAGAACCTGTGCCTGTAGGTTTTGTGGGCCAGGGCTGTGGGGACAGTTGTCTGAAAACACAAACTCGGCTTAGGTTTCGGGTCGTAGGTATTGCAGGACTGATCTACAGACAGTGAGGAGAACTCTTCACGATATGAAAAAGGGGGCAAGTGTGAGACGCTTGCTCAAGATTTTGTCTCTGGATATTGTTTCACTGATGGCCGTGGAATGTCCGGGTGGCCTCATGGGCCATGGACGAGTCTTCCTCTCTGGGCATTTGGCCCGATCCGAAGAGTTTGGGGTTATTCTTTGAGATGGGAGGAGTTGGTTTTGTTTTGTTTTTACCTCAGGTGTCCCACCAAAAGAGAGTTTCCAGAGCAGAGCCCTGGGGAGGGGCGAGGGGACAACCAGAAAGCTGGTTAAAACTTGGGGCCTAGGGGCATGGCAAGCCCATTATGACGTCTAATGGTCCAGCCACTGAGAGGACTTACTAGAGGACAGGACTCACGCTGAGGGTCACAATGCGAGTTTGTGCCCTCTTCGTACTTAAGCATTGGCGGGGCATAATGTGTCAGGGTAAGGGTCAGTGTCAGCGTTTGCGTTAGGGTTTGGGGCAGGCTCACAGTCAGTGTCAGGGTCAGGGTTAGTGGTTACTGTTAGGGTTAGCCCCGCTCCTGGGTCATGGACCCATCCGTTCAGGGTCTCAGGATAAACCCTGTGCAGAAGGGTGTAGACCCTCCACCCGATCCCACTTAACCAGCCTTAAACTGGTGTGTGAACATAACTTGCCCACCAGACATCTAAACCCTCATCAGCCTGATCCTGCTTGGGGCATCTCCTCCCACGATGGCATGGCAAGGTCCTCTTTACACACAGACACACAGACACCCAGAGGCACACACACACACACAGAAATGGGGAAGAGACCTAGGGCTACACCCGTGGATCAGAAGGTGTGGGACTCTCTGACTCTGAGCCCCCTGGTGTCACCTTTTGATTTTATTAGCCAAAGGGTCTGAGGCATTGGGGAAACATGATATGACCTGAAGGGAGGTGACGTGTCTGGGGGGCGAGCTCTCTTCTACCTGCATCCTCTCGGCTTCAGTACAGCAGAAGAACATGTTGCTTCCTTTAGGATGTGCCTAGAAATGAGCTGGGCAGGGGGTTTTTCTCTGTAATGGGTTGCCTGGATACGTGGGTTCCAATTCCGTTGGGCTCTGTCGTCAGGGAAGTGAGGTCACCACTGCCTGGGGGCTCCTTACCGAACTTCCTGCTGTACCAGAGCTCCCTGAGACACCGGTGCGCAAGCTGCTCAGGCTCACACTCCACTCAATGCAGTGCCCATCCAGTGACCCCCATTCAGACTCCACCCAGCCCTTGGGAGGCCTGGGTGCAGCTGTTGTCCCCGCTGGAGGCAACAGAGCTGGGTTTAGACTAGGTTAGTGTTAGGGTTAGGGTTAACAAAGACTTAGGGTCAGGGTTAGGTTTAGACGTCGTTGGGGTCAGCGTTAGCTTAAGGCTTAGGGTAGGGGTCAGGGTTAGGGTTAGGTTCATGGTTAGGTTTAGGGTCAGGCTCACAGTAGGGTCACGGTTAGCGTAACGGTCAGAGTCAGGGTCAGGGTCAGTGTTAGGGTGACAGTTAGGTTTAGGGTCAGGTTCAGGGTCATGGTCAGATTTAGGGTCAGGTTCAAGTTTTGGTTTGGGGGCAAGGTTCATGTCAGGGTGAGGGTTAGGTTTGGGACAGGTTTAGTGTCAGGGTTAGGGTCAGGGTCAGGGTTGGGTTCATGGTTATGGTAAGGTCAGCTTTATGTTTAGGATCTGTTTTATGAGTAGGTTCAGAATCAGGGTTAGCTTTAGGGTTACGATTCTGTTCAGGATCTTCGATTGGTTCAGAGTTAGGTGTACATTCAGGGTTAGGGTCAGTGTTAAGGTCAAGGCCAGGGTAAGGTTTAAGGTTAAGTTCTGACATAGGCAAAGTTCAGAGATAGGGTTATGATCAGGGTCAGGTAGAGGGTCAGGATTATTGTTAAAGTGGGGTTAGGGTTAGGGCTAGGTAGGTTGAGGGTTAGGTTTAGACCAGGTTAGGGTCAGTGTCAGTGATAATGTTAGGGGATAGTTTTAGGGTTAGGTTCAGCATTAGGTTTCGGGTCAGGGCCCGTGTTAGTGTCAGGGTCAGGGTTACGTTTAGGGTTAGAGTTAGGGTCAGGCTCACATTCAGTGTCAGGGTTATGGTTAGGGTCAGGGTCAGGGTCACTGTTAGGGTCAGGGTTACGTTTCTGGTGTTTGCCTGGGTCAGGGTCAGGGTGAAGTCTAGGGCAGTGTCAGGTTTACGGTCAGGATCAGGTATTGTTTTAATGTCCACATTCGGGTCAGCGACAGGGTTATATCATTGTCAGTGTTAGGGTCATGGTTAAGTTTCGGCTCAGGGCCAGGATCAGGTATAGGGTCAGGGTCTGGTATAGGCAAAGTTCAGAGATAGGGTTATGATCATAGTCAAGTATAGGGTCAAAGTTAAAGTTAAAGTTTAGGGTTAGTGCTAGGGTTAGCGTTTGGTTGACGGTTCGGGTTAGAACTTGTTAGGATCAGGGTCCGTGGTAGGGTTAGGGATAGTGTTAGGGTTGGGTTCAGCGATAGGATTCTGGGGAGGGCCCGTGTTAGTGTCAGGGTCAGGGTTGCATTTAGGGTTAGAGTTAGGGTCAGGCTGACAGTCAGGGTCAGGTTTAGCGTTCAGGTCAGGGTCAGGGTCACTGCCAGGGTCAGGGTTAGATTTATGGTCATGGTCTGGGTCAGGGTCAGGGTGAAGTCTTGGGCCAGTGTCAGGTTTACGGTCTGGATCAGGTATTGGTTTAAAGTCCACATTCAGGTCAGCGACAGGGTTATGTAGTGGTCAGTGTTAGGGTCATGGTTAGGTTTAGGCTCAGGGCCAGGGTCACGTATAGGGTCAGGGTCTGGTATAGGCAAAGTTCAGGGTTAGGGTTATGATCATAGTCAGGTATAGGGTCAGGGTTATTGTTAAATTTAGGGTTAGTGTTAGGGTTAGCGTTTGGTTGACGTTTAGGGTTAGAGCTTGTTAGGATCAGGGTCTGTGGTAGGGTTAGTGGTTAGTGTTAGGGTTGGGACCAGCGATAGGATTCGGGGGAGGGCCCGTGTTAGTGTCAGGGTCAGGGTTACATTTAGGGTTAGTGTTAGGGTCAGACTCACAGTCAGGGTCAGGTTTAGTGTTCAGGTCAGGGTTGGCGTCACTGTTAGCGTCAGGGTTAGATTTATGGTCATGGTCTGGGTGAGGGTCATGGTGAAGTTTAGCGCCAGTGTCAGGTTTAGGGTCAGGTATAGGTATTGGTTTAAAGTCCACATTCGGGTCAGGGACAGGATTGTGTAGTGGTCAGTGTTAGTGTCATGGTTAGGATAAGGGTCAGGGTCAGGGTCAGGTGAAGGTCAGGGCCAGGGTCAGGTTTAGGGTCAGGCTTTGGTATAGGGTCAATGTTTGGTCAGTGTCACAGTTAGGTTTGTCGGTAGCTTTTGGGATTGGGGTTAGAGTTAGAGTTAGAAGTAGGGTTATGGTTAGGGTTAGCATTAGACAGCGTAAGGTCAGGGTTAGGATTTGGTTTAGGGTAGGGGTTAGTGTTAGGGTCAGGGTCAGCGTTAGGTTTAGGTTCAGGGTACGTATTAGGGTCATGGTTAGAGATACATTTAGGTTTAGGGTTAGGGTCAGGCTCACAGTCACGGTCATGGGTAGGGTTAGGGTCAGGGTTATGTCAGCGTCAGGGTTAGGATTAGGGTCATGGTCAGGGTCATGGTTAGTTATGAGTCTTGGTTAGAGTAATATCAATGTTAGGTTTAGGTTCAGGGACCACATCAGGGCCAGTGTCAGGCTTAGGTTTAGGTTTAGGGTTCCGGTCAGGATCACAGATAGGGTCAGGGTCAGGGTCAAGGTTTGGGTTAGGGTTTGGGGAAGGCTCATAGTCAGTGTCAGGGTCAGGATTAGTGGTTACTGTTAGGGTTAGCCCCGCTCCTGGGTCATGGACCCATCCGTTCAGGGTCTCAGGATAAACCCTGGGCAGAAGGGTGTAGACCCTCCCCCGATCCCCCTTAACCAGCCTTAAACCGGGGTGTGAACATAACTTGCCCACCAGACATCTAAACCCTCATCAGCCTGATCCTGCTTTTGGCATCTCCACCCACGATGGCATGGCCAGGTCCTCTTTACACACAGACACACGGACACCCAGAGGCACACACACACACACACAGATCTGGAGGAGACCTAGGTCTACACTGGTTGATCATAAGGTGTGGGACTCTCTGTCTCTGAGCCCCCTGGTGTCACCTTTTGATTTTTTTAGCCAAAGGGCCTTGGGCGTTGGGGAAACCTGATATGAACTGCCATGGAGGGGATGTAACTGGCGGACGAGCTCTCTTCTCCCTGCATCCTCTCGGCTTCAGTACAGCAGAAGAACATGTCGCTTCCTTTAGGATTTGCTTTGAAATGAGCTTGGATGGGGGATTTTCTCTGTAATGGCGTGCCTGGATACAAAGGTTCCAATTCTGTTGGGTTCTGTCGTCAGGTAAGTGAGTTCAACACTGCCTGGGGGCTCCTTACCAAACTTCCTGCTTCACCAGAGCTCCCTGAGCCACCGTTCCCAAGCTGCTCAAGGCTCACCCGCCACTTAATGCAGTGCCAATCCAATGACCCCCATACAGCCTCCCCCAAGCTTCTGGGAGACCTGGGTGCAGCTGTTCTCCCCGCTGGAGGCAACAGAGCTGGGTATAGACTAGGTTAGTGTTAGGGTTAGGGTTAAGAAAGACTTAGGATCAGGGTTAGGGTTAGACGTCATTGGGGTCAGGGTTAGCGTAAGGCTTAGGGTAGGGGTCAGGGTTAGGGTTAGGTTCATGGTTAGGTTTAGGGTCAGGCTCACAGTAGGGTCACGGTTAAGGTTATGGTCAGAGTCAGGGTCAGGGTCAGTGTTAGTGATGGTTAGGTTTAGGTTCAGGTTCAGGGTCATGGTCAGATTTAGGGTCAGGTTCAAGTTTAGGTTTGGGGGCAAGGTTCATGTCAGGGTCAGGGTTAGGTTTGGGACAGGTTTAGTGTCAGGGTTAGGTTCAGGTTCAGGGTTAGGTTCATGGTTATGGTAAGGTCAGCTTTATGTTTAGGTTCTGTTTTATGTGTAGGTTCAGGATCAGGGTTAGTTTTAGTGTTATGATTCTGTCAGGATCATGGATTGGGTGAGAGTTAGGTTTACAGTCAGGGTTAGGGTCAGTGTTAAGGTCAAAGCCATGGTCAGGTTTAAGGTTAAGGTCTGACATAGGCAAAGTTCAGAGTTAGGGTTATGATCAGGTTCAGGGAGAGGGTCAGGATTATTGTTAAAGTGGGGTTAGGGTTAGGGTTAGGGTTAGAGGTATGTTGAGGGCTAGGATTAGACCGGGTTAGGGTCAGGGTCAGTGATAATGTTAGGGGTTACTTTTAGGGTTAGGTTCAGCGTTAGGTTTTGGGTCAGGGCCCGTGTTAGTGTCAGGGTCAGGGTTACGTTTAGGGTTAGAGTTAGGGTCAGGCTCACAGTCAGGGTCAGGTTCAGTGTTCAGGTCTGGGTCGGGTCACTATACAGTCAGGGTAAGATTTACAGAAACAGCTGAAAGCAATCAGGTCAGACAGAGCCAAGGGCTGGAGGGATTTTCAAAATGACAAAAACCGAACCAAATCTAACCAAAACAAAAATCAAAACCAATGGCCAAGATTTCAAGTTCGCTACTAAAGGTATGACATTCTCCTAAGACATGCGAGTGACTTGATCACTTTATTTATATATTTATATTTGAAGAAGAAGGAACTATTTCATGCAGCAAATCCACGTTGGTTAAAAATTACCAGATATGGGGGCTCCTGGGTGGCTCAGTGGTTTAGGCCTCTGCCTTCGGCTCAGGTCATGATTTCAGGGTCCTGGGATGGAGCCCCACATCGGGCTCTCTGCTCAGCGGGGAGCCTGCTTCCCCCCTCTCTCTCTGCCTCCCTCTCTACCTACTTGAGATCTGTCTGTCAAATGGGTAAATAAGATCTTTAAATAAAGAATTACTAGATGTGAAATACATCGAGGGTATGGGAAGGAAAATGATTTCACCTGATCTGACTAGGAAGTGGTTGAAGCCTGAATTAAAGTGCTATAAAAAGAGTAAAGACCTGGGAAATATATGGGGTAAAAATCCCTAGAAAACCAGCAATCATAACTGGCTGCTCTTTATTGATCCAGATCCTGCGGTAGGCAAAGAAGAGCTGGTTTTAGCCAGAGGATGATCTGCGTTTGTCTTCATGATCTGGCATTTCCTACAAGCCAGGCATGGGGCTCGGACTAGAGCTGCAAATGATGGGGGCCCTCATTGTCCCTTTTCTCTTCTCAGGGGGACAACGGGCATGTCCATGGTGCAGTGTGACAGGCTTTACCACAGGGAGATAATAGACTGCCAAGGGTAGGTGGGAGCTGGGAAAAGCCACTTAGGAACAGATTTTCAGGGGAGGTGATAGACAAAGAATAGCGAAGAATGAGGATGAGTGTTTCAAGTTTCAAAGGGCCAGGAGGCAGCACAGTGCATTCGGGTAACTACAGCAAGTTCATGACAACCGACAGCTGATCTGGCAGCATCACCTGGGGATGGAGGCTGAGCCCCGGGGTTAACACTGGGGGTGAGAGGGTTTGTATACTATGGCAAGGAGGTGAGGTACTACACTGTGGGGGCACAGGGAGCTAACGGAGGATTTCAAATATCAGAATCGTAACCATAATAGAGTATTTAATTGCATCCTAGCTTTCATCAAGGGTAAGATGCACTGTAGTTTATGTTCGACTAAGAAAGTGAAATGCTGTCAGTTAAACTAGGATATGTCATCAAGTGCAAGGTGAGTGCCACCTTAACAGATATTAAAATGGGGGGGAGGGGACAAATCTTAGAACAAGTAAATTGTGGTAGTAAAATAATTAAGAAAGATCCAACACTTGGATCAACTAAAGAAGTGATTATTGCTTACCATGTGCCCCAAAGTATATTAAGTACTAGAACAAGAGACGTGCTCATCTTGATGTCCCGCTGCTGTTAGACCCAAGGTACAGAGGGCAGTAGCCAATGACCAACAGGCCCCAAGTGCCATGTGCAGACTCTAAGAGCAACTGCCTTTGACAGAGGAAATGATTGAGAGTGGGCTTTCTGAGGTAGAGAATTACTAGCTGGGAAAGTAGGACAATTGACACAGAATCAGAATTCATGCCCTACATGACAGAGTTGGTGAAACTTCCCTTCTTAGAGATCTTGAGGCTCCTCAGAAACGAATTTTTCATTTTGGACAGATCCTTCAGGATAAATATGATCTGTTTGAGTTCCTGGTTCTCTCATTAGGACTGTTTCTTAGGCTTCACTGGCACAAGAAAAGGATTTTGATAATCCAGGTAAATCCTGACAAAAGCAAAGCACGGGATCTATGAAAATCTAACCACTCAAAGGAGAACAACAGATAAAGGGCCAGGAAGACCTGACCCTGCAGGATAGGTAAGGTTAGTCTGGCAACAGGGGTAGAGGGGAAGTGCCCATCTCCTGCTAGAAGAGCTAGAGAAGACCCTTTCCAGAGAGACCACCAGGAGAGGAGAGCAGTAGGTGCTGATGATGAAGAATATTTTAATCAGTAGATAATGTCAAAATGACAAAGTTCCACGATCAGAGTAAACATATGGGATAAAAAATAAAGAAAAAAGATTTCTTTGAAAGGACTTTTTTTTAAAGGAATTTAATCAAAAGTCCTTTTAAAGAGACAGTTGGCTGTTTAAACCAATAGCACAACTCACTGAGAGAATCGCCGCATTATTTATTGGGGTAGAAAAGACCTGGAATGTAGAAAGACCTATTCTGCAGAGGAAAAAATAGAATCACTAACAGGCCTCATGCCTTGCACAGCCAGTGGCTAGAATCCCTGCCTCATGAGACCCTGTGCTAGAAGGCCGCTAGAACCATCTCAACTATGTTAGTCTTTCTTGGAAGCCAACAAGTATTTGCCCAGTGAAGAGCACGGTAACAATCAGTCACGTTATGTTATAATGATTGTCGATATCTTTAAAAGCCTTGTCAAGTTCCTTTTTGAGTAACCTTCACCCACACTTAGAGAAATTTATCTGTGTTTCACCTCTTTGAAATACCTCATTGTTGTTCCACATTTACCATAGCCGAAAAACAAAAACAAAAACAAAAAAAACTGTTTATTAACAGAGTGTTCAGAAGGGGCGCCACTGTAAACAATGAGAGTTTTCGCTGCCGGGACAATTTTGTTGCAGAAACAGCTGAAAGCATTCAGGTCAGACAGAGCCAAGGGCTTGAGCGATTTTTAAAATGACAAAAACCGAACCAAATCTAACCAAAACAAAAATCAAAACCAATGGCCAAGATTTCAAGTTCGCTACTAAAGGTATGACATTCTCCTAAGACATGCGAGTGACTTGATCACTTTATTTATATATTTATATTTGAAGAAGAAGGAACTATTTGATGCAGCAAATCCACGTTGGTTAAAAATTACCAGATATGGGGGCTCCTGGGTGGCTCAGTGGTTTAGCCTCTGCCTTCAGCTCAGGTCATGATTTCAGGGTCCTGGGATGGAGCCCCACATCGTGCTCTCTGCTCAGCGGGGAGCCTGCTTCCCCCCTCTCTCTCTGCCTCCCTCTCTACCTACTTGAGATCTGTCTGTCAAATGGGTAAATAAGATCTTTAAAAAAAGAATTACTAGATGTGAAATACATCGAGGGTATGGGAAGGAAAATGATTTCACCTGATCTGACTAGGAAGTGGTTGAAGCCTGAATTAAAGTGCTATAAAAAGAGTAAAGACCTGGGAAATATATGGGGTAAAAATCCCTAGAAAACCAGCAATCATAACTGGCTGCTCTTTATTGATCCAGATCCTGCGGTAGGCAAAGAAGAGCTGGTTTTAGCCAGAGGATGATCTGCGTTTGTCTTCATGATCTGGCATTTCCTACAAGCCAGGCATGGGGCTTGGACTAGAGCTGCAAATGATGGGGGCCCTCATTGTCCCTTTTCTCTTCTCAGGGGGACAACGGGCATGTCCATGGTGCAGTGTGACAGGCTTTACCACAGGGAGATAATAGACTGCCAAGGGTAGGTGGGAGCTGGGAAAAGCCACTTAGGAACAGATTTTCAGGGGAGGTGATAGACAAAGAATAGCGAAGAATGAGGATGAGTGTTTCAAGTTTCAAAGGGCCAGGAGGCAGCACAGTGCATTCGGGAAACTACAGCAAGTTCATGACAACCGACAGCTGATCTGGCAGCATCACCTGGGGATGGAGGCTGAGCCCCGGGGTTAACACTGGGGGTGAGAGGGTTTGTATACTATGGCAAGGAGGTGAGGTACTACACTGTGGGGGCACAGGGAGCTAACGGAGGATTTCAAATATCAGAATCGTAACCATAATAGAGTATTTAATTGCATCCTAGCTTTCATCAAGGGTAAGATGCACTGTAGTTTATGTTCGACTAAGAAAGTGAAATGCTGTCAGTTAAACTAGGATATGTCATCAAGTGCAAGGTGAGTGCCACCTTAACAGATATTAAAATGGGGGGGAGGGGACAAATCTTAGAACAAGTAAATTGTGGTAGTAAAATAATTAAGAAAGATCCAACACTTGGATCAACTAAAGAAGTGATTATTGCTTACCATGTGCCCCAAAGTATATTAAGTACTAGAACAAGAGACGTGCTCATCTTGATGTCCCGCAGCTGTTAGACCCAAGGTACAGAGGGCAGTAGCCAATGACCAACAGGCCCCAAGTGCCATGTGCAGACTCTAAGAGCAACTGCCTTTGACAGAGGAAATGATTGAGAGTGGGCTTTCTGAGGTAGAGAATTACTAGCTGGGAAAGTAGGACAATTGACACAGAATCAGAATTCATGCCCTACATGACAGAGTTGGTGAAACTTCCCTTCTCAGAGATCTTGAGGCTCCTCAGAAACGAATTTTTCATTTTGGACAGATCCTTCAGGATAAATATGATCTGTTTGAGTTCCTGGTTCTCTCATTAGGACTGTTTCTTAGGCTTCACGGGCACAAGAAAAGGATTTTGATAATCCAGGTAAATCCTGACAAAAGCAAAGCACGGGATCTATAAAAATCTAACCACTCAGAGGAGAACAACAGATAAAGGGCCAGGCCGACCTGACCCTGCAGGATAGGTAAGGCTTCAAGATGAGCACGTCTCTTGTTCTAGGACTTAATATAGTTTTGGGCACATGGTAAGCAATAATCACTTCTTTAGTTGATCCAAGTGTTGGATCTTTCTTAATTATTCTACTACCGCAATTTACTTGTTCTAAGATTTGTCCCCCCCCCCATTTTAATATCTCTTAAGGTGGCACTCACCTTGCACTTGATGACATATCCTACTTTAACTGACAGCATTTCTCTTTCTTAGTCGAACATAAACTATAGTGCATCTTACACTTGATGAAAGCTAGGATGCAATGAAATACTCTATTATGGTTACGATTCTGATATTTGAAATCCTCCGGTAGCTCCCTGTGCCCCCACAGTGTAGTACCTCACCTCCTCGCCATAGTATACAAACCTTCTCACCCCCAGTGTTAACCCCGGGGCTCAGCCTCCACCTTAGGTGATGCTGCCACATCAGCTGTCGGTTGTCATGAACTTGCTGTAGTTTCCCGAAAGCACTGTGCTGCCTCCTGGCACTCTGAAACTTGACACACTCATCTTCATTCTTCGCTTTGCCCTTGTCTATCACCTCCCCTGAAAATCTGTTCCTAAGTGGCTTTTCCCAGCTCCCACCTACCCTTGGCAGTCTATTATCTCCTTGTGGTAAAGCCTGTCATTATGCATCATGGACATGCCCGTTGTCCCCCTGAGAAGAGAAAAGGGACAATGAGGGACCCAGCATTTGCAGCTCTAGTGCAGAGCCCCATGCCTGGCTTGCTGGAAATGCCAGATCATGAAGACAAACGGAGATCATCCTCTGGCTAAAACCAGCTCTTCTTTGCCTATCGCAGGATCTGGTCAATAAAGAGCAGCCAGTTATTATTGCTGTTTTTCTAGGGATTTTTACCCCATATATTTCCCAGGTCTCTACTCTTTTTGTAGCACTTTAATTCAGGCTTCAACCACTACCTAGTCAGATCAGGTGAAATCATTTTCCTTCCCATACACTCGATGTATTTCACATCTAGTAATTCTTTTTCTAAAGATCTTATTTACCCATTTGACAGACAGATCACAAGTAGGTAGAGAGGGAGGCAGAGAGAGAGGGGGGAAGCAGGCTCCCCGCTGAGCAGAGAGCCCGATGTGGGGCTCCATCCCAGGACCCTGAAATCATGACCTGAGCCGAAGGCAGAGGCCTAAACCACTGAGCCACCCAGGACCCGCCATATCTGGTAATTTTTAACCAACGTGGATTTGCTGCAGCAAATAGTTCCTTCTTCTTCAAATATAAATATATAAATAAAGTGATCAAGTCACTCGCATATCTTAGGAGAATGTCATACCTTTAGTAGCAAACTTGAAATCTTGGCCATTGGTTTTGATTTTTGTTTTGGTTAGATTAGGTTCGGTTTTTGTCATTTTAAAAATCGCTCCAGCCCTTGGCTCTGTCTGACCCGATTGCTTTCAGCTGTTTCTGCAACAAAATTGTCCCGGCAGCGAAAACTCTCATTGTTTACAGTGGCGCCCCCTTCTGAACACTTTGTTAATAAAAAGCTTTTTTTTTTTTTTTCGGCTATGGTAAATGTGGAACTACAATGAGGTATTTCAAAGAGGTGAACCACAGATAAATTTCTCTAAGGGTGGGGTGAGGGTTACTCAAAAAGGAACTTGACAAGGATTTTAAACATATCGACAATCATTATAACATAACGTGACTGATTGTTACCGCGCTCTTAACTGGGCAAACACTTGTTGGCTTTCAAGAAAGACTAACATAGTTGAGGTGGTTCTAGCGGCCTTCTAGCACAGGGTCTCATGAGGCAGGGATTCTAGCCACTGGCTGTGCAAGGCATGAGGCCTGTTAGTGATTCTATTTTTTCCTCTGCAGAATAGGTCTTTCTACATTCCAGGTCCTTTCTACCCCAATAAATAATGTGGCGATTCTCTCAGTGAGTTGTACTATCGGTTTAAACAGCCAACTGTCTCTTTAAAAGGACTTTTTTTAAATTCCTTTAAAAAAAAGTCCTTTCAAAAAAATCTTTTTTCTTTATTTTTTATTTTTTATCCCATATGTTTACTCTGATCGTGGAACTTTGTCATTTTGACCTTCTCTGCTGATTAAAATATTCTTCATCATCAGCACCTACTGCTCTCCTCTCCTGGTGATCTCTCCGGAAGGGGTCTTCTCTAGCTCTTCTAGCAGGAGATGGGCACTTCCCCTCTACCCCTGTTGCCAGACCAGCCTTACCTATCCTGCAGGGTCAGGTCGGCCTGGCCCTTTTTCTGTTGTTCTCCTCTGAGTGGTTAGATTTTCATAGATCCCGTGCTTTGCTTTTGTCAGGATTTACCTGGATTATCAAAACCCTTTTCTTGTGCCAGTGAAGCCTAAGAAACAGTCCTAATGAGAGAACCAGGAACTCAAACAGATCATATTTATCCTGAATGTTCTGTCCAAAATGAAAAATTCATTTCAGAGGAGCCTCAAGATCTCTGAGAAGGGAAGTTTCACCAACTCTGTCATGTAGGGGCATCAATTCCGATTCTGTGTCAATTGTCCTACTTTCCCAGCTAGTAATTCTCTACCTCTCAAAGCCCACTCTCAACCGTTTCCTCTCTCAAAGGCAGTTGCTCTTAGAGTCTGCACATGGCACTTGGGGCCTGCTGGTCGTTGGCTACTGCCCTCTGTACCTTGGGTCTAACAGCTGCGGGGCATCAAGATGAGCACGTCTCTTGTTCTAGGACTTAATATAGTTTGGGGCACATGGTAAGCAATAATCACTTCTTTAGTTGATCCAAGTGTTGGATCTTTCTTAATTATTCTACTACCACAATTTACTTGTTCTAACATTTGTCCCCCCCCCCATTTTAATATCTCTTAAGGTGGCACTCACCTTGCACTTGATGACATATCCTACTTTAACTGACAGCATTTCTCTTTCTTAGTCGAACATAAACTATAGTGCATCTTACACTTGATGAAAGCTAGGATGCAATGAAATACTCTATTATGGTTACAATTCTGATATTTGAAATCCTCCGGTAGCTCCCTGTGCCCCCACAGTGTAGTACCTCACCTCCTCGCCATAGTATCCAAACCTTCTCACCCCCAGTGTTAACCCCGGGGCTCAGCCTCCACCCCAGGTGATGCTGCCAGATCAGCTGTCGGTTGTCATGAACTTGCTGTAGTTTCCCAAATGCACTGTGCTGCCTCCTGGCACTCTGAAACTTGACACACTCATCCTCATTCTTCGCTTTGCCCTTGTCTATCACCTCCCCTGAAAATCTGTTCCTAAGTGGCTTTTCCCAGCTCCCACCTACCCTTGGCAGTCTATTATCTCCCTGTGGTAAAGCCTGTCACACTGCATCATGGACATGCCCGTTGTCCCCCTGAGAAGAGAAAAGGGACAATGAGGGCCCCCAGCATTTGCAGCTCTAGTGCAGAGCCCCATGCCTGGCTTGCAGGAAATGCCAGATCATGAAGACAAACGGAGATCATCCTCTGGCTAAAACCAGCTCTTCCTTGCCTATCGCAGGATCTGGTCAATAAAGAGCGGCCAGTTATTATTGCTGTTTTTCTAGGGATTTTTACCCCATATATTTCCCAGGTCTCTACTCTTTTTGTAGCACTTTAATTCAGGCTTCAACCACTTCCTAGTCAGATCAGGTGAAATCATTTTTCTTCCCATACCCTCGATGTATTTCACATCTAGTAATTCTTTATTTAAAGATCTTATTTACCCATTTGACAGAGAGATCACAAGTAGGTAGAGAGGGAGGCAGAGAGAGAGGGGGGAAGCAGGCTCCCCGCTGAGCAGAGCGCCCGATGTGGGGCTCCATCCCAGGACCCTGAAATCATGACCTGAGCCGAAGGCAGAGGCCTAAACCACTGAGCCACCCAGGAGCCCCCATATCTGGTAATTTTTAACCAACGTGGATTTGCTGCATCAAATAGTTCCTTCTTCTTCAAATATAAATATATAAATAAAGTGATCAAGTCACTCGCATGTCTTAGGAGAATGTCATACCTTTAGTAGCAAACTTGAAATCTTGGCCATTGGTTTTGATTTTTGTTTTGGTTAGATTTGGTTCGGTTTTTGTCATTTTGAAAAGCCCTCCAGCCCTTGGCTCTGTCTGACCCGATTGCTTTCAGCTGTTTCTGCAACAAAATTGTCCCGGCAGCGAAAACTCTCATTGTTTACAGTGGCGCCCCCTTCTGAACACTTTGTTAATAAAAAGCTTTTTTTTTTTTTTTCGGCTATGGTAAATGTGGAACAACAATGAGGTATTTCAAAGAGGTGAACCACAGATATATTTCTCTAAGGGTGGGGTGAGGGTTACTCAAAAAGGAACTTGACAAGGATTTTAAAGATATCGACAATCATTATAACATAACGTGACTGATTGTTACCGCGCTCTTAACTGGGCAAACACTTGTTGGCTTCCAAGAAAGACTAACATAGTTGAAATGGTTCTAGCGGCCTTCTAGCACAGGGTCTCATGAGGCAGGGATTCTAGACACTGGCTGTGCAAGGCATGAGGCCTTTTAGTGATTCTATTTTTTCCTCGGCAGAATAGGTCTTTCTACATTCCAGGTCCTTTCTACCCCAATAAATAATGTGGCGATTCTCTCAGTGAGTTGTACTATTGGTTTAAACAGCCAACTGTGTCTTTAAAAGGACTTTTGTTTAAATTCCTTTAAAAAAAAGTCCTTTCAAAAAAATCTTTTTTCTTTATTTTTTATTTTTTATCCCATATGTTTACTCTGATCGTGGAACTTTGTCATTTTGACCTTCTCTGCTGATTAAATTATTCTTCATCATCATCACCTACTGCTCTCCTCTCCTGGTGGTCTCTCCGGAAGGGGTCTTCTCTAGCTCTTCTAGCAGGAGATGGGCACTTCCCCTCTACCCCTGTTGCCAGACCAGCCTTACCTATCCTGCAGGGTCAGGTCGGCCTGGCCCTTTTTCTGTTGTTCTCCTCTGAGTGGTTAGATTTTCATAGATCCCGTGCTTTGCTTTTGTCAGGATTTACCTGGATTATCAAAACCCTTTTCTTGTGCCAGTGAAGCCTAAGAAACAGTCCTAATGAGAGAACCAGGAACTCAAACAGATCATATTTATCCTGAATGTTCTGTCCAAAATGAAAAATTCATTTCAGAGGAGCCTCAAGATCTCTGAGAAGGGAAGTTTCACCAACTCTGTCATGTAGGGGCATCAATTCCGATTCTGTGTCAATTGTCCTACTTTCCCAGCTAGTAATTCTCTACCTCTCAAAGCCCACTCTCAACCGTTTCCTCTCTCAAAGGCAGTTGCTCTTAGAGTCTGCACATGGCACTTGGGGCCTGCTGGTCGTTGGCTACTGCCCTCTGTACCTTGGGTCTAACAGCTGCGGGGCATCAAGATGAGCACGTCTCTTGTTCTAGGACTTAATATAGTTTGGGGCACATGGTAAGCAATAATCACTTCTTTAGTTGATCCAAGTGTTGGATCTTTCTTAATTATTCTACTACCACAATTTACTTGTTCTAACATTTGTCCCCCCCCCCCATTTTAATATCTCTTAAGGTGGCACTCACCTTGCACTTGATGACATATCCTACTTTAACTGACAACATTTCTCTTTCTTAGTCGAACATAAACTATAGTGCATCTTACACTTGATGAAAGCTAGGATGCAATGAAATACTCTATTATGGTTACGATTCTGATATTTGAAATCCTCCGGTAGCTCCCTGTGCCCCCACAGTGTAGTACCTCACCTCCTCGCCATAGTATACAAACCTTCTCACCCCCAGTGTTAACCCCGGGGCTCAGCCTCCATCCCCAGGTGATGGTGCCAGATCAGCTGTCGGTTGTCATGAACTTGCTGTAGTTTCCCGAATGCACTGTGCTGCCTCCTGGCACTCTGAAACTTGACACACTCATCCTCATTCTTCGCTTTGCCCTTGTCTATCACCTCCCCTGAAAATCTGTTCCTAAGTGGCTTTTCCCAGCTCCCACCTACCCTTGGCAGTCTATTATCTCCCTGTGGTAAAGCCTGTCACACTGCATCATGGACATGCCCGTTGTCCCCCTGAGAAGAGAAAAGGGAAAATGAGGGCCCCCAGCATTTGCAGCTCTAGTGCAGAGCCCCATGCCTGGCTTGCAGGAAATGCCAGATCATGAAGACAAACGGAGATCATCCTCTGGCTAAAACCAGCTCTTCCTTGCCTATCGCAGGATCTGGTCAATAAAGAGCGGCCAGTTATTATTGCTGTTTTTCTAGGGATTTTTACCCCATATATTTCCCAGGTCTCTACTCTTTTTGTAGCACTTTAATTCAGGCTTCAACCACTTCCTAGTCAGATCAGGTGAAATCATTTTTCTTCCCATACCCTCGATGTATTTCACATCTAGTAATTCTTTATTTAAAGATCTTATTTACCCATTTGACAGAGAGATCACAAGTAGGTAGAGAGGGAGGCAGAGAGAGAGGGGGGAAGCAGGCTCCCCGCTGAGCAGAGCGCCCGATGTGGGGCTCCATCCCAGGACCCTGAAATCATGACCTGAGCCGAAGGCAGAGGCCTAAACCACTGAGCCACCCAGGAGCCCCCATATCTGGTAATTTTTAACCAACGTGGATTTGCTGCATCAAATAGTTCCTTCTTCTTCAAATATAAATATATAAATAAAGTGATCAAGTCACTCGCATGTCTTAGGAGAATGTCATACCTTTAGTAGCAAACTTGAAATCTTGGCCATTGGTTTTGATTTTTGTTTTGGTTAGATTTGGTTCGGTTTTTGTCATTTTGAAAAGCCCTCCAGCCCTTGGCTCTGTCTGACCCGATTGCTTTCAGCTGTTTCTGCAACAAAATTGTCCCGGCAGCGAAAACTCTCATTGTTTACAGTGGCGCCCCCTTCTGAACACTTTGTTAATAAAAAGCTTTTTTTTTTTTTTCGGCTATGGTAAATGTGGAACAACAATGAGGTATTTCAAAGAGGTGAACCACAGATATATTTCTCTAAGGGTGGGGTGAGGGTTACTCAAAAAGGAACTTGACAAGGATTTTAAAGATATCGACAATCATTATAACATAACGTGACTGATTGTTACCGCGCTCTTAACTGGGCAAACACTTGTTGGCTTCCAAGAAAGACTAACATAGTTGAAATGGTTCTAGCGGCCTTCTAGCACAGGGTCTCATGAGGCAGGGATTCTAGACACTGGCTGTGCAAGGCATGAGGCCTTTTAGTGATTCTATTTTTTCCTCGGCAGAATAGGTCTTTCTACATTCCAGGTCCTTTCTACCCCAATAAATAATGTGGCGATTCTCTCAGTGAGTTGTACTATTGGTTTAAACAGCCAACTGTGTCTTTAAAAGGACTTTTGTTTAAATTCCTTTAAAAAAAAGTCCTTTCAAAAAAATCTTTTTTCTTTATTTTTTATTTTTTATCCCATATGTTTACTCTGATCGTGGAACTTTGTCATTTTGACCTTCTCTGCTGATTAAATTATTCTTCATCATCATCACCTACTGCTCTCCTCTCCTGGTGGTCTCTCCGGAAGGGGTCTTCTCTAGCTCTTCTAGCAGGAGATGGGCACTTCCCCTCTACCCCTGTTGCCAGACCAGCCTTACCTATCCTGCAGGGTCAGGTCGGCCTGGCCCTTTTTCTGTTGTTCTCCTCTGAGTGGTTAGATTTTCATAGATCCCGTGCTTTGCTTTTGTCAGGATTTACCTGGATTATCAAAACCCTTTTCTTGTGCCAGTGAAGCCTAAGAAACAGTCCTAATGAGAGAACCAGGAACTCAAACAGATCATATTTATCCTGAATGTTCTGTCCAAAATGAAAAATTCATTTCAGAGGAGCCTCAAGATCTCTGAGTAGGGAAGTTTCACCAACTCTGTCATGTAGGGGCATCAATTCCGATTCTGTGTCAATTGTCCTACTTTCCCAGCTAGTAATTCTCTACCTCTCAAAGCCCACTCTCAACCGTTTCCTCTCTCAAAGGCAGTTGCTCTTAGAGTCTGCACATGGCACTTGGGGCCTGCTGGTCGTTGGCTACTGCCCTCTGTACCTTGGGTCTAACAGCTGCGGGGCATCAAGATGAGCACGTCTCTTGTTCTAGGACTTAATATAGTTTGGGGCACATGGTAAGCAATAATCACTTCTTTAGTTGATCCAAGTGTTGGATCTTTCTTAATTATTCTACTACCACAATTTACTTGTTCTAACATTTGTCCCCCCCCCCATTTTAATATCTCTTAAGGTGGCACTCACCTTGCACTTGATGACATATCCTACTTTAACTGACAACATTTCTCTTTCTTAGTCGAACATAAACTATAGTGCATCTTACACTTGATGAAAGCTAGGATGCAATGAAATACTCTATTATGGTTACGATTCTGATATTTGAAATCCTCCGGTAGCTCCCTGTGCCCCCACAGTGTAGTACCTCACCTCCTCGCCATAGTATACAAACCTTCTCACCCCCAGTGTTAACCCCGGGGCTCAGCCTCCATCCCCAGGTGATGGTGCCAGATCAGCTGTCGGTTGTCATGAACTTGCTGTAGTTTCCCGAATGCACTGTGCTGCCTCCTGGCACTCTGAAACTTGACACACTCATCCTCATTCTTCGCTTTGCCCTTGTCTATCACCTCCCCTGAAAATCTGTTCCTAAGTGGCTTTTCCCAGCTCCCACCTACCCTTGGCAGTCTATTATCTCCCTGTGGTAAAGCCTGTCACACTGCATCATGGACATGCCCGTTGTCCCCCTGAGAAGAGAAAAGGGAAAATGAGGGCCCCCAGCATTTGCAGCTCTAGTGCAGAGCCCCATGCCTGGCTTGCAGGAAATGCCAGATCATGAAGACAAACGGAGATCATCCTCTGGCTAAAACCAGCTCTTCCTTGCCTATCGCAGGATCTGGTCAATAAAGAGCGGCCAGTTATTATTGCTGTTTTTCTAGGGATTTTTACCCCATATATTTCCCAGGTCTCTACTCTTTTTGTAGCACTTTAATTCAGGCTTCAACCACTTCCTAGTCAGATCAGGTGAAATCATTTTTCTTCCCATACCCTCGATGTATTTCACATCTAGTAATTCTTTATTTAAAGATCTTATTTACCCATTTGACAGAGAGATCACAAGTAGGTAGAGAGGGAGGCAGAGAGAGAGGGGGGAAGCAGGCTCCCCGCTGAGCAGAGCGCCCGATGTGGGGCTCCATCCCAGGACCCTGAAATCATGACCTGAGCCGAAGGCAGAGGCCTAAACCACTGAGCCACCCAGGAGCCCCCATATCTGGTAATTTTTAACCAACGTGGATTTGCTGCATCAAATAGTTCCTTCTTCTTCAAATATAAATATATAAATAAAGTGATCAAGTCACTCGCATGTCTTAGGAGAATGTCATACCTTTAGTAGCAAACTTGAAATCTTGGCCATTGGTTTTGATTTTTGTTTTGGTTAGATTTGGTTCGGTTTTTGTCATTTTGAAAAGCCCTCCAGCCCTTGGCTCTGTCTGACCCGATTGCTTTCAGCTGTTTCTGCAACAAAATTGTCCCGGCAGCGAAAACTCTCATTGTTTACAGTGGCGCCCCCTTCTGAACACTTTGTTAATAAAAAGCTTTTTTTTTTTTTTTTTCGGCTATGGTAAATGTGGAACAACAATGAGGTATTTCAAAGAGGTGAACCACAGATATATTTCTCTAAGGGTGGGGTGAGGGTTACTCAAAAAGGAACTTGACAAGGATTTTAAAGATATCGACAATCATTATAACATAACGTGACTGATTGTTACCGCGCTCTTAACTGGGCAAACACTTGTTGGCTTCCAAGAAAGACTAACATAGTTGAAATGGTTCTAGCGGCCTTCTAGCACAGGGTCTCATGAGGCAGGGATTCTAGACACTGGCTGTGCAAGGCATGAGGCCTTTTAGTGATTCTATTTTTTCCTCGGCAGAATAGGTCTTTCTACATTCCAGGTCCTTTCTACCCCAATAAATAATGTGGCGATTCTCTCAGTGAGTTGTACTATTGGTTTAAACAGCCAACTGTGTCTTTAAAAGGACTTTTGTTTAAATTCCTTTAAAAAAAAGTCCTTTCAAAAAAATCTTTTTTCTTTATTTTTTATTTTTTATCCCATATGTTTACTCTGATCGTGGAACTTTGTCATTTTGACCTTCTCTGCTGATTAAATTATTCTTCATCATCATCACCTACTGCTCTCCTCTCCTGGTGGTCTCTCCGGAAGGGGTCTTCTCTAGCTCTTCTAGCAGGAGATGGGCACTTCCCCTCTACCCCTGTTGCCAGACCAGCCTTACCTATCCTGCAGGGTCAGGTCGGCCTGGCCCTTTTTCTGTTGTTCTCCTCTGAGTGGTTAGATTTTCATAGATCCCGTGCTTTGCTTTTGTCAGGATTTACCTGGATTATCAAAACCCTTTTCTTGTGCCAGTGAAGCCTAAGAAACAGTCCTAATGAGAGAACCAGGAACTCAAACAGATCATATTTATCCTGAATGTTCTGTCCAAAATGAAAAATTCATTTCAGAGGAGCCTCAAGATCTCTGAGAAGGGAAGTTTCACCAACTCTGTCATGTAGGGGCATCAATTCCGATTCTGTGTCAATTGTCCTACTTTCCCAGCTAGTAATTCTCTACCTCTCAAAGCCCACTCTCAACCGTTTCCTCTCTCAAAGGCAGTTGCTCTTAGAGTCTGCACATGGCACTTGGGGCCTGCTGGTCGTTGGCTACTGCCCTCTGTACCTTGGGTCTAACAGCTGCGGGGCATCAAGATGAGCACGTCTCTTGTTCTAGGACTTAATATAGTTTGGGGCACATGGTAAGCAATAATCACTTCTTTAGTTGATCCAAGTGTTGGATCTTTCTTAATTATTCTACTACCACAATTTACTTGTTCTAACATTTGTCCCCCCCCCCATTTTAATATCTCTTAAGGTGGCACTCACCTTGCACTTGATGACATATCCTACTTTAACTGACAACATTTCTCTTTCTTAGTCGAACATAAACTATAGTGCATCTTACACTTGATGAAAGCTAGGATGCAATGAAATACTCTATTATGGTTACGATTCTGATATTTGAAATCCTCCGGTAGCTCCCTGTGCCCCCACAGTGTAGTACCTCACCTCCTCGCCATAGTATACAAACCTTCTCACCCCCAGTGTTAACCCCGGGGCTCAGCCTCCATCCCCAGGTGATGGTGCCAGATCAGCTGTCGGTTGTCATGAACTTGCTGTAGTTTCCCGAATGCACTGTGCTGCCTCCTGGCACTCTGAAACTTGACACACTCATCCTCATTCTTCGCTTTGCCCTTGTCTATCACCTCCCCTGAAAATCTGTTCCTAAGTGGCTTTTCCCAGCTCCCACCTACCCTTGGCAGTCTATTATCTCCCTGTGGTAAAGCCTGTCACACTGCATCATGGACATGCCCGTTGTCCCCCTGAGAAGAGAAAAGGGAAAATGAGGGCCCCCAGCATTTGCAGCTCTAGTGCAGAGCCCCATGCCTGGCTTGCAGGAAATGCCAGATCATGAAGACAAACGGAGATCATCCTCTGGCTAAAACCAGCTCTTCCTTGCCTATCGCAGGATCTGGTCAATAAAGAGCGGCCAGTTATTATTGCTGTTTTTCTAGGGATTTTTACCCCATATATTTCCCAGGTCTCTACTCTTTTTGTAGCACTTTAATTCAGGCTTCAACCACTTCCTAGTAAGATCAGGTGAAATCATTTTTCTTCCCATACCCTCGATGTATTTCACATCTAGTAATTCTTTATTTAAAGATCTTATTTACCCATTTGACAGAGAGATCACAAGTAGGTAGAGAGGGAGGCAGAGAGAGAGGGGGGAAGCAGGCTCCCCGCTGAGCAGAGCGCCCGATGTGGGGCTCCATCCCAGGACCCTGAAATCATGACCTGAGCCGAAGGCAGAGGCCTAAACCACTGAGCCACCCAGGAGCCCCCATATCTGGTAATTTTTAACCAACGTGGATTTGCTGCATCAAATAGTTCCTTCTTCTTCAAATATAAATATATAAATAAAGTGATCAAGTCACTCGCATGTCTTAGGAGAATGTCATACCTTTAGTAGCAAACTTGAAATCTTGGCCATTGGTTTTGATTTTTGTTTTGGTTAGATTTGGTTCGGTTTTTGTCATTTTGAAAAGCCCTCCAGCCCTTGGCTCTGTCTGACCCGATTGCTTTCAGCTGTTTCTGCAACAAAATTGTCCCGGCAGCGAAAACTCTCATTGTTTACAGTGGCGCCCCCTTCTGAACACTTTGTTAATAAAAAGCTTTTTTTTTTTTTTTTCGGCTATGGTAAATGTGGAACAACAATGAGGTATTTCAAAGAGGTGAACCACAGATATATTTCTCTAAGGGTGGGGTGAGGGTTACTCAAAAAGGAACTTGACAAGGATTTTAAAGATATCGACAATCATTATAACATAACGTGACTGATTGTTACCGCGCTCTTAACTGGGCAAACACTTGTTGGCTTCCAAGAAAGACTAACATAGTTGAAATGGTTCTAGCGGCCTTCTAGCACAGGGTCTCATGAGGCAGGGATTCTAGACACTGGCTGTGCAAGGCATGAGGCCTTTTAGTGATTCTATTTTTTCCTCGGCAGAATAGGTCTTTCTACATTCCAGGTCCTTTCTACCCCAATAAATAATGTGGCGATTCTCTCAGTGAGTTGTACTATTGGTTTAAACAGCCAACTGTGTCTTTAAAAGGACTTTTGTTTAAATTCCTTTAAAAAAAAGTCCTTTCAAAAAAATCTTTTTTCTTTATTTTTTATTTTTTATCCCATATGTTTACTCTGATCGTGGAACTTTGTCATTTTGACCTTCTCTGCTGATTAAATTATTCTTCATCATCATCACCTACTGCTCTCCTCTCCTGGTGGTCTCTCCGGAAGGGGTCTTCTCTAGCTCTTCTAGCAGGAGATGGGCACTTCCCCTCTACCCCTGTTGCCAGACCAGCCTTACCTATCCTGCAGGGTCAGGTCGGCCTGGCCCTTTTTCTGTTGTTCTCCTCTGAGTGGTTAGATTTTCATAGATCCCGTGCTTTGCTTTTGTCAGGATTTACCTGGATTATCAAAACCCTTTTCTTGTGCCAGTGAAGCCTAAGAAACAGTCCTAATGAGAGAACCAGGAACTCAAACAGATCATATTTATCCTGAATGTTCTGTCCAAAATGAAAAATTCATTTCAGAGGAGCCTCAAGATCTCTGAGAAGGGAAGTTTCACCAACTCTGTCATGTAGGGGCATCAATTCCGATTCTGTGTCAATTGTCCTACTTTCCCAGCTAGTAATTCTCTACCTCTCAAAGTCCACTCTCAACCGTTTCCTCTCTCAAAGGCAGTTGCTCTTAGAGTCTGCACATGGCACTTGGGGCCTGCTGGTCGTTGGCTACTGCCCTCTGTACCTTGGGTCTAACAGCTGCGGGGCATCAAGATGAGCACGTCTCTTGTTCTAGGACTTAATATAGTTTGGGGCACATGGTAAGCAATAATCACTTCTTTAGTTGATCCAAGTGTTGGATCTTTCTTAATTATTCTACTACCACAATTTACTTGTTCTAACATTTGTCCCCCCCCCCCCATTTTAATATCTCTTAAGGTGGCACTCACCTTGCACTTGATGACATATCCTACTTTAACTGACAACATTTCTCTTTCTTAGTCGAACATAAACTATAGTGCATCTTACACTTGATGAAAGCTAGGATGCAATGAAATACTCTATTATGGTTACGATTCTGATATTTGAAATCCTCCGGTAGCTCCCTGTGCCCCCACAGTGTAGTACCTCACCTCCTCGCCATAGTATACAAACCTTCTCACCCCCAGTGTTAACCCCGGGGCTCAGCCTCCATCCCCAGGTGATGGTGCCAGATCAGCTGTCGGTTGTCATGAACTTGCTGTAGTTTCCCGAATGCACTGTGCTGCCTCCTGGCACTCTGAAACTTGACACACTCATCCTCATTCTTCGCTTTGCCCTTGTCTATCACCTCCCCTGAAAATCTGTTCCTAAGTGGCTTTTCCCAGCTCCCACCTACCCTTGGCAGTCTATTATCTCCCTGTGGTAAAGCCTGTCACACTGCATCATGGACATGCCCGTTGTCCCCCTGAGAAGAGAAAAGGGAAAATGAGGGCCCCCAGCATTTGCAGCTCTAGTGCAGAGCCCCATGCCTGGCTTGCAGGAAATGCCAGATCATGAAGACAAACGGAGATCATCCTCTGGCTAAAACCAGCTCTTCCTTGCCTATCGCAGGATCTGGTCAATAAAGAGCGGCCAGTTATTATTGCTGTTTTTCTAGGGATTTTTACCCCATATATTTCCCAGGTCTCTACTCTTTTTGTAGCACTTTAATTCAGGCTTCAACCACTTCCTAGTCAGATCAGGTGAAATCATTTTACTTCCCATACCCTCGATGTATTTCACATCTAGTTATTCTTTATTTAAAGATCTTATTTACCCATTTGACAGACAGATCACAAGTAGGTAGAGAGGGAGGCAGAGAGAGAGGGGGGAAGCAGGCTCCCTGCTGAGCAGAGCGCCCGATGTGGGGCTCCATCCCAGGACCCTGAAATCATGACCTGAGCCGAAGGCAGAGGCCTAAACCACTGAGCCACCCAGGACCCGCCATATCTGGTAATTTTTAACCAACGTGGATTTGCTGCATCAAATAGTTCCTTCTTCTTCAAATATAAATATATAAATAATGTGATCAAGTCACTCGCATGTCTTAGGAGAATGTCATACCTTTAGTAGCAAACTTGAAAACTTGGCCATTGGTTTTGATTTTTGTTTTGGTTAGATTTGGTTCGGTTTTTGTCATTTTAAAAATCCCTCCAGCCCTTGGCTCTGTCTGACCTGATTGCTTTCAGCTGTTTCTGCAACAAAATTGTCCCGGCAGCGAAAACTCTCATTGTTTAGAGTGGCGCCCCTTCTGAACACTTTGTTAATAAAAAGCTTTTTTTTTTGTTTCTTTTTGTTTTTGTTTTTCGGCTACGGAAAATGTGGAACAACCATGATGTATTTCAAAGAGGTGAACCACAGATAAATTTCTCTAAGGGTGGGTGAATGTTATTCAAAAAGGAACTTGACAAGGCTTTTAAAGATATCGACAATCATTATAACATAACGTGACTAATTCTTACCGTGCAATTAACTGGGCAAACACTTGTTGGCTTCCACGAAAGACTAACATAGTTGAGATTGTTCTAGCGCCATCAAGCACAGAGTCTCATGAGGCATGGATTCTAGCCACTGGCTGTGCAAGGCATGAGGCCTGTTAGTGATTCTATTTTTTCCTCTGCAGAATGGGTCTTTCTACATTCCAGGTCCTTTCTACCCCAATAAATAATGCGGCGATTCTCTCAGTGAGTTGTACTATTGGTTTAAACAGCCAACTGTCTCTTTAAAAGGACTTTTGTTTAAATTCCTTTAATAAAAAGTCCTTTCAAAAACATCTTTTTTTTTATTTTTTATTTTTTAATCCCATAGGTTTACTCTGATCATGGAACTTTGTCATTTTGACCTTCTCTGCTGATTAATATATTCTTCATCATCAGCACCTACTGCTCTCCTCTCCTGGTGGTCTCTCCGGAAGGGGTCTTCTCTAGCTCTTATAGCAGGAGATGGGCACTTCCCCTCTACCCCTGTTTCCAGACCAACCTTACCTATCCTGCAGGGTCAGGTCGGCCTGGCCTGTTATCTGTTGTTCTCTTCTGAGTGGTTAGTTTTCATAGATACCTTGCTTTGCTTTTGTCAGGATTTACCCTGGATTATCAAAACCCATTTCTTGTGCCAGTGAAGCTTAAGAAACAGTCCGGATGAGAGAACCAGGACTCGAACAGATCATATTTATCCTGAATGTTCTGTCCAAAATGAAAAATACATTTCTGAGGAGCCTCAAGATCTCTGAGAAGGGAAGTTTCACCAACTCTGTCATGTAGGAGCATCAATTCCGATTCTGTGTCAATTGTCCTACTTTCCCAGCTAGTAATTCTCTACCTCTCAAAGCCCACTCTCAACCGTTTCCTCTCTCAAAAGCAGTTACTCTTAGAGTCTGCACATGGCACTTGGGGCCTGCTGGTCGTTGGCTACAGCCCACTGTACCTTGGGTCTAACAGCTGCGGGGCATCAAGATGAGCACGTCTCTTGTTCTAGGACTTAATATAGTTTGGGGCACATGGTAAGCAATAATCACTTCTTTAGTTGATCCAAGTGTTGGTCCTTTCTTATTTATTCTACTACCACAATTAACTTGTTCTAAGATTTGTCCCCCACCCCCATTTTAATATCTCTTAAGGTGGCACTCACCTTGCACTTGATGACATATCCTACTTTAACTGACAGCATTTCTCTTTCTTAGTCGAACATAAACTATAGTGCATCTTACACTTGATGAAAGCTAGGATGCAATTAAATACTCTATTATGGTTATGATCCTAATCCAATCCATTACTCTAACACTGACTACTACATAACCCTATCGTTGATACTAATGTGGACTTTAAACCAATACCTGATCCTGACTGTAAACATGACCCTGGCTCTAGACTTCACCTGATCCTGACTAAGGCAAACACCAGAAACCTAACCCTGAACCTAAAAGTGACCCTGACCCTGACCCTAACACTAACCCTGACAGTGAATGTGAGCCTGACCCTAACTCTAACCCTAAACCTAACCCTCCCTGACACTAACACGGGCCCTGACCCGAAACCTAACGCTGAACCTAACCCTAAAACTAACCCCTAACATTATCCCTGACACTGACCCTACCCCGGTCTAACCCTAACCCTCAACCTACCTCTACCCTAACCCTAACCACACTTTAACAATAATCCCGAACCTCTCCCTGACCATGATCATAACCCTAACTCTGAAATTTGCCTTTGTCAGATCTTAAACTTAAACCTGACCCTGGCCTTGACCTTAACTCTGACCCTAACCCAGACTGTAATCCTAACTCTGATGCAAACCGTAATGCTGAACAGAATCGTAACCCTAAAGCTAACCCTGATCCTGAACCTACTCATAAAACAGAACCTAAACATAAAGCTGACCTTACCATAACCATGAACCTAACCCTGACCCTGACACTACCGTGACACTAAACCTGTCCTAAACCTAACCCTGAACTGACATGACCTTGTCCCCAAACAAAAACTTGAACCTGACCCTAAATCTGACCATCATCCTGAACCTGACACTAAACCTAATAGTCACCCTAACACTGACCGTGACCCTGACTCTGACCGAAACCCTAACCCTGACCCTACTGTGAGCCTGACCCTAAACCTAACCATGAACCTAACCCTAACCCTGACCCCTACCCTAAGCCTCGCTCACCCTGACCCCAACGAGGTCTAAACCTAAACCTGACCCTAAGTCTTTCTTCTCCCTAACCCTAACACTAACCTGGTCTAAACCCAGCTCTGTTCCCTCCAGTGGGGACAGCAGCTGCACCCAGGCCTCCCAAGGGCTGGGGGAAGGCTGTATGGGGGTCACTGGATGGGCACTGCATTGAGTGGAGTGTGAGCCTTGAGCAGCTTGGGGACCAGCGGCTCAGGGAGCTCTGGTGGAGCAGAAAGTTTGGTAAGGAGCCCCCAGGCAGTGGTGACCTGACTTACCTGACGACAGAGCCCAACAGAATTGGAACCCACGTATCCAGGCACCCCATAAAGAGAAAACCCTCCTGTCCAGCTCATTTCTAGAAACATCCTAAAGGAAGGGACATGTTCTTCTGCTGTACTGAAGCCGAGAGGATGCAGGGAGAAGAGAGCTCGCCGCTTGACACGTCCCCTCCCTGGCAGGTCATATCAGGTTTCACCAACGCCTCAGGCCCTTTGGCTAATAAAATCAAAAGGTGACACCAGGGTCTCAGAGTCAGAGAGTCCCACACCTTCTGATCCACTGGTGTAGCCCTAGGTCTCTTCGCAGTCTCTCTCTCACTGTGTGTGTGTGTGTGTGTTTGTGTGTGTGTGTGTGTGTGCGCCTCTGAGTGTCTGTGTCTTTGTGTGTATAGAGGACCTGGCCATGCCATCATGGGTGGAGATGACCCAAGCAGGATCAGGCTGATGAGGGTTTAGATGTCTGGTGGGCAAGTCATGTTCACACCCCAGTTTAAGACTGGTTAAGTGGGATCGGGTGTAGGGTCTACACCCTTCTGCCCAGGGATTATCCTGAGACCTTGAAGAGATGGGTCCATAGCCAGGAGCGGGGCTAACCCCAACAGTAACCACTAACCCTGACCCTGACACTGACTGTGAGCCTACGCCAAACCCTAACCAACTATCACATACAAAAAGAAAAAACTATATAATTAAAAAAATAGCAAAAGGATCTCAATAGACTTTTTTTTCAAAAAAGTTATATAAATGACCAACAGGAGCATTAAAAAGTGCTCAACGTAAAAAACTCAGGGCAAAGTCATTATGTTGTTGTTTTTGTTTACCTCTGAAAAACACAGCAAGATATTACTACCTATTAGAATATATACTACCAAAAAATTAAAACTAACAAATTTTGGTAAATATTGGGGAAAATGGGGAACTTATGCACTGTGATAGGGATATAAATTTGTATGGAAACCAGTATGGAGACTATTCATATTATTAAAAGTAAAATTACCATATGATTCAGTAATCCCACTTCTAGGGATATAGCTAAAGGAAACGAAGTCACTATTCGAAGACATCTCTGCACTCTTATGTTCATTATAAAATTATTAACTCTAAGCAAGAGATGGAAATAACTTCAGTATCCATTAATGGATGAATGAATAAAATAAGTATGGTAAATATATACTATGGAATACTACTTAACCATGAAAAATTAAGAAATACTGCCATTTACAATACCATGGATGGATCTTGAAGGTGTTATACTAAGTGAAATATTTCAAAGATTTTATATATTTTTTAATTTATGTATTACGATATCCCTTACATACAGAATCTGAAGAAAAAGCAAACTAATGGAAACTTAGAGTTGAGTTGACAAGGGGTGAACCTGGGGTGGAATAAGGTGGTCAAAGGGTACAAACTTGCAACTATAATAGGAAAAAGTTCTGGGGATCTAATGTACAGCATGATGGTCATAGTTAATAATATATACATACTTTTTTAATTGTGCTTCCCTTTATTAAATTTTGCATATATCACATTCTTACAAGTTGAAAGTTTATAGCAATCTTGTATAAAATAGGTCTGCTGCCACCATTTTTCTAACACCATTTGTTCATTTTGTGTCTCTTTGTCACATGTTGGTAATTCTTGCAATATTTCAAGTTTTTTCATTATTATTGTATTTGTTATGGTGATCTGTGATCAGTATTTATGACGGACTGAAAACTCAGAACTAGTTTACTGAAGGTATATACATTGTTTTTCTTTAAAGACATAATGCTTTTGAACAGTACAGTATAGTGTTTATTTTTTATATGCACTGGGAAACATAATTTTTTATTTGCACTGGGAAACCAAAAAATAATAATAATGATTTGACTTAGTTTATTGAAATAATCACTTTATTGAGGCAGTCTGGAACAAAACCCAGAAGACCTCTGAAGTTTATCTCTACTGTACTATATACATAAAAGTTGCTAAGAGAGTAGATCTTAAAATTCCTTACAATACATGCATAAAAAACAGAGGCAACTATATGAGATAGTAGATGTATTAACATTTTTATGTAGATTATATTGCAATGCAGATGTATACCAATTTATCAAATGGTACAAAATTTACACAATGTTAAAAGTTTGCAGTGTTATAAGAAATCATTTCTTAAATTTACAAATTATAATATGTCAATTATTTTTCAATAAAGCTGGAAATAACCTTTTGTAGAATTAATCTATTTTTCAAAAGAGGAAGTAAGGAAGTAGAAACTGCAACTAAATCTGAAATAATAGAATACAAAATCCATTTTAGTTATATACACTGTGACAAACACTATTAGTTAGTTTACAATGAAGGAATACTTATGAAGCATGAAGGATGATCTATAAATAAGGCTGAAAGAGCTCAGTTTTAAGGTTTAAATTTAAAATCTTCTTTTGAAATACTAAACTGACCACCCAGTTTTCCAAACATAAATGTCTTAACTGCATGAATTTATTTCATACAACTCTATAATCTAGTTTCATAAGAAAGCAGCATGCAAATTTTGAATAAGACAGACTTGCTTAAGTTTCTTTATGTTCAACAGTAAAGGATACTTCCCTAAAAATAAATAGAAGAAAAATCAGCATATTTATCATGGTAATTATTATTTATAATAAGATTCATATTGAATTAAGGAATATATAGCCTCAGAGGGGGTAAAGTAAAATGAAATTTATTTTGGTTAATGTGTCTATGAATAGTCAATACAATGCCTCAATATAAATGAATATTATCATTTTGAACAATTTAATTACTATTATTAAATTATTATAAGTAAAAAATAGCTATCATTTTAGCATGGAATATGAGACTCTCATGCTCCATGCTTCATCACATCCACACAACAACTCTGCATAATAAGTATTATCATCACCATTTCATGGGTGAAAAAACTGAGGCTAACACATTTAGATAACTGGTTTATGATTACATGGCTAGTAAAGATGCATCACACTAATTTAGGCTTTATGATTTCAGAATTGTACTCTTTCCACTGCACATTCTATTACTCTATTACTTGGCTTGTTTTCATTTAGTTCTTTAATTTTATTCATGTGGTGATGGCTTAAAGCTTCATTTAAAGGAAGCTTAAAAAAATTCATTTAACCAAAAGCTCCCAAGAATGAAAAATGTCATGGAGCTAATGTAGACATGGATATCATTAGTTAATGGGTAACCATATATTTTCCACTCTAGTGAGATAAAAATCAGAGTGTTTTTCTAAGTTTTAGTCTCTGAGTATTAAAAAGGACTTTGTTAAAATAGAAATATTTAGACAAAGGTCATCAAAAGTCTGGATCAGGTCACCTTAAGATAAATATTAGAAAACTGAGGAAACAAATGGAGATTCGAACACTGAGCTATAATATAATGAATGGTTTAAAGTATTTAGTAGAATATAGAAAAGCCCTTTAAAGCCTGGTCTTAGCCTAGCATTGCAGCTTTTGGGATATCTGTCAATCTATCATCTATCTATCTATCTATCTATCTATCTATCTATTTAGATATAAATTTGAAAATTTTTTAACTTAAAGATTTTGAGAAATAGAACATAATCAGCACCATAGAAGATCTGTTTATGATAACAACCTAGCCCCTTCTCCCAGTTTGTTAATATTCTCTCTTATTTAATGTAACATTGTGCAAATAGACCACTGCTGATCTGCCGTTATGAATGAAATAACTATAATCATCTGTTTTCATATCCTGGTGAAAATATTCATTTAATTCAATGTTGTATTTCCAGGAATGGACCAAATTTTTTTTTTTAATTTTTAAGTTTTCTAAATATTGTCCAACCTACCTCAAATGTTTTTATTATGGGCACTGTCATTCTTTCACATTCTTGCAAGACATTTTTACTGTTTCCCAATATGGTAAGTGTGTAATAGTATGCCATTCTAGGTTTTAATTTATTTTTAATTTAATTTAATTTAATTCCAGATTCATAATAAAGATAAACAGTTTTTACCTATGAGTGGCCATTTGGATTACCCTTTCTGTAAAGTACATGCTCCAATCTTTTGATATCTTAACATTGTGTCATACTGACTTCTTTAATAATAGATTTCCTGAATGAACTTTTAGCTGTGTAGGTCTCCTCTATTTTATTTTGAACTTGTTTTCATTTCAAAAACTTTATATTTATTTTCATAATCTGCTTTTATTTTGCTTTGTCTATTATCTATCTATTTATTTATTTATTTGCAAGCAAGAGAGAGCGAGCGAGTGAGAGCACAGGGAGGGATAGAAAAAGAAGGGAAAAGAATCTTAAGCAGGCTCCAGGCTCAGCACAGAGCCCAACTCTGGGCTCTATTTCACAAGCCTGACATCATGACCTGAGCCAAAATGAAAGAAATAAAATAAAATTAAGGTGTTAAAAAAAAGGAAAAAGAATTGGAGGTTTAATTAAGTGAGCCACCCAGGCACCTCTGTGGTATCTTAAATTGGCTGTCATATCTTTAAAGTTCTAGAGTATCCATTTGGTTCACTTATAAAATCTTTCTCAATATCATTTTTTAGTTTCAGTTTTTTGTTCAATTTGCTTCCCCTCTCATTTCTTTGAGCAGAGTACTCAAGCCATTTTACAATCTTTATTGATCATTTTAATATCATACTTAATCCCATTTTGTCTATCAAATCTTGTTAATGGTTGTTCTTTGTGTGCTTTGTTACATTTTGGTATGTTCAAGACATTATATTTGAAACTCTTATTGAGTAGGAATAATTAAGAGCTATAATAATGGTATGGTCCTCCTTGGCAGGATTTTCTCTTATATCTGAGACTTTACAAGACAATCATACTCCAAATTCAGTGGTTGACTTTCTCAGTTTACACAGAAGGCAAGGTAGGCTCTAGTCTTATTTCTGCTTCTCCTTGTGCTTTGGGGATCTCAACTTAAATTTGGGTTGTACCAAAGTCCTCAAATTTGATTGCTGCTGGATTTGAATTTTTTTTCTCTAGTATCAAGTGTCTATTAAAAACACAGCTCAGTGTGTTTTAGCAGTTTCTAATGCTCTCATAGCTAAAATGGCTTCAGGGCATATATCTCTAGGCTCTCATTGTGTTTCGTATTGGCCCAGTAATCCCTCACTTATTTTTATAATCATTCTGATATTTTTAACTTTAAAAGCTATTTTGTCTGGATTTTTAAGTTGTCTTAAGTAGGAGTTTTTAGATCACCATTACTAGAAGCAACAACAAATATACATGAAAATATCTGCAGTAGTTTATCACATCTTTATGGCTTTGAACTTCCATAAGCCGAGGCATCCTTTTCTAATCAATTAGGCAAACTCCAAGTTACCCTTTAAAACAACACAAGAATTGCTTCATTTAAGAATATGTTCAGGGATGACTCTTCCCCACTGTCTTTACCAACATTCCCACACACTCTTTGCTACCCACACCTTGTTTATGAACTTTCATTAGGTATATCAGCGGGACCAGAATTTTGCTCTATTGTATTTTTGTCCTTTAGAGCTTTAATTAAATATGAATTCCATAGAATTCTGTCCCTTTTCTTTCAAACCTGGGTTAGTTATTTCTTCTCATTCTTTGTCAGAAGTTACTTTATTAGAGAAACGTATGGCTCTATTGTGACTTTGGAGCCTTTACAGTTTTTTGACTGGAAAAATCACCCATCCCTGAGATTTTTACGCAGCTTCCTGGCTGATATTATTCAGAAATCTGTTCAAAACAGACTTTTTCAGGGAGGCCCTTTTGGACCACTCAGTTACAAAACCTCTTCTCAATCACTGCTCTTATATAAAATGTGCTTATTTAGTTCAAATATGCATCACTATTAAAGAAAAACCAGTACGATTTTTTTCTTTTTAAAGTTGGCTTACCTATTATCTATCTCTCCCATTAAAATGATTCCTCTGGGTTGGGGTTTTGTTGTGCTCATCTTAGGCCAGACACTCAATAAATTGTCTCTGAATGATTGAATTGTTTGACTCCCTTGCTAGATTCTCAACTTCATGAGGCCAAGGATTGTTCTATTCAGTCCTTTATCCTCAATGTCTGTTATATTGCAGTCACTTATGTGACTAATGGGAAAAATCACAGAAAGAAAGAGTTAAAACTACAGAAAAACCCCGTAGGTTCAATAACACAAAGCTTTCTAAAATTATTTAGCCCAGGAATTGAATACTGGCTGCACTTTTGATTTTTTTTAAATGGTATTGAATTTAATTTAAATGGAAATACTTGAATGGTAGAATAATAAAAAAAATTATTAAAGCAACTTGCTCCTTTAAGTAAGAATTATATAGGGCATCTCTTCTAGAAGCAAAATTTTCAAATGTCAAACATCTGAAAGCATAGAAGGAGAAGTAAGAGGGTGAATTGTACTTCAATGCTCTTTTCTTTATATTCATCAAACAGCTTCATTCACACCTTTTCAATTTTTTCAACTCTTTTGACAAAGCCTTCAGAGGAGTTACTGCTGATGACAACCATCACAGCCTAACAGGAGAAATTTTATGAAGAAAAATAATAGCGTGTTTTTCCCAAATTGTTAAGGATATGGTGAAGCTCTGTCGGATTCAAAGGAGGAATGTGCAATTCCATGCTATATATAATAATAACTTATTTTAATAATGGCTTTGCAATTTTTCAGATATATCCATTTACTGAAAGCACTATCAAATAAACAAAAGCAAACAAATTAACAGGGGTTCGAGACAGGAATTATCTAATCTAAAAATAGCACATGTTCACAGAATACACAACACATATCCCAAGTACTACTATAGGTTTCAAGTAATAGTCAAAACAATAGTAAACATGATTCAGACCCTACCAGACAAATCATAAATGGGATCTTAACTGTAAATCCTTATCTTTAGATCAAAGCGGGTAATTGGGTGCTGAAGATCCATTATAGAACTAATATGTTATAGAACTCCTCTGAAATGAGTCATTTATTCCATCACTTTTCCTGCACAGCTGCTGACCCATGTTTTGGTTCCTGGAAATAGCTGCTACCCTGTCATACTTCTTTAAAGCACATATATTGATAACTCTACTCACTCCTCCATTCCTCTGTGACTGTCACTGTGTTAAAATGTGGAGTCAGCTGACTCACTTGTGGTGGTAATAAAGTAGATGAGTTTGCAAAGTATTTTGTTATTTCTAAAAATGCAAAAACCAAATTACATTGAAATCATAAGCGGTGTTTCAGGGAGAGCTGTAGGATGTGGTTTCTTGTGTAATCCACAGAGATTAGCTCCAACACATATTTAAACTCTCCTCTAGGAGCAACCTTAGTGGTAAAGCAAGAAGATAAACAGATGTATACACACCCTGGCACAAAAGTATCACTTATGTTTGGCTTCCTAGTCTCCTCGTGTTACTTATTTATCTTAACGTCTCTCTGAAATCAGGGAACACAGAATCTCAATCAGTTGATATTTTTCTACTGAATTACCCAATAGTCTGATCATACCCCTAAGATTTTTTAAAATTATTTCACTCATAATCCCAAATCTGCTTTGCCTCCTCAGCTCAGTACACTGTAATTTGATTTCAAAATGAGGACGGTTGTCAGTAATGCCACTTTCATTAATCTATTTTACAATTCCATGTACTTAGAACTATGAAGATATGTTAATAACATCCATTCCAATAAGCCACCCTACATTTATTATCATGAAACAAGACCTCAAGAAAGAGAATTCAAAATCATCCATGTATTTGCAATTTATTGCAATAAAGCCTTTATCAATAGACTTCCCTGTGCACATGGTGGTCAAATTGTTGGTGAAAACCAGCCAGATCTATTACAAGCTTTCTCATGGCTTCTAGGTAATCCAAGTGAGCCTTTATTGATACTGGGAAGGGATAAAGCAGGGAAGGGATAAACAGTGATGTAAGAATTTGCTGGACAAAAGTAATGACTCTCATTACAGAGTGAGTATTTTAAAGCAAAAGAGCCTGTTGGGAATATTGTTTTATAAAATAGTGGTTTTTTTATTAACTTTTTAAAATTCAATTAGTTAACATATAGTGTACCATTAGTTTCAAATGTAGATTTCAGTTATTCATCCATAGCATATAATAGCTAATGCTCAGTACTTACTGTTATAGCTTCTTGAAAGCAGAATTTTAACCCACTGAGCCACACAGGCGCCCTTGAAAGCAGAAATTTAGATCATATTTTCTGATTACTTCCATGTAGTACAACACTTTCCTGCTAGCAACCTTCAAAACATACTGTTTGTAAGAGGAATTTCTTTAATAATAAATAAATAGGAATTTATTTAAATTTATAAATATATAAAATAAATAGGAATTTATTTAAATTTATTTAAATATTGCACACTGTTTCATTGTTCATAAATAAGGTGATGATATTATAGCCATTAGTTGGTAGCACTGATATATCACTTTCTTTTTACTTCTCAGTGCATTCTCTTTACACAAAATAGATATATATTTTAAAAGAATCTGAATCTGTGGCAAACTTTTAAAAACCCTATACAGTAAAGTTTATCATTTTAAGTAATCTCAATTATCTTCCTCAATTGTGATAGTATATCCTTCTATCTAGGCCAGATATTGTATGAGGGATTTGAAGAGACATACTTTTCTAAATTTCACTTTTCTCATCTGCAAAATGCTGATCATGATCCTACAATAAAATACACTTACTATTTTTTGATGAAAATTTATTTATTTATTTTAAGATTTTATTTCTTTATCAGAGAGAGTGGGCGAGAGAGCAAGCACAGGCAGACAGAATGGCAGGCAGAGGCAGAGGGAGAAGCAGGCTCCCGGCCAAGCAAGGAGCCCAATGTGGGACTCGATCCCAGGATGCTGGGATCATGACCTGAGCCAAAGGCAGCTGCTTAACCAACTGAGCCGCCCAGGCGTCCCTTTTGATGAAAATTTAATCTGTATAAACAATATATTTGCTGTAATGCGTGGTTCATGGAAAACATCTTATTTAATTATAAGCAACAACAGTATTAGAAATTAAGTAAATGTGTCTATAATATTTAAAGTTTTAACACATAATTCCAGTGCTTTGCCTTATTTTCTCAAATCCCTTTACCACTTTCACTGACAGAGTCAAAAGTACTTTTTCTACTAGTAGCCAGCTCTTTGTCTTTTGTCAGAAAGATGCCCTTGTGAATTATTTATAATAGAGATATTAGCAATAATAATAATAATAATAATAATAATAATAAATAGCAATGAAAATGTTAAAAAAAGTTTTCTTAACTAATTAGGGTTCTTAGACATCAATTAGAGGAACCACCTCTGGCAAGCAAACTAATCTGCAAGACATTCCCAGAATTAACAAGTCAGTCAGATACAGGGTTGTTCGTAGACTGAAAGGTGAAGCAAAAGGACTAGGTTTGGAAAATAGGTAAGGACAGTGAAAAAAATGATCAAATTTTTGGGCAAAATAAATTCTTAGGTGTCCTTTCAATGGAGTCCTGGGCATTATGTAGCAGAAACTCTGGAGATTATCTCAATCCATTGGAGTCACCCTGTTTACTAGCTTGCTATTGACAAAGTTATTTATAAACTGTAGAGCAAGAGGTTATAATGTAGAAAACTGATGGTAATGCACAAGATTCTTGTTAACAATAATGCAAGTTAGTGATATTTCATTAGAAAACATAAATTCTATAACCCAAATTATGGGCCCAGAGCACTTCTGCTGCACAACTCTGCTTATATCCCAAATAACCATGTGAACTAGTTTTAATATCTGCTTATTAATTTTTGAATAAAAATTCTTGACACAAGTATTTTATAATTGTGTGATAATCATGCATTTAATTTCTTGGAGAACAAAACACACTTTAGCGTAACTATGTTCGTTCACAGAACCAGCCTTGATAACACACTTCTATATGTTAGAAATGATATAATAAATGTAGAATATTGGGCACTCGTTTGGTATTCTTTGCCATGTTTTGCACTATCTAAAAAGAGATCAGTGAACTTGGACTGGAGTTAGTAGACATGGAAGAAAATAAAATATTACAGAGAGGAATACTCTGTGGTCCACAACCTAAACGGGCTGGGATTTCCATCATTTGGATCCCTGTAGCTTTACAAAAGTCAATAAAATTTTTGTATCTCCTATTAAAGTGGATTCCCCTGTACTTTTTCAAACATCTCTTGTAAAGTATTGTTTCCCAGAAAAAAAGGGATTTTGCACATGTATCTGCCTTTGTCTCTGGTCATGATCTCAGTCAGGATCCTGGGATCTAGCTCCATATCGGGCTTTTTGCTCATTAGGAAGTATACTTCTCAGTCTCTCTCTGCAGCTACCTCCCCCTGCCCCACTCATGCTCTCTCTCTCTCTCAAATAAATAAATACAATCTTTAATTTTTTAATTAAAAATAAGATAAATAAAATAAAATAAAAAGTCTGGTCTTACTGCCCCATTTAGCTCCTTTTTTTTTGAGTGGTATTTAAAGCAGCATGACAGAACATGAGGCTCTCAAACTTAAAAAAAAAAAGGAAAAAATTGAGTTTTGTTAGGATTTAAGATCTTGTCTTCTAGAAAAAACATTGGCTTTGTTAACATGTGAAAATTAACAAAAGATAATAAGATAGAATTCTAATAATTTTTGTAGAAATTAAAAATTTCCTCCAACACAATTACATCAGACCCATTAAGTAAATTCATTCCAATGTCCGAAACCAACCTTTTCTAATACTAATGCATCTGTGTAAACAGAGTCAACCCAAGGAATAAATAAATATTATTTTTTTTCTGTCTCTTCCACAGTCACATCTGGGTATATTGGTAGCAAGCCAATTATCTATCTTATAAGACATGATATCATAAGGAAGGGTATTCTGTCCATTTGGAACAACTGAAAATCATTGTAATTTTATCTTGGTGCAGTAACTTGATATGGCACATTGTGGGTTATGAATATATTTTATTTTTTTTACTGGGAAGAAGAGATTATAGAGATATTGGTTATCCAAGAGAGACTGACAGGTGTTGATAGTTGCCAGGTCAATATCCATTTACTTTTTCCTTGAATCTCAGAAAGCACTGAGGGATTGACAAGAAGGAAACATAAAACAACATCAAATATTTTATTGTCTCTTTTCTATTTATATTGTAACCACATGAGAAAGTATCAGTCGTACAATATATCATTCTCTTTACCTCTATCTTTCTGCCAGAAATGTGGGCTTAATAGTGAGAACTCCAACAGCAATTTTTGCAACTGTGAATAAAAAGCCATGAAAACCTCTAAGATAGTTCACTTCACTTTCTTAAGACGCTGAACCAACACCAGAAAACACTCTCTGTAGTCTTCTTGTTAAATGAAAAAATATGGTTAAACCACTTTTGAAAGTCTACTACATACAGCAAAATGTAAATCTTAATTGAAATATGTCCTCTCAGCTGTGCTTAAGCAACTGAGTCCTGAGCTTTTCAGGTTTTCAGTCTGAAAGAGTACACCTCTGGTGCTCGGCCCTAACCCGAAACCTAACGCTGAACCTAACCCTAAAACTAACCCCTAACATTATCACTGACCCTGATCCTAACCCGGTCTAACCCTAACCCTCAACCTACCTCTAACCCTACCCCTAACCCCACTTTAACAATAATCCTGACCCTCTCCCTGAACCTGATCATAACCCTAACTCTGAACTTTGCCTATGTCAGTCCTTAACCTTAAACCTGACCCTGGCTTTGACCTTAACACTGACCCTAACCCTGACTGTAAACCTAACTCTCACCCAATCCATGATCCTGACAGAATCATAACACTAAAGCTAACCCTGATCCTGAACCTACACATAAAACATAACCTAAACTTAAAGCTGACCTTACCATAACCATGAACCTAACCCTGAACCTGAACCTAACCCTGACACTAAACCTGTCCCAAACCTAACCCTGACCCTGACATGAACCTTGCCCCCAAACCTAAACTTGAACCTGACCCTAAATCTGACCATGACCCTGAACCTGAACCTAAACCTAACCGTCACTAACACTGACTCTGACCCTGACTCTGACCATAACCTTAACCGTGACCCTACTGTGAGTCTGACCCTAAACCTAACCATGAACCTAACCCTAACCCTGACCCCTACCCTAAGCCTTACGCTAACCCTGACCCCAATGACGTCTAACCCTAACCCTGATCCTAAGTCTTTCTTAACCCTAAACCTAACACTAACCTAGTCTATACCCAGCTCTGTTCTCTCCAGCGAGGACAACAGCTGCACCCAGGTTCCCAGGAGCTTGGGGGAGGCTGTATGGGGGTCATTGGATTGGCACTGCATTAAGTGGAGGGTGAGCCTTGAGCAGCTTGGGGACCGGTGGAACAGGGAGCTCTGGTGAAGCAGAAAGTTTGGTAAGGAGCCCCCAGGCAGTGTTGAACTCACTTACCTGACGACAGAACCCAACGGAATAGGAACCTTTGTATCCAGGCACGCCATTACAGAGAAAACCCCCCATCCAAGCTCATTTCAAAGCAAATCCTAAAGGAAGCGACATGTTCTTCTGCTGTACTGAAGCCGGGAGGATGCAGGGAGAAGAGAGCTCGCCTGCCAGACACGTCCCCTCCATGGCAGGTCATATCAGGTTTCCCCAACGCCCAAGGCCCTTTGGCTAAAAAAATCAAAAGGTGACACCAGGGGGCTCAGAGACAGAGAGTCCCACACCTTCTGATCCACGGGTGTAGCCCTAGGTCTCTTCCCCGTTTCTACACCCTTCTGCACAGGGTTTATCCTGAGACCCTGAACGGATGGGTCCATGACCCAGGAGCGGGGATAACCCTAACAGTAACCACTAATCCTGACCCTGACACTGACTGTGAGCCTGCCCCAAACCTTGACCCTGACCCTGACCCTATCTGTGATCCTGACCGGAACCCTAAACCTAAACCTAAGCCTGACACTGACCCTGATGTGGACCCTGAACCTAAACCTAACGTTGATATTACTGTAACCAAGACTCATAACTAACCATGACCCTGACCATGACCCTAATCCTAACCCTGACGCGGACATAACCCTGACCCTAACCCTACCCATGACCGTGACTGTGAGCCTGACACTAACCCTAAACCTAAATGTATCTCTAACCATGACCCTAATACGGACCCTGAACCTAAACCTAACGCTGACCCTGACCCTAACACTAACCCCTACCCTAAACCAAATCCTAACCCTGACCTTACGCTGTCTAACGCTAACCCTAACCATAACCCTACTTCTAACTCTAACTCTAACCCCAATCCCAAATGCTACCGACAAACCTAACTGTGACACTGAACCGAACATTGACCGTATACCAAAGCCTGACCCTAAACCTGACCCTGGCCCTGACCTTCACCTGACCCTGACCCTGACCCTTATCCTAACCATGACACTAACACTAACCACTACACAATCCTGTCCCTGACCCGAATGTGGACTTTAAACCAATACCTATACCTGACCCTAAACCTGACACTGGTGCTAAACTTCACCCTGACCCTCACCCAGACCATGACCATAAATCTAACCCTGACGCTAACAGTGACGCCGACCCTGACCTGAACACTAAACCTGACCCTGACTGTGAGTCTGACCCTAACACTAACCCTAAATGTAACCCTGACCCTGACACTAACACGGGCCCTCCCCCGAATCCTATCGCTGGTCCCAACCCTAACACTAACCACTAACCCTACCACAGACCCTGATCCTAACAAGCTCTAACCCTAAACGTCAACCAAACGCTAACCCTAACACTAACCCTAACTTTAACAATAACCCTGACCCTATACCTGACTATGATCATAACCCTAACCCTGAACTTTGCCTATACCAGACCCGGACCCTATACGTGACCCTGGCCCTGAGCCTAAACCTAACCATGACCCTAACACTGACCACTACATAACCCTGTCGCTGACCTGAATGTGGACTTTAAACCAATACCTGATCCAGACCGTAAACCTGACACTGGCCCAAGACTTCACCCTGACCCTGACCCAGACCATGACCATAAATCTAACCCTGACCCTGGCAGTACCCTGACCCTGACCTGAACACTAAACCTGACCCTGACTGTGAACCTGACCCTAACTCTAACCCTAAATGCAACCGTGACCCTGACAGTAACACGGGTCCTCCCCAGAATCCTATCGCTGAACCAACCCTAGCACTAATCCCTAACCCTACCACGGACCCTGATCCTAACAAGTTCTAACCCTAACCGTCCACCAAATGCTAACCCTAACACTAACCCTAAACTTTAACTTTAACTTTGACCCTATACTTGACTATGATCATAACCCTATCTCTGAACTTTGCCTATACCAGACCCTGACCCTATACCTCATCCTGGCCCTGAGCCGAAACCTAACCATGACCCTAACACTGACAACGATATAACCCTGTCGCTGACCCGAATGTGGACATTAAAACAATACCTGATCCTGACCGTAAACCTGACACTGGCCCTAGACTTCACCCTGACCCTGACCCAGGCAAACACCAGAAACGTAACCCTGACCCTAACAGTGACCCTGACCCTGACCCTAACCATAACCCTGACACTGAATGTGAGCCTGACCCTAACTGTAACCCTAAACGTAATCCTGACCCTGACACTAACACGGGCCCTGACCCGAAACCTAATGCTGAACCTAACCCTAAAACTAACCCCTAACATGATCACTGACACTGACCCTAACCTGGTCTAACCCTAACCCTCAACCTACCTAGCCCTAACCCTAACCCCACTTTAACAATAATCCTGACCCTCTACCTGACCCTGATCATATCATACCCCTATCTCTGAACTTTGCCTATGTCAGACCTTAACCTTAAACCTTACCCTGGCCTTGACCTTAACACTGACCCTAACCCTGAATGTACACCTAACTCTGACCCAATCCAAGATCCTGAACATAATCGTAACCCTAAAGCTAACCCTGATTCTTAACCTACTCATAAAACAGATCCTAAACATAAAGCTGACCTTACCATAACCATGAACCTAACCCTGACCCTGACCCTAACCCTGACACTAAACCTGTCCCAAACCTAACCCTAACCCTGACATGAACCTTGCCCCCAAACGAAAACTTGAACCTGACCCTAAATCTGACCATGACCCTGAACCTGCCCCTAAACCTAACCGTCACCCTAACACTGACCCTGACCCTGACTCTGATCGTTACGCTAACCGTGACCCTACTGTGAGCCTGACCCTAAACCTAACCATGAACCTAACCCTAACCCTGACCCCTACCCTAAGCCTTACGCTAACCCTGACCCCAACGAGGTCTAAACCTAACCCTGACCCTAAGTCTTTCTAAACCCTAACCCTAACACTAACCTAGTCTAAACCCAGCTCTGTTGCCTCCAGCGGGGACAATAGCTGCACCCAGGCCTCCCAAGGGCTGGGTGGAGTCTGAATGGGGGTCACTGGATGGGCACTGCATTGAGTGGAGTGTGAGCCTGAGCAGCTTGCGCACCGGTGGCTCAGGGAGCTTTGCTACAGCAGGAAGTTCGGTAAGGAGCCCCCAGGCAGTGGTGGCCTCACTTCCCTGACGACAGAGCCCAACGGAATTACAACCCATGTATCCAGGCAACCCATTACAGAGAAAAAACCCCTGCCCAGCTCATTTCTAGGCACATCCTAATGGAAGCGACATGTTCTTCTGCTGTACTGAAGCCGGGAGGATGCAGGGAGAAGAGAGCTCACCCGCCAGACACGTCGCCTCCCTTCAGGTCATATCATGTTTCCCCAATGCCTCAGACCCTTTGGCTAATAAAATCAAAAGGTGACACCAGGGGGCTCAGAGTCAGAGAGTCCCACACCTTCTAATCCACGGGTGTAGCCCTAGGTCTCTTCCCCGTTTCTGTGTGTGTGTGTGTGCCTCTGGGTGTGTGTGTGTCTGTGTGTAAAGAGGACCTTGCCATGCCATCGTGGGAGGAGATGCCCCAAGCAGGATCAGGCTGATGAGGGTTTAGATGTCTGGTGGGCAAGTTATGTTCACACACCAGTTTAAGGCTGGTTAAGTGGGATCGGGTGGAGGGTCTACACCCTTCTGCACAGGGTTTATCCTGAGACCCTGAACGGATGGGTCCATGACCCAGGAGCGGGGCTAACCCTAACAGTAACCACTAACCCTGACCCTGACACTGACTGTGAGCCTGCCCCAAACCCTAACCCAAACGCTGACACTGACCCTGACACATTATGCCCCGCCCATGCTTAAGTACGAAGAGGGCACAAACACGCATTTTGACCCTCAGCGTGAGTCCTGTCCTCTAGTAAGTCTTCTCAGTGGCTGGACCATTAGACGTCATAATGGGCTTGCCATGCCCCTAGGCCCCAAGTTTTAACCAGCTTTCTGGTTGTCCCCTCGCCCCTCCCCAGGGCTCTGCTCTGGAAACTCTCTTTTGGTGGGACACCTGAGGTAAAAACAAAACAAAACCAACTCCTCCCATCTCAAAGAATAACCCCAAACTCTTCGGATCGGGCCAAATGCCCAGAGAGGAAGACTCGTCCATGGCCCATGAGGCCACCCGGACATTCCACAGCCATCAGTGACACAATATCCAGAGACAAAATCTTGAGCAAGCGTCTCACACTTGCCCCCTTGTTCATATCGTGAAGAGTTCTCCTCACTGTCTGTAGATCAGTCCTGCAATACCTACGACCCGAAACCTAAGCCGAGTTTGTGTTTTCAGACAACTGTCCCCACAGCCCTGGCCCACAAAACCTACAGGCACAGGTTCTTGGAGCCAAACCTAGGACTGTACCTGGGAATTCTGCCCATTCCATTGGCCACAAACCTAGAAATAGGATGATAAACCTCCAAAGTGCCCGGGGCCATCCCAATAGTGTTGACTGCCCAGGAAAAACAAGGGCGGTCTGACACCAGCTGAGCATCTACCTGCACTTAGACCCGTGGACAGATGTCCCCAGAGGTAAATTGCAGTGAGCAGGCCCCTAGATCTTAATCGGATCCATTGCTTTGTTGTCCAGGCATCTCTCCTCAGAGGCCTGGATTCCAATAGCAGCATATGGCTGTTTCTTGAGGCACCCATCAGAAGAAATCTCGTCTCCACGTGGGAATCTTGCACGTTGGAGCTGAGTCAAAGCCTCTGGTTAGGAGAACCCTTCAGGGACCCTGTGCCACTGCCTCATTCCAAGTTCTCCATGGACACAAACCCACATTAGGACCCATCCACAAGAGAGTCCATTTCAACTCAACCCTCTCAGTTTCTCCCCCAGATCCAGCAGATCTAACCTGTCTTGTCACTAGGACACAAGAGGAATGAGAGTCGGGCTCCCCAGCCATCCATCCTTAGAACCCTACTTGGAATCGATCCGTATGGGAAGTCCTGGAGCCAACCAACAGGTCTCAATCGCCCTGCAGAAGAATCTTTACGGTTTGGAGCATCTCACAACTCCCATCGTGGGAAAAATTCCATGGCCTCGTGATCCACCACCTCTTCATGAAGAGGGCCATAAGGGACAAAAAATCCAACCTGAGCGTTTGTCAGATCCTCACCTGATTTCAGATGCACGAGATCTTGTTTCATCTGCAGAGCGTACCTGCCATGTCCTTGCCCAGACCCTAAGGTTGCTTGTGTTCTCAGACTTCTGTCCTCAACTCCTGGCCCACAAGCCCTCCAGTTTGGCAGTTCCAGAACTACAATGCAGCCCTCTGCCTGCCCTCCAGAAGAAAAAACATTGCCCTCTGGGGCTAACAAGAAACCCCCAAAATATATGGGGGAAATATCCCTAGAAAAACAGCTATAATAACTGGCTGCTCTTTATTGATCCAGGTCCTGCGGTAGGCAAAGAAGAGCTGGTTTTAGCCAGACGATGATCTCCGTTTGTCTTCATGATCTGGCATTTCCTGCAAGCCAGGCATGGGGCTCTGCACTAGAGCTGCAAATGCTGGGGGGCCCTCACTGTTCCTTTTCTCTTCTCAGAGGGACAACGGGCATGTCCATGGTGCAGTGTGACAGGCTTTACCACAGGGATATAAAAGACTGCCAAGGGTAGGTTGGAGCTAGGAAAAACCACTTAGGAACAGATTTTCAGGGGAGGTGATAGACAAGGGCAAAGTGAAGAACGAGGATGAGTGTGTCAAGTTTCAAAGTGCCAGGAAGCAGCACAGTGCATTCAGGAAACTACAGCAAGTTCATGACAACCGACAGCTGATCTGGCAGCGTCACCTGGGGATGGAGGCTGAGCCCCGGGGTTAACACTGGGGGTGAGATGGTTTGTAGACTATGGCGAGGAGGTGAGGTACTACACTGTGGGGGCACAGGGAGCTACCGGAGGATTTCAAATATCAGAATCGTAACCATAATAGTGTATTTAATTGCATCCTAGCTTTCATCAAGGGTAAGATGCACTATAGTTTATGTTCGACTAAGAAAGAGAAATGCTGTCAGTTAAACTAAAATATGTCATCAAGTGCAAGGTGAGTGCCATCTTAAGAGATATTAAAATGGGGGGGTGGAAAAATCTTAGAACTATAAATTGTGGTACTAGAATAATTAAGAAAAGTTCGAACACTTGGATCAACTAAAATTGTGATTATTGCTTACCATGTGCCCCAAACTATATTAAGTCTTAGAAGAAGAGACGTTCTCATCTTGATGCCACGCAGCTGTTAGACCCAAAGTACAGAGCGCAGTAGCCAATGACCAGCAGGCCCCAAGTGCCATGTGAAGACTCTAAGAGCAACTGCATTTGAGAGAGGAAACGGTTGAGATTGGGCTTTATGAGGTAGAGAATTATTAGCTGGGAAAGTAGGAAAATTGACACAGAATCGGAATTGATGCCCCTACATGACAGAGTTGGTGAAACTTCTCTTCTCAGAGATCTTGAGGCTCCTCAGAAATGTATTTTTCATTTTGGACAGAACATTCAGGATAAATATGATCTGTTCGAGTTCCTGGTTCTCTCATCCGACTGTTTCTTAAGCTTCACTGGCACAAGAAAAGGGTTTTGATAGTCCAGGAAATCCTGACAAAAGCAAAGCACGGTATCTATGAAAAACTAACCACTCAGAAGAGAACAACAGATAAAAGGCCAGAACGACCTGACCCTGCAGGATAGGTAAGGCTGGTCCGGCAACAGGGGTAGAGGGGAAGTGCCCATCTCCGGCTAGAAGAGCTAGAGAAGTCCCCTTCTGGAGAGACCACCAGGAGAGGAGAGCAGTAGGTGCTGATGGTGAATATTTTATTCAGCCGAGAAGGTCATAATGACAAAGTTCCATGATCAGAGTAAACATATGGGATTAAAAAATTAAAAATAAGAAAAAGATTTTTTTTAAAAAGACTTTTTTTTTTAAGGAATTTAAACAAAAGTCCTTTTAAAGAGACAGTTGGCTGTTTAAACCAAAAGTACAACTCACTGAGAGAATTGCCGCATTATTTATTGGGGTAGAAAGGACCTGGAATGTAGAAAGACCCATTCTGCAGAGGAAAAAATAGAATCACTAACAGGCCTCATGCCTTGCACAGCCAGTGGCTAGAATCCCTGCCTCATGAGACCCTGTGCTAGAAGGCCGCTAGAACCATCTCAACTATGTTAGTCTTTCTTGGAAGCCAACAAGTGTTTGCCCAGTTAAGAGCACGGTAACAATCAGTCACATTATGTTATAATGATTGTCGATATCTTTAAAAGCCTTGTTAAGTTCCTTTTTGAGTAACCCTCACCCCACCCTTAGAGAAATTTATCTGTGGTTCACCTCTTTGAAATACCTCATTGTTGTTCCACATTTATCATAGCCAAAAAAAAAAAAAAAAGCTTTTTATTAACAAAGTGTTCAGAAGGGGGCGCCACTGTAAACAATGAGAGTTTTCGATGCCTGGACGATTTTGTTGCAGAAACAGCTGAAAGCAATCAGGTCAGACAGAGCCAAGGGCTGGAGGCATTTTTAAAATTACAAAAACCGAACCAAATCAAACCAAAACAAAAATCAAAAATCAAAACCAATGGCCAAGATTTCAAGTTTGCTACTAAAGGTATGACATTCTCCTAAGACATGCGAGTGACTTGATCAATATATTTATATATTTATATTAGAAGAAGAAGGAACTATTTGATGCAGCATATCCACGTTGATTAAAAATTACCAGATATGGGGTCTCCTGGGTGGCTCAGTGGTTTAGGCCTCTGCCTTTGGCTCAGGTCATGATTTCAGGGTCCTGGGATGGAGCCCCACATCGGGCTCTCTGCTCAGCGGGGAGCCTGCTTCCCCCTTCTCTCTCTGCCTCCCTCTCTACCTACTTGTGATCTGTCTGTCAAATGGGTAAATAAGATCTTTAAAAAAAGAATTACTTGATGTGAAATACATCGAGGGTATGGGAAGGAAAATGATTTCACCTGATCTGACTAAGAAGTGGTTGAAGCCTGAATTAAAGTGCTATAAAAAGAGTAAAGACCTGGGAAATATATGGGGTAAAAATCCCTAGACAAACAGCAATAATAACTGGTTGCCCTTTATTGATTCAGATCCTGTGGTAGGCAAAGAAGAGCTGGTTTTAGCCAGAGGATGATCTCTGTTTGTCTTCATGATTCGGCATTTCCTGCAAGCCAGGCATGGGGCTCTGCACTAGAGCTGCAAATGCTGGGGGGCCCTCACTGTCCCTTTTCTCTTCTCAGGGGGACAACGGGCATGTCCATGGTGCAGTGTGACAGGCTTTACCACAGGGAGATAAAAGACTGCCAAGGGTATGTTGGAGCTGGGAAAAGCCACTTAGGAACAGATTTTCAGGGGAGGTGATAGAGAAGGGCAAAGCGAAGAATGAGGATGAGTGTGTCAAGTTTCAGAGTGCCAGGAGGCAGCACAGTGCATTCGGGTAACTACAGCAAGTTCATGACAACCGACAGCTGATCTGGCAGCATCACCTGGGGATGGAGGCTGAGCCCCGGGGTTAACACTGGGGGTGAGATGGTTTGTATACTATGGCGAGGAGGTGAGGTACTACACTGTGGGGGCACAGGGAGCTACCGGAGGATTTCAAATATCAGAATCGTAACCATAATAGTGTATTTAATTGCATCCTAGCTTTCATCAAGGGTAAGATGCACTATAGTTTATGTTCGACTAAGAAAGAGAAAGGCTGTCAGTTAAACTAGGATATGTCATCAAGTGCAAGGTGAGTGCCACCTTAAGAGATATTAAAATGGGGGGGTGGAAAAATCTTAGAAGTATAAATTGTGGTACTAGAATAATTAAGAAAAATCATACAAGAACACTTGGTTCAACAAAAAAATTGATTATTGCTTACCATGTGCCCCAAACTATATTAAGTCTCCAAAAATTTTATATCATTTGAGTATACATATATATAAAATTACATTTAAAGTTTTAAAAATATCAGCAAATATTTTCATTTAAATGCAAATTTCAAAGAAAATCTACTTTTCCAAACTCGACTTTTTATCCTATTGTTTTTTAATTTTGTCGACAACTGATAAAAAGTTTAGCGAGACTATAAATGTTTGATCGAAAAAAATGAATAATACATGTAGGTTCAAATTATTATGTTCCATTAAAAATGATTTATTCTTTGATGAACATCTGTTTGGTAATATGTTGTATCCAGATATAGTAAATTAATGACATATATAAAATTATAGGGAAATGACACCTTCCGTTCCATTATGAGTAGAGCTTTTAAAATGCTATTTGTCACAACCTGTCATCTTGTCATTATGTAGCATTATGTAACATTTAAAAAATGTATACTCTTCACTTTGAAGTCTTTTAGAAATCTAAAATATGACTTTCTATGGTTTGTGTTTCCATATTCCTTTATTGCCAGTTTGAACAAATCCACATGCTTTGATTCAAAGGTAATAAATTCCTCTTATTTGGAAAAATGATGTTTATTTTTGTTCTCTCACCCTTAGCAGGTGGTTTCATTTTAGCACACTTCAGAGTTATAATTTCATGCTTATTAAAAACATTTATTATGATCTACGTAGATGAATGAAACTTTTATTTATTAAATTATTTGCCAAAAAAATCTGTCATTTTTAAAAATGTATTTCCTTTGAAGGGTTATTTTAGAGCATTCAGAGAGGATTGAGGAGTGTGGTATTATGCAATTTTTAAGTAGGTATGAAATGGTTATTTATATGATTGTTTCTTTAAGGCTTATGTATATTGTCCATTATATGCTATAAAATATTTTGAAAGTAAATTTAAGGCATGTTTTACATAGTTTCTTTTTTGGAAAAAAATATTGAAATGACTTATGAAATTCAGTATACTCTCAACATTATTTTTTTCTGAAATTTACAAATTGTCTACTGAACCTATTATATGGCAGATATTTTCCAAAGTGGTGGTATCATGATATATGCCAACAACAGTTTAGATTTTTTGTTGCTTCTCAATCTAGCTCAGACGAAGTACAATTAGCCTTTATAATTTTAGCCATTCTAATAGATATGTAAGCATGTCTCATTATGATTTTAATTTGTATTTCTTTAATGTCTAAATGTTGAGAAATTTGTCATGTGCTTATAAGCCATCCATATCCTTTTGGTGACATGTCTCTGCAATAATTTTCTTCACATGTAAAATTGGATACTCTGTTTGGTTATTAGTAAAGTTTTTTATTTTTATTCATTTTTTAATAATCAGAATAGATGTCCATTATCAGATATATAATTTTCAAATCCCTTCTCCATCTTTACGGTTTCTCAATGGAGCTTTGATAGCTGTGTCTTTCAAGAAAGTGCTACTTCTTTCCTGGTACACGGATGTATGACTAGAACATTATCAATGTTGACCTTTGCAAAGAAAATCAAGGCTTAAGATATATGTAGTCTGCGGTTGTTGGGAGTGTTCTGTAATATCAAGCATATCTAGTTAGTTGATAATTTTGTTCAAGTCTTACATATCTTACCAATTTGATGACCATTTGTCTATATAATCTTAAAATAAAAGTGTTGAAATATTTTTCCATTTCTCTTCTAAGGTAGAAGTTATGATTTTTGTTCTTAGTTTTTCCCTATATATCACCAAATCTGTTATTAAGTATTAAAAGTCAAGAATTATTATACTCCCTGAGGAATTCATCCTTTTACTCTTCTGTAATTTTGACTTGATCTTTATGTCTGATAATGAAATTTGCTTTAAAATCACTTTTCATTATCTTGATATAACCACCAAAGTTATAGTGTGATTAGTGTTAATATAGCATATTTTTTCTTTTACTTTTTAAAGCACTTCTATATTTAATCCTGACCAAAAAAAAAAAAAAAAAAAAAAAAACAGCTTTTTAGCTCTGGAAGCACATTTCTAAATTATCTTTTTTTTTTTTTAAATGAAGCAGTAGCAATTTTTGTTAAGGGACCTAAACTGAAAGTAGGTTTAGAAATTTATTTATTTATTTATTTATTTATTTATTTAAGAAAAGATTTTATTTTGTTTATTGACAGCAAGAGAGAGAAAGAGAGAGAGAGAGAGTGGAAGCGCACAAGCGGGGGGAATCACGTGCAAAGGGAGAGGAAGAAGCAAGCTCCTTGGGGTGCAAGTAGTCCCATGCAGGGCTGGAGCCCTGTACACTGGAATCATGACCTCAGCCAAAGGCAAACATCTGCTTAAACAACTGAGTCATCCAGGCACCCCTAGAAAATTAAAAAAAAAAAAGACCTTTTAAAAACATTTTGTTTCTTTCTTTTTTTAAAATATTTTATTTATTTGAGAGACAGAGAGATAGGAAGAGGAACTATAAGCAGGGCAGAGGGAAAAGGAGAAGCAGGTTTCCCACTGAGCAGAGAGCCTGATGTGGGGCTCCATCCCAGGACCCTGGGATCATGACCTGAAAAGAAGGGACACTTATGGAGGAAGCCACCCAGACACCTCTTTTCTTTTTTTTTAATATATGGCAACTGATGCTTCCCAGCCACGAGGAGCATATTTCCCATTGATTAAATCTTTGATAACAACCTATTTAAAAAGGTGTGTAAATATATACTTACTCAGATTTATACACTTTGTGTTTTCTTCATAGTTTGGGGCTGGACCCCATGGTCACAACACTGCTTTCAGTCTTTGCCTTCCCATCTTTTCATACCAGGTATTTGGTCAGCAAAGCAAATTAGTATCAAAATTAATAAGCCCTTGGCACCATATCTCTGGAGCAGGGGTTGCTCTTAGCCAAGGCCCACAGCAGTTGACCTCCCCTCGCTAGTGCTATAGCACCAAGGACTAGGTCCCTGCCACCAGAACTCAGTCTTACATGTTATGCTAAGCAGACAAAACCAAAACAGGAAAGCTCCAACAGCTTTCACTGGCATGCCTCATCTCCCACTCCCTCGAAGTCCAGGCAGTACCAGATGCCAGGGAGGGGTCTTGGTCCAACATATGGGCAGGAAGGAAGTAGCCACAAGCAAGTACCTGCCTCTCTGTGCCTTTCTTTCATGAGCAGGTTGTAAGGAGGAGGAAGAGGAAGGGGTAGAGAGGTGAACTTCAAGGGGTGAAGGCCTCAGGTAGGCTTCTGGCTCCTGCCAGTAGGAAAGGGACAAAGGAGAAGGCAGTGAGTCTTGCAGGGAGGGTGGGGGGTAAGGGTTACAGCTTATGACGTAATCTGGACAGGAGTAATAGGGATACTAGTCATTTGAGTCCACCATTGGCAAGCTGGGCTGGGTGTCAGGGCAGATAGGCCTCCCTGGGCAACGGCACATGAGAGAAGGTGGAATTCTTCTCTGAGGAGCAGGTGGAGCTTCAGGTGTTGGGAAAGCATAGACAGTATTGTTCCAGGGCCAAGGACAGGTCCAGGTACTCCTGGTTGGAGGTCAAGGCCACAGTATGATCCAGGTCTTCTACCAGCAGCTTGAAGGAACCACATGCCAGCCACCCCTCATTATTGTGTATAACTGGTGCACTTATTGGCTTATCCATCAAATGACTCCTTCAGCAGCTTGAAAGCCACCTCCACAGGCACTCCAGGATATGGGAGACTTCCAGATTGAAGATTTTGCACAGGATCACCCCAAAAGACCAGAAGTCACTCTGGTGGATGTAGCTCTGGTCAAACATGGCCTTAGGGACCATCCACTTCACAGGCAGTCCACTGTTGGTTGTCTTTTTATAGTAACTGATGTGGTGATATCTCTGGCAAGGCTGAAGTCAGAGATCTTCATCATGTTGTCCTTTGTCACCAGCACTTCCCTGGTGGCCAGGTCTTGTGTATGCACTTCTTGGAGGCAAGGTACTCCATGCCTCAGGCTACCTGATAGGCACAGGATACCAGGTCCTTGGAGGAGAGTTGCTCTGCTGCATTGCGGCTGATATTGTAACAGTACTCCAGGTCAGGAGGCCTCTGGGCCTGCAGGTACTCCTGTATGTTGTCTTTGGAGGCATATTCCATGAGAGTGTACGAAGGACCATCCTGTGTGCAGAACCCAGCAGGTTGATGGTGTCCTTGTGCTGTCCAATCATCTTCATCATCTCCATTTCTGAGATTAGATTTAACAGGTCTTTCTCTGTTGCATCTGACTTCAACATCTTCACAGACACTTTAGTCAAATGGTTGGATTTGTCTTTGTCCAGCCCAATGTCCTCCTCCAACACCACCTGCCCAAAGTAGGCCTGTCTTAGGGGTCTGCCTAAACTGCCTACAACCAGCCTGTCTCAAGGCAGTTATGAACTCTAGATTATCCTCAAAAACATTAAACCACAAGCTAAAAATTCTATTCACTAGGTCTCTCTCGCAGTTCTAATTTTCTTATCTTTCATCATTTATCTTTTTCCTAATTCTTATTTTCAGTATAGTTTATTTTGCTTCCAGGTGTTTCCCCTGGTTTCTGTATGCTGTTTCATAGGGAAGAATTATCCTGTCATAAAATTATTTCTTGAGCATTCATTACATCTCTCAGTTAAAATGGGTTCTTTTATGGTATTGATTCATTTGAGTTTTCTCAAAATGGGAAGAATTTTCAAAATGGTGTTTTCCTCAAGGTTCAGAGTATGTCTTAGCCTCATCTTTAAGCTTTTTGAAATTCACTTTACAAATTCTTGTCCCTCTTTTTATCTTTTTAAAATAAAATGTTTTATTTTTACTATTTTTTTATTTGAGTATAGTGATATTCAGTGTTACATTGGTTTCAGGTTTTCAATATCTCCATACATTATTCTATGATTACTATAAATATAGCCACCATCTGTCACCATATAACACTATTATAATATCATTGATTATATTCTCTACACTGTCCCAGATCTCTTTTTAAAATCTCTAATTTTTATGTTTTCTGTTATTCCAATTTTCAACCATCATTTTACATGGTTACTTTAATAAAATATGCCTGATTACACACTCTTTGCTGAAAACCATAGCATTTGATTTATAGTAGTCTTCTTCTTCCTCTTTTTTTTTTAAATTAACATATAATGTATTATTAGCCCCAGGGGTACAGGTCTGTGAATCGCCAGGTTTACACACTTCACAGCACTCACCACAGCACATACCCTCCCCAATGTTCATAACCCCACCACCCTCTCCCTACCCTCCCCTCCCCCTGGCAACTCTCAGTTTGTTTTGTGAGATTAAGGGTCTCCTATGGTTTGTCTCCCTCCTGATCCCATCTCGTTTCATTTACTCTTTTCCTGTCCCCCAAGCACCCACATTGCACCTCCAGTTCCTCATATCAGAGAGATTATAAGATAGTGTCTTTCTCTTGTTGACTTATTTTGCTAAGCATAATACCCTCTAGTTCCATCCATGTCATCACAAATGGCAAGATTTCATTTCTTTTGATGGCTGCATAGTATTCCATCATATATATATATATATATATATATATATATATATATATATATATATTTATACCATTCATTTGTTGATGGACATCTAGGTTCTTTCCATAGTTTGGCTATTGTGGATATTGCTGCTATAAACATTTGGTGCACGTGCCCCTTTGGATCATATACTAGTCTTCTTTACCTCTATCAGAAGCCCAGGAAGCTTTATTTATTTATTTACTCACACAAACACATGATCCAACACAACGTTTTTTGTTGTTCAAATGTATTATAATGTCTTACCGCTTAACACTATGCTTACTGTTCTCTTTCACTGTCTGACTAAATCCTCATCATCACTATGCCATTTAATGACAAAGAACAATTGAACTCAGAGTTCTCTCCATATCAGGGAATGAAGACTCCACCCTTCTGTTTGTGCAGGTAAAATAAATGTTGATATTGTCTCTCCTGCACATACCCCATCCTGTTCACCGGAATATTCACCATCAAAATATATACAAAATAAAAACCATACCTCACCACTTCTATTATCACCCAGCATGCTAAAAACACCATCATATGTTCCTGAATTATTGACTTGATTGATAGCCCCACTTCCACACATACTGCACTCCTTTCTCCCTGCAAATTTATTTTGGTACAGCAACTTAACCTAAAAATCAAGTCAGATGATTTTATTCTGCTGTTGAAAGTCTTTTGGTATCTTCCCCTTTCATATTAAATAAAAACTGAAGGCATTTCAATGTACTAGAAGGTACAATACGTTCTTCCTCTCTCCACCACTATGAACTCCTCATTGGCCTCCTTGCTTTTCCTCAAAAGTAACAGACAAGCTTTTCACACAAAGTCTATATACTTACTTGCTCTGCCTAGAGCAATCTTTTTCTTTAATATTTGTATAACACCCTCCTTCACTTCCTGAGTCTTTGTGCAAATAACATCTCCTAAATGAGATATAACCACCCGACACAAAATAAAATTAACTTTCATCCCAGCATTCTCCAATGGCTTTTACCTTTCTTGTATTTCTTTGTAACACTTATCGCCATCAACCATCAATCATTATTCTATTACTGGTTTATTTCCTTATTTGAGACAGAGAGAGAGAGAATTGGGAGGGTGCGCAGAGGAAGAAGAAAACACCCCACTGCCTAGAAAGCCTGCTGGGGAGTTACATCCCAGGACCCTGAGATCATGACCCAAGCCAGAGGCAGTCACTCAATGGACTGAGCCACCGAAGCGCCCCTCTATTATTGGTTTATTTCACTATTATATTTCAAAAGAATGTAAGCTCTTTGTGGTCAGCTATTTTATATGTTTTATTAATTGAAGTATTCTCAGAAAGGTAGCTGGCAGATTGTAAGGGATCACTAAACTGTATTTTGTTGTTATTATTGGGCTCCTTTATGGGCTTTACCTCTTATGCTAGAAGTCTATCCTTCAGATGTAAGCAATAAGAATAGAACCCTGCTGCCGGGTTCAAATGAGTAAAAGGCCTGTATTAAGTGGATATTTTAAAAGCTAAATGAATGGCTTAATAGTTGTATATAGGGAGAAAGGGAACATATTTTCCACAGTTTAGAAGTGGAGTTCTTTTATAGAGTTCTTGTACAAGCCTACACTATTGAACGCTAATGGGCAGTTGTACATTACAATTATACAAACACTTTGGTATTTATATCATTTTTTTGTAATTCATGACTGGATCATTTGATTCCTTAGGAGCATTACAGCATTTCAACTTTTCACGTTCAATAAACTTATTGGAGTTGCAACCTTTTTTATTCAAATGGAGAAATAGTCATGATTTAATCTAAATAAAGTGTTATTGATTGTGTTGTTTTCTAGGAATGAGTCGCACATGCTAGTTTAAAAGTTTTGTTAAATTCCCAAGTCGGTCACCGATAAAAGCCTTTTGTAGATTAGTAACTTGATCAAAACAGAAAAGTTATGTAACACTCAATTGTTATACTATCTTTGTTTCCATCTTGCATTGTAATAACGCCCATCTTAACTCTATTTAAGACAAGTCATCGACAGATGGCTTTCTGGCATTGATGGCATGATATGAAATCTAGTATAACTAAAAGTTTTTGGTTTTAGTAGCATATAAATCAATTTAGAAAAATATATGTATTTGAATATAAGATAAAGTTTTAAATTATTTGGCAATAGTAAACTAAACTTTTTTTTGTAAATTTTTATTTTCTAAAAGTTTATTGAGCTCTTTTGCATATTGAAACAAGTTACAAAAAGTTAAGGTTTATTTACCCCAATTCAAAATTATTAGGAATATAATCATAGAGGTTGAAGTATTTAAAATATTGAACCCAAAATATTTTATTAGGTAAATTCATGAATGCTGAGCATTCACTGTTAAAATATACTAATACTATTGATAGACTGGTAGAAGCCTAAAATCAAATATTTATTAAATATTTATATCCATATCTTTTCATGGCTTGGTAATTCATTTCTCTAGCATTAAATAATATTCCATTGTTTGCATGTACTACACTTTATTTGACCTTTCACCTGTGGAATGATATCCTGGTTGCTTCCAAGCTTTTGTCAGTTATGAATAAAACTACTATAGACCTCTTTGTGGGTATAGATTTCATCTTCTTTGGATAAATACCAAGAACTGCTACTGCTGAATCATCTGGCAAGAATATGTTTAGTTTTGTAAGAAACTGCCAAGTTTTTTCCATTCTTTATTCTCAATAGACATGGAAGAACATTCCTGTTGCTCCACATCCTCACCAACATTTCGTGTTCTGTTTTCAGTGTTCTGAATTCTGGGTATGTACGGGTGTCTCTTTTTTGTTTTAATTTGCATTTTCCTGATGACATATGATGTGAAGCATCTTTTTATATGCTTATTTGCCATCTGTAATATTTTCTTTTGTGAGGTATCTGCTAAGGTCTTTGGCTCATTTTTAATCAGGTTTTTCCCCCATTGTTGAGTTTTAAGGGGTCTTTGTGTATTTTTGATTAACAGTCCTTTGCCAGATGTGTATTTTGCAAATTTTTTCTCATAGTCTGTGCTTTGCCTTTTCATTCTCTCGGCATTGTGTTTCAGAGAGTAGACATTTTAAAATTCAGTGCTTGTGCTTTTGTAGCTAAAGTTATTGCCAAAACCAAGGTCATTTAAATTTTCTTCTATATTACCTTCTACATGTTTCATGTTTAGGTTTATAATCCAATCTGAGTTAATTTTTGTGAAGAGTGTATGATATCTGCCTGGATTTATTTTATTTTATTATTTTATTTTATTTTTATTTTATATTTTTACATTTAGCTTCACCATTACTCCAGAACCATTTGTTTAAAAGATTGTATTTTGCTCTCTTGTATTGCTTTTGCTTTTATATTAAATATAAAATATAATTGATAATATATATTCTGTTCCTTTAATCTAGTCTTTTTGTGGTATTACAATATCTTGCTTACAATTATCATTATGGTCAACTTTTTTAAAAAGATTTTATTTATTTATTTGACAGAGAGGGATCACAAATAGGCAGAGAGACAGACAGAGAGAGAGATGAGGAGAAGCAGGCTCCCTGCTGAGCAGAGAGCCCAATGCAGGACTCGATCCCAGGCCCCTGGGATCATGACCTGAGCCGAAGGTAGAGGCTTAACCCACTGAGCCACCCAGGTGCCCCATCGTTATGGTAAACTTTGAAGTCAGTCCTCAGTCTTTGTTCTCCTTCAACACTATGTTGACTATTGTGAGTCTTTGCCTCTTCATATAAACTTTAAAGTAAGTTTGTTAATATTAAAAAACAAAGAACTTGCTGGAATGCATTAATTGTATAGATAAATTTGGAAACCAGTGACCTCTTGAGCTTAGCAGGAGATAGACCATGGTCATCAGTTGTCACAGTGGTGCCTCTGGCAGAACCTTTTGCAAATCCCTAGGTAAAACGAGACCTCAAGAATCTGAGAGATGTCTAAGAAGTACTTGATACATCCCTTGGGTATGGTTTATTGAAGTGTCCACCTGTCTGAAAGATGGGGAATCTAGATAAGGGAGGGAAAATTAGTTATGATAAAACATATCAACAAACATGAATAAATTTTGTAAAACTAATTGTCATGGCTCATATACAGTATGACCAACAGAGGGACAATCAAAAGGAAAGCATCAGTTATGTTTATTGTAAAATTTTTTTTATTCAAAATAAAGCAATGTGAGGGGAACACACTATGAGAAAATTACCATTTTTTAAATGGTAAATATCTTACCAAATAGAATAGGTTTTATATTCTAAGTAGTATATTGAACAGTAAAACATTGGGGTGCCTGGGTGGCTCAGTGGTTTGGGCTGCTGCCTTTGGCTTGGGTCATGATCTCAGGGTCCTGGGATTGAGCCCAGCATCGGGCTCCCTGCTCCGCAGGAAGCATGCTTCCCTCTCTCTCTCTCTCTGCCTGCCTCTCTGCCTACTTGTGATCTCTGTCTTTCAAATAAATAAATAAAATCTTTTAAAAAAAAGAAAAGAAAATTAAAACATTAAAAAATAAAATTTTAATTTAAAAAATTATGTAATTTTTAAAAAATGTTAAAAATAGCAGAACCATTTTTCTTATAACTGGAAAATACATTGTATATATAGCTATCAAAAATAACTTGTCATGGGGGCGCCTGGGTGGCCCAGTGGGTTAAAGCCTCTGCCTTCGGCTCAGGTCATGATCCCAGGATTCTTGGATCGAGTCCCACATTGAGCTCTCAGCTCAGCAGGGTTCCTGCTTCTTCCTCTCTCTCTGCCTGACTCTGCCTACTTGTGATCTCTGTCAAATAAATAAATAAAATCTTTTATAAAAAAATTTAAAAAAATAACTTGTCATGTCTGGAATCAGGAGCATATATCTAAAAAAATAATATCTGAGGACAATACTTCTGCCGTTTTGTGCCTTGTTAATATTTTTAAACAGTCAGGCAACTTTTAGCTTTATTGAAATACCTGCTAAGATACCAGCAGTGCCTTTTGGAGCCCTATGACTATAAAAATTAATTGCAAATATTCAAAATGTTTACTATGGTGTCACTATTTAGGGCCACCACCAAGTATGTTTCAGAAGTAAGCATAACTGTTACTCTTCTGTAAGGCAAAAGGGCATATTTTCAGGAGTTCCATCTGCTGTACCAGGAGGTGAATCAAGTAATGATTTTGTCTATAAAATAATTCACTTTTCAATCTAACATTCCTTATTCTAACATTATAATAATAAAAACCAGGAGGAGACTAAAACAAACAAACAACTACAACTACAACAACCAGCTTTTCCTTCAGTGGAAAAGTAAATAGAACCTTATGAGTAGCCTGAAATTTATTTTTAAATATTTTTAAGATAAACGTTTTTGTTAGAAAACCATATATTTTATATTACTAAGAAATAACAGGCAAAGTTTTATTAACTTCTAAAAAGTCTAGTTACTTCTATTTATCTATTAACTCATCTCTTTTTGAAGTAGAACATGATCACAACTATTGTATCTACCCAAGTTTGTATGCTTTGGTTATTTTATGTTTGCTATTTCCTTGCTTAATTTTTACAATATTTGATACATAATAGTATCTTTAAGTCCATCTATGGTTTCACAGAATTTGTTTGAACTTCATAAAAATGTACCATACTTTTTGCACTGCCCTTGTTTTACTTCTCTATTAACTTTCCAAGATTTATTCACTTTAGAGTGTGTAGCTATCATTTATTTTATTCCTCCATAATGCTATGTTTACAAATTTGTATTTATCTGTACTTTTAAAATTATCTTAATTATAAACCATTTCTCATCTCACGTAACACTCATGTTACTTCTACACTTATCAGATATTATGTAACTGAAAACCACAACTCAGCAACAATATAGCACCATTTTTCAAAATTAAATGGCTTACCAGAATTCTTTAATTCTATCCTTTATTTGTATTAGATGACCCTTTATTCTGGTATTTGGCATTGTTCATATGGAGGAAAGCTTATAATTTGATATTCCATAAATAGAAGGATTTATTATGATTGATTAATTATTTTCATTTAGAATGCATAGAATATGGTTGATTTACTATTTCTTTCTTACTCTCTGCCTGGAACATAGTGCTATCTATGTAATAGCCACTAAAATATTAAGTTAATCACCTAGACTTTAAACTGCATATTAATAGGAATAACATACAGAACTCTTCTCAGATTGGGACACCTGGGTGGCTCAGTCAGTTAAACGCCTGAGCCTTTAGCTCAGGTCATGATCTTAGGGTCCTGGGACTCAGTTCTGCAACAGAATCCCTGCTTAGCCGGGAGTTTGCTTCTCCCTCACCCTGCTGCTCCCCCTGCTTGTGCTCTCTCTCACTCACAAATAAATAAAATTAAAAAAACAAATTCTTCTCAGATAGCTAATATAGAATATCGTCTTTGTATTCATCAAAGGGAAAGTGCCATATAATAATGAAATTCAGACTACTTCAAATTCATTTTTTAACCAGTAAGAAAGTACTGGAAACAATCCAAAAATGTCTTTAATGAATCAAAGAAATAGATTGATTTTCAATATCTTAATGTTTCTAAAATAATTTGCAAGATTTTTATACTAGATATCACTGTAAATATTCATTATACAAGGATATTCTAAAAACAAACGTGAGAAAACTACTTGTCATATATGATGACAAAAACGAGTTTGACAAAAGTCAGTTTGGGTAAAACTTACAACACCTACCACCTGAAACTCTTGTTCTATAATTTAATTATTTTAATTTACAAAAATACAAAAATAATATATCAGAGTAAGTCTATTGATAGCTTTGAAGGTATGCTCTGGTTGTGCACTGTTTACTATTGAAAGGGGAATCAAATATGTGATGCTTATGGTGTGACTATATTAAAATTCAACAAGTTCAGAAGCATGCGAGGAATAGAATAAAGACAAAAGATGACCCTTACTTATCCTAAAGATAGACAATGGTATATATGTGTTAGTTGGGGAGAGAATCCAGTCAGTAGATGGAGGATGTGGTAGTGGAAAAAAAAAGACACAACGTTTTGGTTGAACGTTTAGCACTATATTTAACAAAGTGAAATTGTGAGTTAATAGCCTTGAATAAAATCCAAAAAATATTTTCAATTCATTGAAGATTATTTAGGAAAAACTTGAAAAATACAACTTGATAAGGATTCCAATAAAAGATTCATAAGCAATACAAGTTTCAGAATTTTTAGTATATTTTCCCTAAAAAGCCATTTGATTTAAATTAAAAAGAATTCTATTTACCTGCCACTTAAATAAGAGGAAATTATTTGGTTTTGTAATACGTCCATAAAATAAATTAACATATCTTTAGAAAACAGATATGCACACTAATTTAAAAATAATAGTGCTTAAGCTGTTCAGCAAACATTTGTAAAATTCCTTGCCATCAGCTAGCTCTGGAGTTCTGCTAGGTGAGTAAGGCCATGTATGTTACTGCTCAGAGTACTGACGCAAAGCAATTGTCCCCTTCACATCCATTTTTTGCTGTTGATAGGTCATGCTATGTTGTTTAGAGATACATAGATGGCCCTACATGAAGGCCTTTTTTTGTGTGTATACGGGTGACTGTGATTTAACTTTCAAATAAGATGGCTCCTGATTTACAATGATTCAACTTACAATATATTTGGCAAAGATGTGAAAGTGAAAGTGATTCAGTAGAAACTGTACTTTGAATTTTGAATTTGGGTCTTTATAAAAAGGGCCAGTGACATGTGGTATGGTGCCGTCTTGTGATGCTGGGCAGGGGCAGTGAGCCACAGCTCCCAGTCAGCTAAAAGATTACAGGGATGAACACCTGATATTCTTACAACCATTCTATATATAACCATTCTTCTTTTTTTTAGTGTAATATTTAATAAATTGCATGTGATATTTGATACCTTGTTATAAAATAGGCTTTGCTTAAGATGATTTTGCCCAAATGCAGGCAAATGTAAGTGTTCTGAGTATGTTGAAATAAGCTTAAGGTAAGCTATGATATTTGATAGTTTAGGGGTATTAAATGCATTTTCAGTTTTTTATGTGTTTCTCTGTACATAGCCCCCTTGTAAGCTGAGGAACATCTCTATATGTATATGTAGCCTTGGTATGGCTTACATATTATTGGCATGAAACATCTAGAACAGTACGTGTGCCATATAATTGTCTACAACATCCAACAAGTTTCTTGAAAACTTGTGCCAAAGGGGTTATGTCTTTAAGGATTCTTATTTCAGAAGGGTTCTCTCAAACGTAAGATTTTTCAGAAGTTAAGTGAAATTCTGACCAAACTAAACATTTTTCAATTTTCCCTACTGAGCAAAGATAGCTAAAATCTATCTGCCATTTTCAACACTGTACTCAACGATTGTAATTCTAATTTAAGAACAGATGATTTATATCAAAACCACATGTTGGCCTAATCTTATACAATATTCATAAATCTCACTCAGAGCCTTGGACATTTTTATTTGTTGAGTCTATATGGTACTACGGACATTCATCTTTTTTGACCTCATAGCTTCATGTATGTCTATACTTTTGAAAATACATGCATCATAGTTCCATTGTAAAATGTCTGGGTTATAAAATGTGCTATGCTATCAAAATGGTAATAAGAACATACAAATGACCTGATGTAATGAACTGGACCAGATTGCCAGATATCACATTTCATACCAGAAAGATTCAGTGGTAAGTTTTAAAATGGCCAGCTATACTTCGACTGAATTATAACTCATTTAACTTCTTTCTTTGTGTACAGTATTATACATTAGTCAGTATGATAGTAAATAAGTACTTTGGACAGATGTAAATATGCTGTAATAAAAAATGTTTTTCTTCTTTCTTTTAGTCCTTTTTACTTGTAAGACTAGCCACAAATACCATGCCTCCTCCCAAATAATTTGCAATCTAAATTTATCTCTAAATGAATTTATTGCACAGAAAAAAAAATATATATATATACACTTACAGTAGACATGTTCAAAAATAGTTACACAACAGCAGGGCCCTAAATGTAAGCAGTATAGTTGTTTTGTTTTGTTTTGTTTTGTTTTTCTTTAAAAAAAAAAGAGGTCATGTGAAATATTGGAATTTTATTTCGAGGCCTAGTATTTCAAGACAGTTAACCACACTTACGATGTCAACAGCCTCTTGTTGGCAGTATGATTTTATTGGCTCCATGGAATAACAGCAAGAATTTACTATTGCTTCTTTCTTTTATTACACACACAGAAAAAAAATAGACACATTTGCTCCAGACCATCCAGAATCATTTTAACCTATCAAAATTGATGGGAGGCCTTCACTGCCAAAGTCACTGCTGGGTTTTCACAATTCATTGCAGACAATCTGCTACTCCCATTATGATAAAGGAGAGAAGAGTCATAATCAGGGAAGAAAGCTAGATTAATACTTGTAATTATCATTGAATTATTTAGCCTGCTATAGGATTATTATTATTAGTGTCATTTGATAATTTTCTCTCATTTTATTAAACACAACTGTGAGTAATGACCCTACCTAATATTTCTCTGTATTGGCTGACTAGCTAGCAAACATTTATGAAAATATCCATTAGCCACACATATAAAATGCTGCATTATGATGCTGTTGAATCAGAACATACCACTACCTGATCCTGTAGCTCTTTGAGGATTTGCAAATCAATTAATTCTATGTTTCTTTGATTCTTCCCATACAATTAGAAAATTTATAATAGAGTCCATGAACATTATTAGTTTTACCATTTTAAACCAGCAATCACACTTTGATTTTTACAACAAAAGCAGAAATATAAACACACACATTTGGGTCAGTTTTCTGTTAGTCTGTCTGGACTTCAAAATTCTATTCCTCAAGATAATGCACACCAAAGTTCTGGATTAAACAAGAAATTAGATGGCACCTGAACACTTGGTTTAATATTCTCAAAAGGACTATGCAACCTATTTCTTACATTATGACATTGTTTTACAAAGATCCACACTTTTATAATGTACTAACATTATTTTTAATCATGATTAAAAATCAAACATAAAAATTTCTACTTTTTGCTTTTGCCCCCTCCATTTAGAACTTATTTATAGCCTGATAATTCAAAGGTCCCTATGTTTATGAAAATCTGGACAGAAATAGCTCTAAGATCCCATTCAGAACTTGATATTAATCTAAGTCTTTTGGCTCCATTTATCCTGAGAGCAAAGAGTAGGACAAAGGATTTGAGTACTGTTAGTTTATCTGGGAGATTATCCAAGGTAGAAAAGAATGGGAAAGTGATACAGTGAAGAAACAACTTTGTCAAAGAGGTACATTGTTGATATAATTGTTGTGGATAGAAAATGAAGGCTTGCATTTACTGAAAGGTCCTGAGAAACTTCTTTAAGTTGTCCTCATGAAGACCTGAAAACTGACAATTTTATCTATGGCTCTTATTTCCACTTCACTGAAAGCTGTCCTCAGAGGACATTAACTCTCCTACACTTTTGGGTTGTGTTGGAGACATTCTAAAATGAGAAAGAGAACATGAGATGCTATCAGTGTTAAGTAACTGCAATTTCCCATGGAACTATCCACCACAGGTTTGGCTATAATCAAGTGTTGGGCCTTGATATCAGAGGGATTTGAGGCAGTATCATTTTAGGTTAATCATTATATCTGAAATTTCCAAAAACTTCAACTGATGAAACTTTGATTATAAATCTATAAATATAACAATAAATCTACAGTATTCAAATTATTATCATAGAAATACACAGACAAAGCATCAATTGATTAATATTTAAATGTTACAAAATACTGAACTGAAAAGATTTGGTCATAGAACAACGTGTAAGAAGTAGAACTTAGGTTTAGGTTAGAACTCAGGATGCATTTGAGACTCAGTTAAGAAATTGAATGGAGGGACGCCTGGGTGGCTCAGTGGGTTAAGCCACTGTCTTCGGCCCAGGTCATGATCCCAGGGTCCTGGGACCGAGCCCCAAGTCGGGCTCTCTACTCAGCAGGGAGCCTGCTTCCTCCTCTCTCTCTGCCTGCCTCTCTGCCTGCTTGTCATCTCTCTCTGTCAAATAAATAAATAAAATCTTTAAAAAAAAGAAATTGAATGGATGTCTGACTATCTTATAGGTTTGCTAAAAATCAGTGACTTTGTGTTCACGTGTGGCTATGCAGGAATTTTTAACTTTCTCTAAGAAGTTATTAGATTTGATTATATAATGGCAGTAAAGGATGAGGAAAAGCAAAGTACAAACCCCATAAAGACAAAGACACTGAGTATGAGAAAAGAGTAATAGATAAGAAGATTCAATACATTTGAGGAAAATGGGAATTGAAATACACAATGATTGTTGATTTTTTTAGATGGAGAAAACAAAACTAGCTTGCAAGAAGGAAATAACAGAAGACATGTTGTGATGTGAGACAGAATCCCGGACAAGGCAGTAACGTGGAATAAAGGAGTAGGGAGAGCATATCAGGTAATTTGGATAGGAAGGAGTTAGGAGATAATTGCTTGATAAATTTTATATGGCCCACTTAAATGCACAGATTTCTCTTCTTTAATTTATATGGAGAACAGGGTGTCCTTTCTCTTCCCTTTCTGAGCACCAGAGGTGTACTCTTTCAGACTGAAAACCTGAAAAGCTCAGGACTCAGTTGCTTAAGCACAGCTGAGAGGACATATTTCAATTAAGATTTACATTTTGCTGTAGGTAGTAGACTTTCAAAAGTGGTTTAACCATATTTTTTCATTTAACAAGAAGACTACAGAGAGTGTTTTCTGGTGTTGGTTCAGCGTCTTAAGAAAGTGAAGTGAACTATCTTAGAGGTTTTCATGGCTTTTTATTCACAGTTGCAAAAATTGCTGTTGGAGTTCTCACTATTAAGCCCACATTTCTGGCAGAAAGATAGAGGTAAAGAGAATGATATATTGTACGACTGATACTTTCTCATGTGGTTACAATATAAATAGAAAAGAGACAATAAAATATTTGATGTTGTTTTATGTTTCCTTCTTGTCAATCCCTCAGTGCTTTCTGAGATTCAAGGAAAAAGTAAATGGATATTGACCTGGCAACTATCAACACCTGTCAGTCTCTCTTGGATAACCAATATCTCTATAATCTCTTCTTCCCAGTAAAAAAAATAAAATATATTCATAACCCACAATGTGCCATATCAAGTTACTGCACCAAGATAAAATTACAATGATTTTCAGTTGTTCCAAATGGACAGAATACTCTTCCTTATGATATCATGTCTTATAAGATAGATAATTGGCTTGCTACCAATATACCCAGATGTGACTGTGGAAGAGACAGAAAAAAAATAATATTTATTTATTCCTTGGGTTGACTCTGTTTACACAGATGCATTAGTATTAGAAAAGGTTGGTTTCGGACATTGGAATGAATTTACTTAATGGGTCTGATGTAATTGTGTTGGAGGAAATTTTTAATTTCTACAAAAATTATTAGAATTCTATCTTATTATCTTTTGTTAATTTTCACATGTTAACAAAGCCAATGTTTTTTCTAGAAGACAAGATCTTAAATCCTAACAAAACTCAATTTTTTCCTTTTTTTTTTTTAAGTTTGAGAGCCTCATGTTCTGTCATGCTGCTTTAAATACCACTCAAAAAAAAAGGAGCTAAATGGGGCAGTAAGACCAGACTTTTTATTTTATTTTATTTATCTTATTTTTAATTAAAAAATTAAAGATTGTATTTATTTATTTGAGAGAGAGAGAGAGCATGAGTGGGGCAGGGGGAGGTAGCTGCAGAGAGAGACTGAGAAGTATACTTCCTAATGAGCAAAAAGCCCGATATGGAGCTAGATCCCAGGATCCTGACTGAGATCATGACCAGAGACAAAGGCAGATACATGTGCAAAATCCCTTTTTTTCTGGGAAACAATACTTTACAAGAGATGTTTGAAAAAGTACAGGGGAATCCACTTTAATAGGAGATACAAAAATTTTATTGACTTTTGTAAAGCTACAGGGATCCAAATGATGGAAATCCCAGCCCGTTTAGGTTGTGGACCACAGAGTATTCCTCTCTGTAATATTTTATTTTCTTCCATGTCTACTAACTCCAGTCCAAGTTCACTGATCTCTTTTTAGATAGTGCAAAACATGGCAAAGAATACCAAACGAGTGCCCAATATTCTACATTTATTATATCATTTCTAACATATAGAAGTGTGTTATCAAGGCTGGTTCTGTGAACGAACATAGTTACGCTAAAGTGTGTTTTGTTCTCCAAGAAATTAAATGCATGATTATCACACAATTATAAAATACTTGTGTCAAGAATTTTTATTCAAAAATTAATAAGCAGATATTAAAACTAGTTCACATGGTTATTTGGGATATAAGCAGAGTTGTGCAGCAGAAGTGCTCTGGGCCCATAATTTGGGTTATAGAATTTATGTTTTCTAATGAAATATCACTAACTTGCATTATTGTTAACAAGAATCTTGTGCATTACCATCAGTTTTCTACATTATAACCTCTTGCTCTACAGTTTGTAAATAACTTTGTCAATAGCAAGCTAGTAAACAGGGTGACTCCAATGGATTGAGATAATCTCCAGAGTTTCTGCTACATAATGCCCAGGACTCCATTGAAAGGACACCTAAGAATTTATTTTGCCCAAAAATTTGATCATTTTTTTCACTGTCCTTACCTATTTTCCAAACCTAGTCCTTTTGCTTCACCTTTCAGTCTACGAACAACCCTGTATCTGACTGACTTGTTAATTCTGGGAATGTCTTGCAGATTAGTTTGCTTGCCAGAGGTGGTTCCTCTAATTGATGTCTAAGAACCCTAATTAGTTAAGAAAACTTTTTTTAACATTTTCATTGCTATTTATTATTATTATTATTATTATTATTATTATTGCTAATATCTCTATTATAAATAATTCACAAGGGCATCTTTCTGACAAAAGACAAAGAGCTGGCTACTAGTAGAAAAAGTACTTTTGACTCTGTCAGTGAAAGTGGTAAAGGGATTTGAGAAAATAAGGCAAAGCACTGGAATTATGTGTTAAAACTTTAAATATTATAGACACATTTACTTAATTTCTAATACTGTTGTTGCTTATAATTAAATAAGATGTTTTCCATGAACCACGCATTACAGCAAATATATTGTTTATACAGATTAAATTTTCATCAAAAGGGACGCCTGGGCGGCTCAGTTGGTTAAGCAGCTGCCTTTGGCTCAGGTCATGATCCCAGCATCCTGGGATCGAGTCCCACATTGGGCTCCTTGCTCGGCCGGGAGCCTGCTTCTCCCTCTGCCTCTGCCTGCCATTCTGTCTGCCTGTGCTTGCTCTCTCGCCCACTCTCTCTGATAAAGAAATAAAATCTTAAAATAAATAAATAAATTTTCATCAAAAAATAGTAAGTGTATTTTATTGTAGGATCATGATCAGCATTTTGCAGATGAGAAAAGTGAAATTTAGAAAAGTATGTCTCTTCAAATCCCTCATACAATATCTGGCCTAGATAGAAGGATATACTATCACAATTGAGGAAGATAATTGAGATTACTTAAAATGATAAACTTTACTGTATAGGGTTTTTAAAAGTTTGCCACAGATTCAGATTCTTTTAAAATATATATCTATTTTGTGTAAAGAGAATGCACTGAGAAGTAAAAAGAAAGTGATATATCAGTGCTACCAACTAATGGCTATAATATCATCACCTTATTTATGAACAATGAAACAGTGTGCAATATTTAAATAAATTTAAATAAATTCCTATTTATTTTATATATTTATAAATTTAAATAAATTCCTATTTATTTATTATTAAAGAAATTCCTCTTACAAACAGTATGTTTTGAAGGTTGCTAGCAGGAAAGTGTTGTACTACATGGAAGTAATCAGAAAATATGATCTAAATTTCTGCTTTCAAGGGCGCCTGTGTGGCTCAGTGGGTTAAAATTCTGCTTTCAAGAAGCTATAACAGTAAGTACTGAGCATTAGCTATTATATGCTATGGATGAATAACTGAAATCTACATTTGAAACTAATGGTACACTATATGTTAACTAATTGAATTTTAAAAAGTTAATAAAAAAACCACTATTTTATAAAACAATATTCCCAACAGGCTCTTTTGCTTTAAAATACTCACTCTGTAATGAGAGTCATTACTTTTGTCCAGCAAATTCTTACATCACTGTTTATCCCTTCCCTGCTTTATCCCTTCCCAGTATCAATAAAGGCTCACTTGGATTACCTAGAAGCCATGAGAAAGCTTGTAATAGATCTGGCTGGTTTTCACCAACAATTTGACCACCATGTGCACAGGGAAGTCTATTGATAAAGGCTTTATTGCAATAAATTGCAAATACATGGATGATTTTGAATTCTCTTTCTTGAGGTCTTGTTTCATGATAATAAATGTAGGGTGGCTTATTGGAATGGATGTTATTAACATATCTTCATAGTTCTAAGTACATGGAATTGTAAAATAGATTAATGAAAGTGGCATTACTGACAACCGTCCTCATTTTGAAATCAAATTACAGTGTACTGAGCTGAGGAGGCAAAGCAGATTTGGGATTATGAGTGAAATAATTTTAAAAAATCTTAGGGGTATGATCAGACTATTGGGTAATTCAGTAGAAAAATATCAACTGATTGAGATTCTGTGTTCCCTGATTTCAGAGAGACGTTAAGATAAATAAGTAACACGAGGAGACTAGGAAGCCAAACATAAGTGATACTTTTGTGCCAGGGTGTGTATACATCTGTTTATCTTCTTGCTTTACCACTAAGGTTGCTCCTAGAGGAGAGTTTAAATATGTGTTGGAGCTAATCTCTGTGGATTACACAAGAAACCACATCCTACAGCTCTCCCTGAAACACCACTTATGATTTCAATGTAATTTGGTTTTTGCATTTTTAGAAATAACAAAATACTTTGCAAACTCATCTACTTTATTACCACCACAAGTGAGTCAGCTGACTCCACATTTTAACACAGTGACAGTCACAGAGGAATGGAGGAGTGAGTAGAGTTATCAATATATGTGCTTTAAAGAAGTATGACAGGGTAGCAGCTATTTCCAGGAACCAAAACATGGGTCAGCAGCTGTGCAGGAAAAGTGATGGAATAAATGACTCATTTCAGAGGAGTTCTATAACATATTAGTTCTATAATGGATCTTCAGCACCCAATTACCCGCTTTGATCTAAAGATAAGGATTTACAGTTAAGATCCCATTTATGATTTGTCTGGTAGGGTCTGAATCATGTTTACTATTGTTTTGACTATTACTTGAAACCTATAGTAGTACTTGGGATATGTGTTGTGTATTCTGTGAACATGTGCTATTTTTAGATTAGATAATTCCTGTCTCGAACCCCTGTTAATTTGTTTGCTTTTGTTTATTTGATAGTGCTTTCAGTAAATGGATATATCTGAAAAATTGCAAAGCCATTATTAAAATAAGTTATTATTATATATAGCATGGAATTGCACATTCCTCCTTTGAATCCGACAGAGCTTCACCATATCCTTAACAATTTGGGAAAAACACGCTATTATTTTTCTTCATAAAATTTCTCCTGTTAGGCTGTGATGGTTGTCATCAGCAGTAACTCCTCTGAAGGCTTTGTCAAAAGAGTTGAAAAAATTGAAAAGGTGTGAATGAAGCTGTTTGATGAATATAAAGAAAAGAGCATTGAAGTACAATTCACCCTCTTACTTCTCCTTCTATGCTTTCAGATGTTTGACATTTGAAAATTTTGCTTCTAGAAGAGATGCCCTATATAATTCTTACTTAAAGGAGCAAGTTGCTTTAATATTTTTTTTTATTATTCTACCATTCAAGTATTTCCATTTAAATTAAATTCAATACCATTTAAAAAAAATCAAAAGTGCAGCCAGTATTCAATTCCTGGGCTAAATAATTTTAGAAAGCTTTGTGTTATTGAACCTACGGGGTTTTTCTGTAGTTTTAACTCTTTCTTTCTGTGATTTTTCCCATTAGTCACATAAGTGACTGCAATATAACAGACATTGAGGATAAAGGACTGAATAGAACAATCCTTGGCCTCATGAAGTTGAGAATCTAGCAAGGGAGTCAAACAATTCAATCATTCAGAGACAATTTATTGAGTGTCTGGCCTAAGATGAGCACAACAAAACCCCAACCCAGAGGAATCATTTTAATGGGAGAGATAGATAATAGGTAAGCCAACTTTAAAAAGAAAAAAATCGTACTGGTTTTTCTTTAATAGTGATGCATATTTGAACTAAATAAGCACATTTTATATAAGAGCAGTGATTGAGAAGAGGTTTTGTAACTGAGTGGTCCAAAAGGGCCTCCCTGAAAAAGTCTGTTTTGAACAGATTTCTGAATAATATCAGCCAGGAAGCTGCGTAAAAATCTCAGGGATGGGTGATTTTTCCAGTCAAAAAACTGTAAAGGCTCCAAAGTCACAATAGAGCCATACGTTTCTCTAATAAAGTAACTTCTGACAAAGAATGAGAAGAAATAACTAACCCAGGTTTGAAAGAAAAGGGACAGAATTCTATGGAATTCATATTTAATTAAAGGTCTAAAGGACAAAAATACAATAGAGCAAAATTCTGGTCCCGCTGATATACCTAATGAAAGTTCATAAACAAGGTGTGGGTAGCAAAGAGTGTGTGGGAATGTTGGTAAGGACAGTGGGGAAGAGTCATCCCTGAACATATTCTTAAATGAAGCAATTCTTGTGTTGTTTTAAAGGGTAACTTGGAGTTTGCCTAATTGATTAGAAAAGGATGCCTCGGCTTATGGAAGTTCAAAGCCATAAAGATGTGATAAACTACTGCAGATATTTTCATGTATATTTGTTGTTGCTTCTAGTAATGGTGATCTAAAAACTCCTACTTAAGACAACTTAAAAATCCAGACAAAATAGCTTTTAAAGTTAAAAATATCAGAATGATTATAAAAATAAGTGAGGGATTACTGGGCCAATACGAAACACAATGAGAGCCTAGAGATATATGCCCTGAAGCCATTTTAGCTATGAGAGCATTAGAAACTGCTAAAACACACTGAGCTGTGTTTTTAATAGACACTTGATACTAGAGAAAAAAAATTCAAATCCAGCAGCAATCAAATTTGAGGACTTTGGTACAACCCAAATTTAAGTTGAGATCCCCAAAGCACAAGGAGAAGCAGAAATAAGACTAGAGCCTACCTTGCCTTCTGTGTAAACTGAGAAAGTCAACCACTGAATTTGGAGTATGATTGTCTTGTAAAGTCTCAGATATAAGAGAAAATCCTGCCAAGGAGGACCATACCATTATTATAGCTCTTAATTATTCCTACTCAATAAGAGTTTCAAATATAATGTCTTGAACATACCAAAATGTAACAAAGCACACAAAGAAAAACCATTAACAAGATTTGATAGACAAAATGGGATTAAGTATGATATTAAAATGATCAATAAAGATTGTAAAATGGCTTGAGTACTCTGCTCAAAGAAATGAGAGGGGAAGCAAATTGAACAAAAAACTGAAACTAAAAAATGATATTGAGAAAGATTTTATAAGGGAACCAAATGGATACTCTAGAACTTTAAAGATATGACAGCCAATTTAAGATACCACAGAGGTGCCTGGGTGGCTCACTTAATTAAACCTCCAATTCTTTTTCCTTTTTTTTAACACCTTAATTTTATTTTATTTCTTTCATTTTGGCTCAGGTCATGATGTCAGGCTTGTGAAATAGAGCCCAGAGTTGGGCTCTGTGCTGAGCCTGGAGCCTGCTTAAGATTCTTTTCCCTTCTTTTTCTATCCCTCCCTGTGCTCTCACTCGCTCGCTCTCTCTTGCTTGCAAATAAATAAATAAATAGATAGATAATAGACAAAGCAAAATAAAAGCAGATTATGAAAATAAATATAAAGTTTTTGAAATGAAAACAAGTTCAAAATAAAATAGAGGAGACCTACACAGCTAAAAGTTCATTCAGGAAATCTATTATTAAAGAAGTCAGTATGACACAATGTTAAGATATCAAAAGATTGGAGCATGTACTTTACAGAAAGGGTAATCCAAATGGCCACTCATAGGTAAAAACTGTTTATCTTTATTATGAATCTGGAATTAAATTAAATTAAATTAAAAATAAATTAAAACCTAGAATGGCATACTATTACACACTTACCATATTGGGAAACAGTAAAAATGTCTTGCAAGAATGTGAAAGAATGACAGTGCCCATAATAAAAACATTTGAGGTAGGTTGGACAATATTTAGAAAACTTAAAAATTAAAAAAAAAAATTTGGTCCATTCCTGGAAATACAACATTGAATTAAATGAATATTTTCACCAGGATATGAAAACAGATGATTATAGTTATTTCATTCATAACGGCAGATCAGCAGTGGTCTATTTGCACAATGTTACATTAAATAAGAGAGAATATTAACAAACTGGGAGAAGGGGCTAGGTTGTTATCATAAACAGATCTTCTATGGTGCTGATTATGTTCTATTTCTCAAAATCTTTAAGTTAAAAAATTTTCAAATTTATATCTAAATAGATAGATAGATAGATAGATAGATAGATAGATAGATGATAGATTGACAGATATCCCAAAAGCTGCAATGCTAGGCTAAGACCAGGCTTTAAAGGGCTTTTCTATATTCTACTAAATACTTTAAACCATTCATTATATTATAGCTCAGTGTTCGAATCTCCATTTGTTTCCTCAGTTTTCTAATATTTATCTTAAGGTGACCTGATCCAGACTTTTGATGACCTTTGTCTAAATATTTCTATTTTAACAAAGTCCTTTTTAATACTCAGAGACTAAAACTTAGAAAAACACTCTGATTTTTATCTCACTAGAGTGGAAAATATATGGTTACCCATTAACTAATGATATCCATGTCTACATTAGCTCCATGACATTTTTCATTCTTGGGAGCTTTTGGTTAAATGAATTTTTTTAAGCTTCCTTTAAATGAAGCTTTAAGCCATCACCACATGAATAAAATTAAAGAACTAAATGAAAACAAGCCAAGTAATAGAGTAATAGAATGTGCAGTGGAAAGAGTACAATTCTGAAATCATAAAGCCTAAATTAGTGTGATGCATCTTTACTAGCCATGTAATCATAAACCAGTTATCTAAATGTGTTAGCCTCAGTTTTTTCACCCATGAAATGGTGATGATAATACTTATTATGCAGAGTTGTTGTGTGGATGTGATGAAGCATGGAGCATGAGAGTCTCATATTCCATGCTAAAATGATAGCTATTTTTTACTTATAATAATTTAATAATAGTAATTAAATTGTTCAAAATGATAATATTCATTTATATTGAGGCATTGTATTGACTATTCATAGACACATTAACCAAAATAAATTTCATTTTACTTTACCCCCTCTGAGGCTATATATTCCTTAATTCAATATGAATCTTATTATAAATAATAATTACCATGATAAATATGCTGATTTTTCTTCTATTTATTTTTAGGGAAGTATCCTTTACTGTTGAACATAAAGAAACTTAAGCAAGTCTGTCTTATTCAAAATTTGCATGCTGCTTTCTTATGAAACTAGATTATAGAGTTGTATGAAATAAATTCATGCAGTTAAGACATTTATGTTTGGAAAACTGGGTGGTCAGTTTAGTATTTCAAAAGAAGATTTTAAATTTAAACCTTAAAACTGAGCTCTTTCAGCCTTATTTATAGATCATCCTTCATGCTTCATAAGTATTCCTTCATTGTAAACTAACTAATAGTGTTTGTCACAGTGTATATAACTAAAATGGATTTTGTATTCTATTATTTCAGATTTAGTTGCAGTTTCTACTTCCTTACTTCCTCTTTTGAAAAATAGATTAATTCTACAAAAGGTTATTTCCAGCTTTATTGAAAAATAATTGACATATTATAATTTGTAAATTTAAGAAATGATTTCTTATAACACTGCAAACTTTTAACATTGTGTAAATTTTGTACCATTTGATAAATTGGTATACATCTGCATTGCAATATAATCTACATAAAAATGTTAATACATCTACTATCTCATATAGTTGCCTCTGTTTTTTATGCATGTATTGTAAGGAATTTTAAGATCTACTCTCTTAGCAACTTTTATGTATATAGTACAGTAGAGATAAACTTCAGAGGTCTTCTGGGTTTTGTTCCAGACCGCCTCAATAAAGTGATTATTTCAATAAACTAAGTCAAATCATTATTATTATTTTTTGGTTTCCCAGTGCAAATAAAAAATTATGTTTCCCAGTGCATATAAAAAATAAACACTATACTGTACTGTTCAAAAGCATTATGTCTTTAAAGAAAAACAATGTATATACCTTCAGTAAACTAGTTCTGAGTTTTCAGTGGGTCATAAATACTGATCACAGATCACCATAACAAATACAATAATAATGAAAAAACTTGAAATATTGCAAGAATTACCAACATGTGACAAAGAGACACAAAATGAACAAATGGTGTTAGAAAAATGGTGGCAGCAGACCTATTTTATACAAGATTGCTATAAACTTTCAACTTGTAAGAATGTGATATATGCAAAATTTAATAAAGGGAAGCACAATTAAAAAAGTATGTATATATTATTAACTATGACCATCATGCTGTACATTAGATCCCCAGAACTTTTTCCTATTATAGTTGCAAGTTTGTACCCTTTGACCACCTTATTCCACCCCAGGTTCACCCCTTGTCAACTCAACTCTAAGTTTCCATTAGTTTGCTTTTTCTTCAGATTCTGTATGTAAGGGATATCGTAATACATAAATTAAAAAATATATAAAATCTTTGAAATATTTCACTTAGTATAACACCTTCAAGATCCATCCATGGTATTGTAAATGGCAGTATTTCTTAATTTTTCATGGTTAAGTAGTATTCCATAGTATATATTTACCATACTTATTTTATTCATTCATCCATTAATGGATACTGAAGTTATTTCCATCTCTTGCTTAGAGTTAATAATTTTATAATGAACATAAGAGTGCAGAGATGTCTTCGAATAGTGACTTCGTTTCCTTTAGCTATATCCCTAGAAGTGGGATTACTGAATCATATGGTAATTTTACTTTTAATAATATGAATAGTCTCCATACTGGTTTCCATACAAATTTATATCCCTATCACAGTGCATAAGTTCCCCATTTTCCCCAATATTTACCAAAATTTGTTAGTTTTAATTTTTTGGTAGTATATATTCTAATAGGTAGTAATATCTTGCTGTGTTTTTCAGAGGTAAACAAAAACAACAACATAATGACTTTGCCCTGAGTTTTTTACGTTGAGCACTTTTTAATGCTCCTGTTGGTCATTTATATAACTTTTTTGAAAAAAAAGTCTATTGAGATCCTTTTGCTATTTTTTTAATTATATAGTTTTTTCTTTTTGTATCTGATAGTTGGTTAGGGTTTGGCGTAGGCTCACAGTCAGTGTCAGGGTCAGGGTTAGTGGTTACTGTTGGGGTTAGCCCCGCTCCTGGCTATGGACCCATCTCTTCAAGGTCTCAGGATAATCCCTGGGCAGAAGGGTGTAGACCCTACACCCGATCCCACTTAACCAGCCTTAAACGGGGTGTGAACATGACTTGCCCACCAGACATCTAAACCCTCATCAGCCTGATCCTGCTTGGGTCATCTCCACCCATGATGGCATGGCCAGGTCTCTATACACACAAAGACACAGACACTCAGAGGCGCACACACACACACACACACACACACACACACAAACACACACACACACACAGTGAGAGAGAGACTGGGAAGAGACCTAGGGCTACACCAGTGGATCAGAAGGTGTGGGACTCTCTGACTCTGAGCCCCCTGGTGTCACCTTTTGATTTTATTAGCCAAAGGGCCTGAGGCGTTGGTGAAACCTGATATGACCTGCCAGGGAGGGGACGTGTCAAGCGGCGAGCTCTCTTCTCCCTGCATCCTTTCGGCTTCAGTACAGCAGAAAAACATGTCGCTTCCTTTAGGATGTTTCTAGAAATGAGCTGGACAGGAGGGTTTTCTCTTTATGGGGTGCCTGGATACGTGGGTTCCAATTCTGTTGGGCTCTGTTGTCAGGGAAGTGAGGTCACCACTGCCTGGGGGCTCCTTACCAAACTTTCTGCTCCACCAGAGCTCCCTGAGCCGCTGGTCCCCAAGCTGCTCAAGGCTCACACTCCACTCAATGCAGTGCCCATCCAGTGACCCCCATACAGCCTTCCCCCAGCCCTTGGGAGGCCTGGGTGCAGCTGCTGTCCCCACTGGAGGGAACAGAGCTGGGTTTAGACCAGGTTAGTGTTAGGGTTAGGGAGAAGAAAGACTTAGGGTCAGGTTTAGGTTTAGACCTCGTTGGGGTCAGGGTTAGCGAGGCTTAGGGTAGGGGTCAGGGTTAGGGTTAGGTTCATGGTTAGGTTTAGGGTCAGGCTCACAGTAGGGTCAGGGTTAGGGTTTCGGTCAGAGTCAGGGTCAGGGTCAGTGTTAGGGTGACTATTAGGTTTAGTGTCAGGTTCAGGATGATGGTCAGATTTAGGGTCAGGTTCAAGTTTTTGTTTGGGGGCAAGGTCATGTCAGTTCAGGGTTAGGTTTAGGACAGGTTTAGTGTCACGGTAGTGTCAGGGTCAGGGTTAGGTTCATGGTTATGGTAAGGTCAGCTTTATGTTTAGGTTCTGTTTTATGAGTAGGTTCAGGATCAGGGTTAGCTTTAGGGTTACGATTCTGTTCAGCATCACGGTTTGCATCAGAGTTAGGATTACAGTCTGGGTTAGGGTCAGAGTTAAGGTCAAGGCCAGGGTCAGGTTTAAGTTTAAGATCTGACAAAGGCAAATTTCAGAGTTAGGGTTATGATCATGGTCAGGGAGAGGTTCGGGATTATTGTTAAAGTGTGGTTAGGGTTAGGGAAGAGGTAGGTTGAGGGTTAGGGTTAGACCGGGTTAGGGTCATAGTCAGGGATAATGTTAGGGGTTAGTTTTAGGGTTAGGTTCAGCGTTAGGTTTCGGGTCAGGGTCCGTGTTAGTGTCAGGGAGGGTTAGGTTTAGGGTTAGAGTTAGGGTCAGGCTCACATTCAGTGTCACGGTTAGTGTTAGGGTCAGGGTCAGGGTCAATTTTAGGTTTAGGGTTAGGTTTCTGGTGTTTGCCTTAGTCAAGGTCAGGTGAAGTCTAGAGCCAGCGTCAGGTTTACGGTCAGGATCAGGTATTGGTTCAAAGTCCACATTAGTATCAACGACAGGGTTATGTAGTAGTCAGTGTTAGAGTAATGGATTGGATTAGGATCATAACCATAATAGAGTATTTAATGCATCCTAGCTTTCATCAAGTGTAAGATGCACTATAGTTTATGTTCGACTAAGAAAGAGAAATGCTGTCAGTTAAACTAGGATATGTCATCAAGTGCAAGGTGAGTGCCACCTTAAGAGATATTAAAATGGGGGTGGGGGACAAATCTTAGAAGAAGTAAATTGTGGTAGTAGAATAAATCATAAAGGTCCAACACTTGGATCAACTAAAGAAGTGATTATTGCTTACCATGTGCCCCAAACTATATTAAGTCCTAGAACAAGAGACGTGCTCATCTTGATGCCCCGCAGCTGTTAGACCCAAGGTACAGTGGGCTGTGGCCAACGACCAGCAGGCCCCAAGTGCCATGTGAAGACTCTAAGAGCAACTGCCTTTGAGAGAGGAAACGGTTGAGAGTGGGCTTTCTGAGGTAGAGAATTACTAGCTGGGAAAGTAGTAAAATTGACACAGAATCGGAATTGATGCCCCTACATGACAGAGTTGGTGAAACTTCCCTTCTCAGAGATCTTGAGGCTCCTCAGAAATGTATTTTTCATTTTGGACAGAACATTCAGGATAAATATGATCTGTTCGAGTTCCTGGTTCTCTCATCCGGACTGTTTCTTAAGCTTCACTGGCACAAGAAAAGGGTTTTGATAATCCAGGGTAAATCCTGACAAAAGCAAAGCAAGGTATCTATGAAAACTAACCACTCAGAAGAGAACAACAGATAACATGCCAGGCCGACCTGACCCTGCAGGATAGGTAAGGCTGGTCTGGAAACAGGGGTAGAGGGGAAGTGCCCATCTCCTGCTAGAAGAGCTAGAGAAGACCCCTTCCGGAGAGACCACCAGGAGAGGAGAGCAGTAGGTGCTTATGATGAAGAATATTTTATCAGCAGAGAAGGTCAAAATGACAAAGTTCCATGATCAGAGTAAACCTATGGGATTAAAAAATAAAAAATAAAAAAAAAGATTTTTTTGAAAGGACTTTTTTTTAAAGGAATTTAAACAAAAGTCCTTTAAAGAGACAGTTGGCTGTTTAAACCAATAGTACAACTCACTGAGAGAATCGCCGCATTATTTATTGGGGTAGAAAGGACCTGGAATGTAGAAAGACCCATTCTGCAGAGGAAAAAATAGAATCACTAACAGGCCTCATGCCTTGCACAGCCAGTGGCTAGAATACCTACCCCATCATACCCTGTGCTAGAAGGCCACTAGAACCATTTCAACTATGTTAGTTTTTCTTGGAAGCCAACAAGTGTTTGCCCAGTTAAGAGCGCGGTAACAATCAGTCACGTTATGTTATAATGATTGTCGATATCTTTAAAAGCCTTGTCAAGTTCCTTTTTGAGTAACCCTCACCCCACCCTTAGAGAAATTTATCTGTGGTTCACCTCTTTGAAGTACCTCATTGTTGTTCCACATTTACCATAGCCGAAAAACAAACAAAAAAAAAGCTTTTTATTAACAAAGTGTTCAGAAGGGGGCGCCACTGTAAACAATGAGAGTTTTCGCTGCCAGGACAATTTTGTTGCAGAAACAGCTGAAAGCAATCAGGTCAGACAGAGCCAAGGGCTGGAGGGATTTTTAAAATGACAAAAACCGAACCAAATCTAACCAAAACAAAAATCAAAACCAATGGCCAAGATTTCAAGTTTGCTACTAAAGGTATGACATTCTCCTAAGACATGCGAGTGACTTGATCACTTTATTTATATATTTATATTTGAAGAAGAAGGAACTATTTGATGCAGCAAATCCACGTTGGTTAAAAATTACCAGATATGGGGGCTCCTGGGTGGCTCAGTGGTTTAGGCCTCTGCCTTCGGCTCAGGTCATGATTTCAGGGTCCTGGAATGGAGCCCCACATCGGGCTCTCTGCTCAGCGGGGAGCCTGCTTCCCCCCTCTCTCTCTGCCTCCCTCTCTACCTACTTGTGATCTGTCTGTCAAATGGGTAAATAAGATCTTTAAATAAAGAATTACTAGATGTGAAATACATCGAGGGTATGGGAAGGAAAATGATTTCACCTGATCTGACTAGGAAGTGGTTGAAGCCTGAATTAAAGTGCCACAAAAAGAGTAGAGACCTGGGAAATATATGGGGTAAAAATCCCTAGAAAAACAGCAATAATAACTGGCTGCTCTTTATTGATCCAGATCCTGCGGTAGGCAAAGAAGAGCTGGTTTTAGCCAGAGGATGATCTGCGTTTGTCTTCATGATCTGGCATTTCCTGCAAGCCAGGCATGGGGCTCTGCACTAGAGCTGCAAATGCTGGGGGCCCTCATTGTCCCTTTTCTCTTCTCAGGGGGACAACGGGCATGTCCATGGTGCAGTGTGACAGGCTTTACCACAGGGAGATAATAGACTGCCAAGGGTAGGTGGTAGCTGGGAAAAGCCACTTAGGAACAGATTTTCAAGGGAGGTGATAGACAAGGGCAAAGCGAAGAATGAGGATGAGTGTGTCAAGTTTCAGAGTGCCAGGAGGCAGCACAGTGCATTCGGGAAACTACAGCAAGTTCATGACAACCGACAGCTGATCTGGCAGCATCACCTGGGGATGGAGGCTGAGCCCCGGGGTTAACACTGGGGGTGAGATCGTTTGTATACTATGGCGAGGAGGTGAGGTACTACACTGTGGGGGCACAGGGAGCTACCAGAGGATTTCAAATATCAGAATCGTAACCATAATAGAGTATTTCATTGCATCCTAGCTTTCATCAAGTGTAAGATGCACTATAGTTTATGTTCGACTAAGAAAGAGAAATGCTGTCAGTTAAAGTAGGATATGTCATCAAGTGCAAGGTGAGTGCCACCTTAAGAGATATTAAAATGGGGGGGGGACAAATCTTAGAACAAGTAAATTGTGGTAGTAGAATAATTAAGAAAGATCCAACACTTGGATCAACTAAAGAAGTGATTATTGCTTACCATGTGCCCAAAACTATATTAAGTCCTAGAACAAGAGACGTGCTCATCTTGAAGCCTTGCAGCTGTTAGACCCAAGGTACAGAGGGCAGTAGCCAACGACCAGCAGGCTCCAAGTGCCATGTGAAGACTCTAAGAGCAACTGCCTTTGAAAGAGAAAACGGTTGACAGTGGGCTTTCTCAGGTAGAGAATTACTAGCTGGGAAAGTAGTAAAATTGACACAGAATCGGAATTGATGCCCCTACATGACAGAGTTGGTGAAACTTCCCTTCTCAGAGATCTTGAGGCACCTCAGAAATGAATTTTTCATTTTGGACAGAACATTCAGGATAAATATGATCTGTTTGAATTCCTGGTTTCTCATTAGGACAGTTTCTTAGGCTTCACTGGCAGAAGAAAAGGGTTTTGATAATCCAGGGTAAATCCTGACAAAAGCAAAGCACGGTATCTATGAAAAACTAACCCCTCAGAGGAGAACAACAGATAAAGGGCCAGGCCTACCTGACCCTGCAGGATAGGTAAGGTTAGTCTGACAACAGGGGTATTTGGGAACTGCCCATCTCCTGCTAGAAGAGCTAGAGAAGACCCCTTCCGGAGAGACCACCAAGAGAGGAGAGCAGTAGGTGCTAATGATGAAGAATATTTTAATCAGGGGCGCCTGGGTGGCTCAGTGGATTAAGCCTCTGCCTTCGGCTCGGGCCATGATCTCAGTGTCCTGGGATTGAGCCCCACATCGGGCTCTTTGCTCAGCAGGAGCCTGCTTTTCTATCTCTCTCTGCCTGACTCTCCGCCTACTTGTGATTTCTCTCTCTGTCAAATAAATACAGAAAATCTTTAAAAAAAAAAAAGAATATTTTAATCAGCAGAGATGGTCAAAATGACAAAGTTCCATGATCAGAGTAAACATATGGGATTTAAAAATAAAAAATAAAAAAATATTTTTGAATGGACTTTTCTTTAATGGAATTTAAACAAAAGACCTTTTTAAGAGACAGTTGGCTGTTTAAACCCAAAGTACAACTCCCTGAGAGAATCGCCGCATTATTTATTGGGGTAGAAAGGACCTGGAATGTAGAAAGACCCATTCTGCAGAGGAAAAAATAGAATCACTAACAGGCCTCATGCCTTGCACAGCCAGTGGCTAGAATACCTACCCCATCATACCCTGTGCTAGAAGGCCACTAGAACCATTTCAACTATGTTAGTTTTTCTTGGAAGCCAGCAAGTGTTTGCCCAGTTAAGAGCGCGGTAACAATCAGTCACGTTATGTTATAATGATTGTCGATATCTTTAAAAGCCTTGTCAAGTTCCTTTTTGAGTAACCCTCACCCCACCCTTAGAGAAATTTATCTGTGGTTCACCTCTTTGAAGTACCTCATTGTTGTTCCACATTTACCATAGCCGAAAAACAAACAAACAAAAAAAAAGCTTTTTATTAACAAAGTGTTCAGAAGGGGGCGCCACTGTAAACAATGAGAGTTTTCGCTGCCGGGACAATTTTGTTGCAGAAACAGCTGAAAGCAATCAGGTCAGACAGAGCCAAGGGCTGGAGGGATTTTTAAAATGACAAAAACCGAACCAAATCTAACCAAAACAAAAATCAAAACCAATGGCCAAGATTTCAAGTTTGCTACTAAAGGTATGACATTCTCCTAAGACATGCGAGTGACTTGATCACTTTATTTATATATTTATATTTGAAGAAGAAGGAACTATTTGATGCAGCAAATCCACGTTGGTTAAAAATTACCAGATATGGGGGCTCCTGGGTGGCTCAGTGGTTTAGGCCTCTGCCTTCGGCTCAGGTCATGATTTCAGGGTCCTGGAATGGAGCCCCACATCGGGCTCTCTGCTCAGCGGGGAGCCTGCTTCCCCCTTCTCTCTCTGCCTCCCTCTCTACCTACTTGTGATCTGTCTGTCAAATGGGTAAATAAGATCTTGAAATAAAGAATTACTAGATGTGAAATACATCGAGGGTATGGGAAGGAAAATGATTTCACCTGATCTGACTAGGAAGTGGTTGAAGCCTGAATTAAAGTGCCACAAAAAGAGTAGAGACCTGGGAAATATATGGGGTAAAAATCCCTAGAAAAACAGCAATAATAACTGGCTGCTCTTTATTGATCCAGATCCTGCGGTAGGCAAAGAAGAGCTGGTTTTAGCCAGAGGATGATCTGCGTTTGTCTTCATGATCTGGCATTTCCTGCAAGCCAGGCATGGGGCTCTGCACTAGAGCTGCAAATGCTGGGGGCCCTCATTGTCCCTTTTCTCTTCTCAGGGGGACAACGGGCATGTCCATGGTGCAGTGTGACAGGCTTTACCACAGGGAGATAATAGACTGCCAAGGGTAGGTGGTAGCTGGGAAAAGCCACTTAGGAACAGATTTTCAAGGGAGGTGATAGACAAGGGCAAATCGAAGAATGAGGATGAGTGTGTCAAGTTTCAGAGTGCCAGGAGGCAGCACAGTGCATTCGGGAAACTACAGCAAGTTCATGACAACCGACAGCTGATCTGGCAGCATCACCTGGGGATGGAGGCTGAGCCCCGGGGTTAACACTGGGGGTGAGATCGTTTGTATACTATGGCGAGGAGGTGAGGTACTACACTGTGGGGGCACAGGGAGCTACCAGAGGATTTCAAATATCAGAATCGTAACCATAATAGAGTATTTCATTGCATCCTAGCTTTCATCAAGTGTAAGATGCACTATAGTTTATGTTCGACTAAGAAAGAGAAATGCTGTCAGTTAAAGTAGGATATGTCATCAAGTGCAAGGTGAGTGCCACCTTAAGAGATATTAAAATGGGGGGGGGACAAATGTTAGAACAAGTAAATTGTGGTAGTAGAATAATTAAGAAAGATCCAACACTTGGATCAACTAAAGAAGTGATTATTGCTTACCATGTGCCCCAAACTATATTAAGTCCTAGAACAAGAGACGTGCTCATCTTGAAGCCTTGCAGCTGTTAGACCCAAGGTACAGAGGGCAGTAGCCAACGACCAGCAGGCTCCAAGTGCCATGTGAAGACTCTAAGAGCAACTGCCTTTGAAAGAGAAAACGGTTGACAGTGGGCTTTCTCAGGTAGAGAATTACTAGCTGGGAAAGTAGTAAAATTGACACAGAATCGGAATTGATGCCCCTACATGACAGAGTTGGTGAAACTTCCCTTCTCAGAGATCTTGAGGCACCTCAGAAATGAATTTTTCATTTTGGACAGAACATTCAGGATAAATATGATCTGTTTGAGTTCCTGGTTCTCTCATTAGGACTGTTTCTTAGGCTTCACTGGCACAAGGAAAGGGTTTTGATAATCCAGGGTAAATCCTGACAAAAGCAAAGCACGGTTTCTATGAAAAACTAACCACTCAGGGGTGAGAAACATATAAAGGGCCAGGCCAACCTGACCCTGCAGGATATGTAAGGTTAGTCTGGCAACAGTGGTAGAGGGGAAGTGCCCCTTTAGGTTGGCATGGACAAAGCCCTCAATCCTCTTTCTGTGCCTTTGCGACAGTTACGAGAAGTTCTGGTAAGTCCCCAATTAATGAAAACAGTCTGCTCTGACGCCTGTTGTCCTCGTCGGCTTTTCTCTAAGAATTCTTTTTTTTTTTTTAATTTTATTTATTTATTTGAAAGACGGAGATCACAAGTAGGCAGAGAGGCAGGCAGAGAGAGAGAGAGAGGGAAGCAGGCTTCCTGCGGAGCAGGGAGCCCGATGCGGGGCTCGATCTCAGGACCCTGAGATCATGACCCGAGCCAAAGGCAGCAGCCCAAACCACTGAGCCACCCAGGCGCCCCTCTAAGAATTCTTTTCATCTGTTAGTTTGGTGGTAATGGTGGTTGTATTTTAACGGTTCATGATTATAATATTCACCTTCCGAAGTGTTGTAAATGATTTTGTTTTTGCATATGCTAAAAACCTAAAAAAACCTGTTCGATTTGAAGAAGACCTATTCTCAGAGTAGACAACCTTAAAATGTTAGGGGAGAGGAAGCATATTTCCAAATTCAACTTATTAATGCCACTTTGGTCATATGTAAGTGTTTCTAACTTACGAATGACTTGTATTTTAACAGTTTGTAATCTTGTAAAGATCCCCCCCTCCCCCACCGCATGTAAGCTACGTGTGGTTAGGTTCCTGGGCTGATCTACAAAAACTGTGTAATCCCTAATGGAACTGAAGGATAATATAAATAAAATGTAATACTTAATAAATGTTACATTTGCATGTTCTCTCAGAAAAATCTCTGTTGTGGGAATGGGACTCCCCACCTCTAAGCCATTGGGAATAGGAACTCCACCTGGGTGAACAGTGGAGGGGCAGTTGTGGCATCACTTCTAACAGAAAACTGTGCTGCCCTGTCTCCCCTCCGGCCCCCCCCCGTCTGTGTCTGGTGCCCTGACTTACGGCCTCTGTCCATTCTGATGCCCTGTTGTAAACTTGACAAAAAACAACACCATCCTTCCTTGTGTGTCTCCTCTAGCTTGAGTGGCCTCTTGCGTCCCTCCCCTAAGACAGTGCCTGCATCCTAGAGAGAATATATAGAGAACATAATTTAAGGGAAGACACAGTACATGGTTAGAACCAAGAAAAATACAAAGTAATGGAAATATCAGTGCTGAGAAGCCTAGGGGAGGGGCAGGCAGGAAAGAGTTCGTGAAACAGGTAAAAATCTTGAGTTGTGCCTTGAGGTAGCCAATACTTTCCATGGTTTATGTCTCATTTGAATTTTACAAAATCTTGTTAAAGATACTTTTCCTTGGAATGGAAGGGATTTTCATGGTCCGCTGTTGGATTCCACACCAGCCGCTGTGGGGCTCTCCCACTGCCTCCTTGGTGTGCCTCTTCCTCCCGGGGCCTCATAGTGGTGTTGTTTCCCAAGCCTAGCCTTCCTTGGGCCTCCCCCTCTTCTCTCGAAACCCCTCCCTGGAGGCAGATTTGCTCTACTCACACAGGCTCCCGTCCCACCTCACCCCCTGCCATCACCATATACCCTCCCTTTTCCATGGCCTGTTTTTATGGCCACTTTGGTCCTGCTCAGCCACAGGCCTGACCTGCCTTTCTGGTCCCAACTCTGAAGCTGTTCTGTGAGATTCTCAGATCACTGAGGGGTACGACTATATCTGTCTTCATTGCATCCCTGTAGGCTGCCACAATACTGACGTCCAGGAGGTGTTTCATAATGTTGATGGAGTGAATTAATTGACCTTCCTGTGGAATTTTTGTGATCTGCCTACTTCATTCTAGTTGTTTCTGTTAACCTTTGTTTTGGCCCTAATTCCTAATTATCTCTTTATTCATTAGCTTCTGGACATGTTTCTCTACCTCTGTGCTCTGCCTTTTTCTGGTCTTCTGTTCTTCATTCTTGATTCCTGGTATTTCCATACCCACATTTTATCATCATGCATCAGTGCTTTGACATTCTTTCGTTCTCCAAAATATGCAGAATCTAAAGACTTCATCTCAGTGAAGTTGGCCCTCCATTCCTATTTCTGCTTCTCTCCAGAAGGAAGCCTGCAGTGCACATGGCTGTGTGCCTGTCTGACCCTGCCCCTGAGTGTGTGTGCACTTACATCTGCTCCCCATCCCCTCCCCACCTCGGCAGCTGTGTACACATGGCTTTCAGAGTCCGATTCGAGCCCCGTCGCATTTCCAGACTCTCCTGTACTTTGCTTCATATTATCTGTTCTCCATTCTAAGCCCCCTCATCCCCATAACTTTCACTGTATATGTCATTCTTCTTCTAGCCATGCGACCCTGCCTTCGTGTCATTATGCCCCCAGGTCATGAGTCCCCTCAACAGTAACTGTGTCTGGTATATCATGTTTTTTTTTTTTTTGTCAATATCTGCATAGTACTGGTGCACAGGTATTAATTTCTGTGGAATTGAATGAGATGTAGGAAATTGATAATGTGACAAAACAATGTCTGTAATACATTTTCTTTATTATTCTTTTAAAGAGTCTCAGGTCATCAGTCAGTGAAGGAATTCGGGCAGTAGATGAACAAATGTGTAAACAAGAGGACATAAGGAAGAAAAAGGTACCCTCCAGTAGATTTCTTATGCTGCATGCCAGTTGAAGCCCTCTCCTCTTGTCTCCGCAAACTTGTCAGCACTATTCAGCTTTTTTTCTTTTTTTTTTAATTTAGCTTTTTTTCAAAGCTCTTACGCATGTGCATTTTATGCATTATGTCACGTTATCTACCTGAAATAAGAAGACAGAATTTCAGAGGTACCCACACGATCTCAAGATCACCCACTTTTTCCAGAACAAGAAACAGTGATAACTGTTGTCAGTGCAGCGCTTGACAGTTAATGACTGTATAAATTGTCAGCGGCCCTGTAAAGAAAATAGGCCTATATTAGAGACTAGGGGAGAAGTGGGCTTTCCAAAGCAAACTCAGGATTCTGCCATAGGTTTGCTGTTATTTTCTGATCCTGTGTTCTTTATGTTCTGGTGTTCACTTTAATTTTTTCAATTCCCAGTAGTTAGCATGCGGTGTTGGCTTAGTTTCAGGTGTGTGAGACAGGCAATGGCTCTGTACATCTGAGGGCTCACCCCGGGAGTGTGCCCCTTAGTGCTATCTCCAGTTCCAAGTGTCCCCGATATCATTCATGAGCATAACGATGTAGGGGCACAGCGGGCATTGGGAGTCTGGGCTTCTGACTCTCGCCTGCTGCTCTGTACAATGTTTTCTATGTGTATTATTAGCATATTTGTTAAAATCTCAGTGGGGAGAAGCCTGTTTGAGGGACCTTCTGTTTAATTCACCTCTGGATCTCCTCACAGCTTTTGTCCAAAGAATGCTTGTCGTGCGCTTCCAGACAAAACAGTAAGCTTTGTGAGAGCAGGGTGTATTTCTTGCTTTATTTTCTCGTGCCCCCCCCACCCCCCGTCGGAATGAATATCGAGCTCCCAGGGGTGTTCATTATTATTATTATTTATTGAATGGATGACTTTGTATTTTTTTGTTCTTTAAGGATGACAGTTTTCATAATGTCCCTCAACCTCTTTGATAATATTTGTAGTGTAAAAGGTCTTTAATGATTTGGTGCTTGGGCATATAGGTATATGCACATGTAAACTGAGAGGGCCAGTACAATCGGAAGCCAAAGTTAAAACATGAATAAAGGGCCATAAGAAAACAAATGGAGGGGCGCCTGGTGGCTCAGTTGGTTAAACGTCCGACTCTTGATTTTGGCTCAGGTCATGATCTCAGGATCATGAGATTGAGCCCCGCATTGAGCTCTGTGCTCAGCAGGATGTCTGCTCGAGATTCTCTCTCTCCCTCTGCCCCTCCCCTGCACGCGCACATGCAGTCTCTCTCTCTCTCAAATAAACAAATCTTTTTTAAGAAAATAGGAAAGAAATGCCCATAGAAAGATTCAGGATGGGGAAAAAAAGAAATAAGAGTATAGAATATGAGAAAGCAAAGTCTAGGGTTTTTTTTTTTTCCTCTATAAACTTGCAATAGAATATGGAAGTATGCTTATTCTAGAACTAAGATTTGCATTCTTGAGAATTCTGTGTTTCATAGAAATATTCAAAATATAGCATGCCCTATATATTTGAAGTTAACTTTTGGTCTTATATTTTCCTGCATTTAGCATGGGAAATAAAGATGATTAAGAGTAAAGATGGTGACGTTTTTTTGTTTGCTTAATTTTTATTTTTATAGATGTGTGTGTTGAGGCTTATACAAGTTATTTGATCAGTGGAAAAGATTGAAAAAATCTTAAATTCACAAAGTTCGAAAGAAACCTCTGCACTAGAAGCAAGCAGGTAAGCATTTTTTTTTAACTAAGTAGCACATAAATTAATACTTCACATCCAATCTAATTAGGCGGGGACGGCTTAGTTAGAATTCATTTCTGAACAAGAAGAAAATCCAGGTTTGTGGCTAGAATGTAGCTCCAGGAGAGTGGAGAGCATGAAATGGTAAAATCTATAACACGTTCCTTTAAACGCTTTGGTTATAGACCACAGTTCCAACACGTCATTATGCTTGCAGTGTAAAAGTATATTTGGAATAACCTTCCCTGAGGACTAGCAAAGTCCTGTTGATCTTTAAGGCATACCTACCATTCATCTTGGTTTTTCTCCATCTCATTTTTTTTCCTAGACATGCCCAGAGTATTACCATTGATGTATTTTGCACCAGCATTATATTATTATGAAACAGTATAGGACATATCCAGTTGAAATTTACAAACAGGAAAGGAAAAACTTATGAAATAGGAAAAAGATGATGGCTCTCTTTGTTACACTGTGATTGTCTTGTTCCCTTCCTGGTGTGAATTTTCAATCATCCAGGGTAGATGAGTGACTCAGAAAATGAGTAGTTAGGTCCTGTCAGCACTGTGAGACGCACAGTGGTGCAGTGGGAGTAGCCGGGGCTGGTCCTACACATACCAGCTGGGCTGCCTGCGTCAAGGTCGCCTGGTGCCCTGAGTGCTCTGTTGTGTGACGCTAACAGTCCCTCCCCTTGCAGGCGGAGTTAGGTTTCTAAATTTTAGGAATTAAGGTTTTAGATTTGGAAGGAACTTGAGAGACCATATGCTCCGCATGTCTCATGATGGAGATTAAGAACGGACACATCCCAAAGGAAGCGATTCTCTGGTCCTAGGTCTCTGTCCCCTTTCACATCAAGGCATTCAACTAAGTGGTCAGCCTCCACTGTGCTTGTGTCTCTAGCCCGTTGCACTCGTGCTTCTGCCCCGTTCGTCCACACATGAGATACCAGACACTTTATTGTGAAATAGGCTTTGTGTTAGAGGATTTTGCCCAACTGTGCAATACTGTAAGTGTTCTCAAGACATTTAAGTTTGGCGGGGCTAAGCTCTGATGTTCAGTCGCTTAGGTGTTTTCCATGCATTTTCAACTAAAGAGATTTCCAGCTGAACAATGGGTTTATTAGAAGCCAAGGCCGTCATAAGCCGAGGAACATCTGTCTATACTGTGCGCCTCTGTGTTTTCCTTCATTGCTTCCTGTCTCTTATTCCTTTGTCTTTCTGTTGATCTGTCACTCCACATGAAGCTCCAGTCAAATACAACTTCTTTTTTTTTTAGGTTATTCATTTATTTACTTATTAGAGAAAGCATAAGCAGAGGGGGAGGCAAAGAGTAAAGCAGGCTCCCCACTGAGCAGGGAGCCCGATGTGGGACTCAATCCCAGGACCCTGAGATCATGACCTGAGCCACCCAAGCGCCCCCAGGCTATGGTTATTTCAAGAAAAAGTCCTATTTGTGAATTCTTCATCTAGTGAAGATGAATTAAAATCAGAAAGTCAACTCTGCCACCTTTAAAAACCCAGGAACAGAAAAAAATTCCACGAGCAGGTATAACCCTATCCACAATAAATCACTTTCAATCCAGTCCTGAAAACTAATACAGAGTAGGAAGAAAGCATTACAGAAAATTTTTGTTTTCATTAATCAAGCTGGAAAATAACGGGCCTTACATGAATGCCCTTTAGGAAGACAGTTCTTATAGTTTTATGTTGATAGAAACTCACATTACATTCGAAATGCATGTTAAAACCATGACTGTAGATTCACTACCACTTTCAGTCGTCAGAAGATGAAAAATGGTCAAGAGTCACCCAAACTGAATCCTGGTTCCTCCTGGACAATGTGTTCCTAAATATTTTCCCCCTGAACTACTGTGCTCTTTCTGTATCTTACACAGCAGACACTGCGATGCACAAACACATCCAGAAGGCCTTTGAGGGCTGACAGCCTGCTGGAACAATGAGGAATTCACCTGGGTTTCTGCCTTTCTGCCGGGCCCAGAAAGTTCTGGGTAACCCAGGTGACGTGTCATGAGAATACATGTGTAGCTCACACCATATGTATTATCTCCTCAGGGTAGACACCAAAATCCATGTTCGTATATGAAAATCCGAGATGCGTACAGAAATCAAGAGTGATTCTGTCATATTGAAAGAAAAACACACTGTTGTGCTGTCACATGCCTCGTTTCTCCTTGAGTGACTGCAGGAAGTAGCGATTGCAGTCAGAAATCTCAGAAAGAAAAATTAGAGTAAGGGCAACACCTGAAGTTTATTCCTGAAAATACTTGGAGAACGACTGTGACCAATAAACCAGGGCTTAGTTCATGAGACTGTCAATGAGCTTATAACATCCCATGTCCTGGTCAAACCCTCATGTCTGGGAGATGGAGGGACGTCTTCATCTTCCAGAGCTACTATTAGGGAAAAAGTTGGAGACAATGCTGACTGAGTCCCTACCTCAGCAGGAGAGCCAAAAACACCTTGCCCCTCCATAATCCCAAATGAAAATAAACATCTTGGGGCGCCTGGGTGGTTTAAGCTTCTGCCTTTGGCTGGGATCAAGCCCCACGTCGGGTTCTTTGCTCAGCGGGGAGCCCACTTCCCTCCTTCTCTCTCTGCCTGCCTCTCTGCCTACTTGTAATCTCTGCCTGTCAAATAAATAAAATAAATAAAATCTTTAAAAAAGAAAAGAAAAGAAACATCTCATTTTACTAGTGTGCAGCAGTGACTATGCAGGAGAAATTATTATTATTTTATTATTAGATGATATATTATTATTATTATTATTATTATTGTACTATATTGTTAACCTTTTGAATTCGGACACCTAAAATTTTTAATAAAATATGAAGGCCTTTTTTTTTAAGATTTTATTTATTTGAAAGACAGAGATCACAAGTAGGCAGAGAGGCAGGCAGAGAGGGGGAAGCAGGCTCCCCACTGAACAGAGAATCCGATGCAGGACTTGATCCCAGGACCCTGGGATCATGACCTGGGCTGAAGGCAAGAGGCTTTAGCCCACTGAGCCACCCAGGCGCCCCATGAAGGCTTTTTTTTTTTTTTAAAGATTTTACCTATTTATTTGACAGAGAGATCACAAGTAGGCAGAGAGGCAGGCAGAGAGAGAGAGAGAGGAGGAAGCAGGCTCCCCGCTGAGCAGAGAGCCCGACATGGGACTTGATCCCAGGACCCTGAGATCATGACCTGAGCCGAAGGCAGCGGCTTAACCCACTGAGCTACCCAGGCGCCCCATGAAGGCTTTTTTTAAAGAACAAAAACTTCAGACTATATCTTTATCCTATCAGTTCCCACTACAACTGGCTTCTGTCTTGGCCAACATTTAGCCATTCAGATAAAGTCCGTATTTAGTGCTTCGTGTGTATGCATGTGTAAAATAAGCGGACAGTCATAAATCTTTAAGATTGTGTATAATAACCGTGAAATAAGGATTCTTGATACACAAGGTCTCGTCTGGGGAAAACAGCTGGAGAACAGTATGCAGTTTTCAAATGACGAAGGGGAAATACGCATTCGGTTATGAGAAAGGGAAGGAGAACAAGACCAAATATTAATAAAAGGGAAAAAAGCTTTTTCTGCCATCTTTCCGTGCCGCAGTAACAGTGTGAACAAATGTCCCACAGATGCCCTCAAGAACATTAACACTGCTGAAAGGGGGGGCGAAGGTCAGGTTCTTAGGAGGCCCTGCACCAAAGTCATCGTCCCGTTTCCTCACTGTGATGACGAAGCATGAGTACATTGGCAAATTTGAAATTATTGATGACCACAGAGCTGGGAAAACTGCTGTGAACCTCACGGGCAAGTTAAACAAGTGTGGCATGACCAGCCCTAGACTTGTATAACTGAAAGATCTAGAAAAGTGGCAGAATATTTCCATCCCCTCAGTTTGGTTTCACTGCATGGAAAAATTCTTCTGGCATCATGCACCATGAAGAAGGAAGAATCCAGGCAGGAGGGAAAATCCTGGGATTCCTTTTTCCTAGAAATATAATATACATGGCACGTGAAATGCCTCAATGGGGAAAAAAAAGGAAAATAAATTACAGTCAACTAATGTTTGACAAGACTCCCAAACAATTCAATGGGGGTAAGAACAGTATTTTACTCCCAAGCAGCCACATGCAAATAATGAAACAGGAGTCCTGCCTCACACCATACAGAGAAAATAACCCCAAATGCATCAAAGACATAAGTGTAAGCATTAAAATGATAAAGTTCGGGATGCCTGGGTAGCTCAGTTGGTTGGACGGCTGCCTTCTGCTCAGGTCATGATCCCGGAGATCCCGGATTGAGTCCTGCATCAGGCTCCAAGCTCCACAGAGCTTGCTTCTCCCTCTGACCTTCTCCTCGCTCATGCTCTCTCTCATTGTCTTTTTCTCAAATAAATAAAATCTTTTAAAAAATAAAAATAAAGTAAAATGATAAAGTTTTCAGAAGAAAACACAAAGGTAAATGTTAGTGGTCTTGAATCTAACAACGGCTCCTCAGCCAAACACCAAAGTACAAGCAACTTAAAAAAAATAATAAACAAATAAATGGGACTCAACCAAAATATCCCAGTTTTGTGCTTCCAAGGACCCCATTGACAAAGTCAAAAGACAAGCCACTAAATGGGAGAAAATATTTGCAGGTCATATATAAGGAACATGCATTCAGACTCTGTGAAGAATTCTTTTTTTTTTTTTTAGATTTTTTTTTATATTTATTTGACAGAGAGAAATCACAAGTAGATGGAGAGGCAGGCAGAGAGAGAGAGAGGGAAGCAGGCTCCCTGCTGAGCAGAGAGCCCGATGCGGGCCTCGATCCCAGGACCCTGAGATCATGACCCGAGCCGAAGGCAGTGGCTTAACCCACTGAGCCACCCAGGCACCCAAGAATTCTTACAACTTAAATAAAAAGACAACCAAGTTAAGAAATGAGCAAAGAGGGGCGCCTGGGTGGCTCAGCGGGTTAAGCTGCTGCCTTCCGCTCAGGTCTTGAACTCAGAGTCCTGGGATCGAGCCCCGTGCTTTCTGCTCAGCAGGGAGCCTGCTTCTTCCTCTCTCTCTGCCTGCCTCTCTGCCTGCTTGTGATCTCTCTCAATAAATCTCTCTCAAATAAATAAATAAAATCTCTTAAAAAATGAGCAAAGAACTTGAATATACATTTCTCTAATATTCAAATGTATACATTAATATATAAATGTATATATAAATATATTTTACATGATCATATATTTATATAAACATATTTATGTAAATATATTTACATTCTTAAATATGTATTTAAATATCAATAAAATATGAAATATATAATATATATTTAAAGATACATATAAGGTATATATAAAATATATGGGTCAATAAGCACGTGTAAATATGCTCAACATCACTAATCATTCGGGAAATGCAAATCAAAACCATGGTGAGATACCACCTCCCACCCACGTGGATGGCTACTATCAAAAACCCCAAAAGCAGGTGTTGGAAGGATGTGAAGAGCTGGAACCTGTAAATTGCTGGTGGGCTTGGAAAATGGCACAGCCACATTAGAAATGGTTTAGTAGCTCCTCAAAATGCAGAACACAGAGTTGCCATATGACACACCAATATCACTCCTGTGTATAGAGCCAAGAAAAAAACTATGCCCACACAAAAACTTGTGCATGAAGGTTTAGGATTTATTCGTAATAGCGAAAAGGTGAGAACAACCCTGATGTTCATCAACTGATGAAGAGATAAATAAAATGTGATCCATCCAGCCTGTGGAATATTATTCAGCCTTGAAAAGGAATAGAATTTTGATATGTGCCACGACACAGAGGAGCCTTGAAAACATTCTGCTGATTGAGAGAAGTCAGTCACAGAAGACCACGTATTGCATAATTTGATTTATATGGAATTTCCAAAATAGCTAAATCTACAGAGACCGAAAGTAGATTAGCGGTTGCCTAAGACTGGTGGTGATGGCTAAATTTTTCTTTTGAGGATGATGAAAATGTGTAGGTAGTTCAGTATAGTATAGTTAAATATAGTGAAAGCCATTAAATTGTCCACATTAGATGGTGAGTGGTATGGCCTGTGAATTATATCTCAATTAAGCTGTCATCGAAAAATGCAAAGAACTTCTCTATTTATCAAGTACAAAAAGAATGAACTTGATTAAAAACATCAAAAATGGGGAAAATAAAAACAAAATAAGATGGGAGGAATAAAATTATGACTGTTTATCATTAATTTAAATGTGTACAGAGTGACTTTTTCTATTAAAGCGCCTATCAGGAGGTTACAGATCCACGCTGTTCAAGAAACATACTTAAAATGCAAAAGGGATTGAGAATGTATCAGGTGAGGAGATACCATGCAAAAGAGAAAGCCGGAATGGCAAAATTCATCGCAGCCAAGTTGGGTCTAAAGTTATAGGTACTAAGATGAAGAGGGACATTTTTAAAGGCAGAGTTTGGAAAGAAGATGTAAAAGGTATAAGCAGGTATACATCTAACAACATAATACCCGAAGACTCTAAAAATGCAATAACAAGGTAAAATTTTAGCTTTTCAAATGGGAGTATCTACTAGAAGGAGGGAAAAACAAGGACACACAGAAAATAGACATCCTGGGGCGCCTGGGTGGCTCAGTGGGTTAAAGCCTCTGCCTTCGGCTCAGGTCATGATCCCAGGGTCCTAGGATCGAGCCCCACATCGGTCTCTCTGCTCCGCGGGGAGCCTGCTTCCTCCTCTCTCTCACTCTCTGCCTGCCTCTCTGCCTACTTGTGATCTCTGTCTGTCAAATAAATAAATAAAATCTTAAAAAAAAAAAAGAAAATAGACATCCTTATTTCCCTCGGAAAACATTTCTTTCTTACACCTAAGGAAAGCCATATTTGTAAAGATTAATTGCATACTAGGCAACAAAGGAAACCTTTACAAGCCTTCCAAATTAAAGATTTAAAGAACAGTTCTTTGATCACAATCCGGTAGAATCAGAATTAGATAACCTGGTAACAAAAAATTGAAACTACATATAAGTTAAGAAATACAGTCTTCAGTCAAAGAAGAAATCATAAGACGACTGAAGAAAATCTTGAAAGCAATGGAAAGGAGACTATTTCATACCAAAACTTACAGAAGACACCAGAAGTTATACTCTAAGGAGACTTTAGTGTCAAATGTCTTCAATTTCAAACATTTTTTTAAATAAAAGAAAGTACTCATTTAAACCCATCAGAAAAGGGCAGCTCAATCCAAAGAAAGAAAGTAGTTATAATAAAGATAAATTTTTAAACTAATAAAAAATACCAGGGGCAAATAAACTCAAAGTTGTTTCTATGAAAGACTAATGAAATAATAATAATAAAAAAAACTTCACATGCCCTATTAAGGATAAGAGAGGGGGAAGATGGGGTGTGGGAGGAGGTGGGGAGAGGGAAGGGGAATGGGGAAAGGGGGGTTTCAGGGAGGAGGGGACAGAGAGAGGGAGAGAGTTGCAAAACAGATAAGGATTGGGAACAGAGATATAAAAGCAAATGCATAATATAAAAGAATCACTAAACTGCAAGGCCCTTTATACTAATCAATTTGATAACCTAGAAGAAACGATGATTTCCTAGGAAAACAAAATCATCCAAATGATTCAAGAATGGAAAATTAAGAAGATGAGTTCCAAGATCAGACAGGTTTGCAGCTGGATAACTGTCATTCTACTGTTAAATGGCAACAGGCAATTAAACAATAATAAGTCAATTCACTTGATGAAGCTGAGCACAATTTTAATACCCAAACCTGAGAGGGAGGAACGGGGAAGCTATTAACAAATCTGGCTTAGGACAGATTAGTTAACAGAAACTGAACTAATGTTAGCAAATAACAGAAGTCAGGCATCTATCAAAGGACTATATCCTGAGACCAACTTGGATTCATTCCAGGAAAATAAAGGGAGCTCAAGACCAGAAAATCAATAAGATTTACCTCATCACTAAATTAACTGTGAAAAAACTCTTAAGACCATAGCAATAAATGCATTTGATAAAAAAATAAAGGCACCTGATAAAAGGTGAGCAACCATTCTTTATAAAAATGAAGATAAAAACAGAAGGACGTTATGCAGGAGGGATTATTAACTGGGAAGCACTAGATCAAGAGGTAGATAAAATGAGCCCATATTTGTTAAACAGTGACAGAGCCCCATGCGTGCGTGGATAGAGGCGAATGAGCTCATGGATGAGCACCAGGCTGTCAACAGGTATTATAGGGACAAAGGCAGCGGTGAGGAGAGGAGAGTCTTAACAACAGGGAAGAAGGTAAAAGGAGGATTGCAGTTAAAAATTGTGCATGATACAAACACATGCAAATAAGACCGGATATTTTCCGGTATATAGTTTTTTAAAACCCTGCACACATTACTGGAACTACCAACTCTTGCTTTCAGCTCCGCAGCCCTCGCGTGCTTTCCCAGTACCAGGATGCAGGGGTAGATCCTCCGTTGGTGACATCCTATGTCATTGTACTCCTAAAGGGACAGGTGAAACAGCGCAGGGGCTTGAGGTCGGAACTTAGGCATCGCTGCGCCCACCCCAGCTCCCTGCTCGCCCAGTCCCCACTCTGAAGCGGCGGGCACTTGGAGCTGTTAAGAAGCAGGGATCTGAGCAGTTCTCTGGTTTCCCCTGGAGCCATCTGCATCCATCATATTTCCCACAGCTCTCCCCGAGTGTTGGTGCTGGCTCCCCCCGAGTATTCCTTTAATTCCAGGCATACCCTTCTTATGACAGCACCTAGTACTCGCCGTCACAGTGGTCTGTCTGTCACATGCATCCATTGATCAACTTTGTGCTGGTTGAGGGCTGGAGCCCCCTCCTGTTAACTTCTCAAGTCCGTTTCTAATGCAGCAGCCCCTGGCACTTAAGCACCTTGTCAGTACCTGCCAAATGAATGAAATGTACTCAAAACATAGTATGAAGTCTGCGTTCTGAAACTCCTTTTTGGAGCTGTTTGCTATCATTTCCCCAGGCAATTAAAAAAATTTCCAGCCTTGCTGCCAACAACCTGAAGGGGTAAAGGAATGCCGGGATGCCCCATGGGACATGTCACTCTGGATGGTCCTTCAGCAGCAGAGACTTAGATAGCGCTCTTCCAAACCCAGCAGGATGGTGGAATGGGTACGTGGCTGAGTGCCTCCTGGGTCTGACCCTGTGTGACGCCACCCGGTGCCTGCAGCTGCCCTCTGGAAGGTGTTGCTTTTGCGGCAGAGCCAGAGGGCACCAAGCATGTGTCTGTCTCCAAAGTCCTGGGCACCACATCACAATGCCTTCCTGAGAAGCAGAATCAAGGACAGTTGCTGATCTTCATTCCTTCCTACCAAAGGTATCTCATACACCATCTTTGGAAGTTGGAGCCAGGGGGTGCCTGGGTGGCACAGTCGGTTAAGTGTCTGCCTTCAGCTCAGGTCATGAACCCAGGGTCCTGGGATCGAGTCCCACACATTTGCCTCCCTGCTCAGCGGGGAGCCTGCTTCCCCTTCTCCCTCTGCCATTCCCCCCACTTGTGCTTTCTGGCTCTCTGTGTGTCAAATAAGTGAATAAAATTTTTTTAAAAAGTTTGGGCCATACTCTTTAGCCATTCTACTTTCCCTGGGGTAATTTGCCACCTCCCTGAATTTACCTGAATCTTTCCCAAAATCTACTTATCTTCCAGCCTTCTTGACCATAATGAGTCTATAAATTTTCAATAGACAGTGTGAACTTACACTTGCTAATATTTGCATAACATGCACCTCTTTCGATCTCAAAGAAAAGCTTTGCACGCAATGGTCTCTAATCTCCAATTAGGTTCTGTTCCAGGATCCCACTGGAATTCTACACGCCTGTCCCCTAAGATCCCATAAATTGTGGTCCAGTTTCCCAGCCAGCCAAGGAAAGCACATGGGAAATCTTGCTGAAGTATGAGTAAGAGCCAACGAAAGGGAACATATTTATCTGCCTCGAATGCTGGGACCTGAGGAAAGCAAGTTTCATTACAGACAAATCAGGAAGGAGGTGCAGATTGCTTTTTATGTCACTCTGGAGTGGAGGTCTGCCATTGATCATTAAGGCCATTTCCTGCAATGCACTCACCAAAGTGATACTCACTTCGGAGTGGACAAAACTTAGGAAATGGCCAAGGGGAGCTCTGCTTACACTTTACACTCTCAGCATTTATTTGTATTATTTTCTTTATAGGGCAGTATAGAGACTTGAGACCACATTGAAAAAGCAAAGCTTGTCATCCTGTGGCCTTGGGTCAAGAATAGAGATAGTGCTGCTCATGTCAGTTTCAACCTCCAGTGGCCAAGGGTTTGATCTGATGCTCTTTCAAGTTTTCACCATAGCCTTTCTCAAGCTCAATGGCCAATAATCCCACAGGAGGAGATTTTAGGGCCCTCTCAAACTTCTGTTTTGCTATCTCTCCCCAGCCTGCTTCCTCTGCAAAAGTCACCACTTTGCCTGTGCATCTACCACCTCTTAGAGCCTTTGGAATCAGCCACGAATTGCAGTGCTGATTCCTTCCATGACCACATATTGTTTACAGGAAAACTCTTCTTCGTTATGCCTTGCCAGTCAGAGTGACGGTTTCATCCGCAACCTGGACCAGGTTCGGGAATGTTCTACACATAAATGTGAACAAATGTCTTCTGTATTGAGAGACATGTACAATCTGTAAATGGAATCTATTGAAAAACCAGTACATAGGGTACACTTATGTCCTGACCCAGCTGGAAGGAGGCAATTCATTTCTATCTTTCAGAAAATTGGTGTAACACATTGATTTTCATAACAAAGAAAGCAGTTTTGTGTCCTCTACCAAAAGACTGTCATAGTAAGCAATAAATTGCCTCTTTGGGGTGAACAAATTAATAAGATATTTTATAAATTTCAAAATAACAAAGACAGAACGATGTCTGTAATGCTAAGTGCATCCCCTTAGTGGCAGGGCACTGTGTCATGGACCACCTGAGCAATGACACATGGCGGCCGGTAGTCTGATTTGTACATCAATTCACCTGGCAACCTGTTAAAAGAAAGTCTTGCACATGACAGGCTTTCAATAAGACACTGACAAGATGGCCAGGAAGCCCCCTTCGCTGGCTTTTTCAGGTGTCCAGACATCTAGTCAACCTACCTCACCAACTCATCACCATGCTTACTGGAGTAAACCCAATCTCTTCCTTCCCCCCTGGAGATGGGAGAAGAGCCACTCACACGTTTGTATGGAATTCTCATTCCCCCTCGCTCTGTCCCAACATGGCGCTGTCCGTGTAATAAATAAACAAATCTTTATGTCACCCGGAAGTTCCTGGGTCAAATTACACAACTCGGACAATTTTGGGTCACTACAGCCTTTTGTTTTTCTCTCCACCTTAAGCCTTCTGGGTGACCAACAACTGTCTAAAACTCATGCTGCTGCCATATGCTGTTGTTCTGCTTCATCTTCCCAGTAAAGTTCAGTATTTTTCCCTAAAGTTTGGTTTATCAGTATCTCCAGCGTCTATCTCCAGCTAGGGTCATGATCCCAGGTCCTGGGATCAAGTCCCACTCTGGACTTCCTGCTCTGCGGGAAGCCTGCTTCTGTCTCTGCCTCCCATCTCTTATGAATAAATAAAGAAAATCTTTAAAAAAAATTAAAAAAACCATTTCTATCTTCCCACTTTTAAAGATTAATTCTAGGAATTATTGCTATAAATCCAGTGTCCTATCTCTTTCTTAAAAAGTCTTCTCCAGGGCACCTGGGTGTCTCAGGTGATTAAATGTCTGACTCAAAATTTTGGCTCAAGTCATGATCTCAGGATTATGGGATTGAGCCCTTAGTGAGGCCTCTGTGCTCAATGGGGAGTCTGCTTCTCTCCTTTTCCCTTTGCCCCACCCCCCCTACTCACATGTGCACACACGTGTTGTCTCTCTCTCTCTCAATAAATAAATAAACAAATCTTTAAAAAGTCTTCTCCAAAGGGAGTTTGACAAATAGTCCAGTAAGGGGCTGGAAGAAAATATTATAAGTTTTATTCATATTTCATGTCATCCATTTAACTGTTTAGCTTTTGCATGCCTTTTATAATAATTTAGTAGAGTAGTAGAGTTTATAATTTATCAAAAATTTGCTTAAATTTGTGCTATGTCCGCAAATATTTTTTGTATGTATGTATGTATGTATGTATGTATGTATGTATGTATGTATTTATTTTTGTGAAAGAGAGGTGCACAGTAATAAAAGGAGATCACTGCTCCAGGGACCCAGATATTTCCCCAAGTCCTGTTTCCTTCCATTCCCTCTGGGCTTCATTAGACCCCCTTAACACCAATCTTGTCCCTAAAACACGCCCTCTGCAGCACCAAGTTCAAATGCTTAACTCGGGCCATCACTGCAGGCTGTACCGGGATGACCTTAGGGAAAAGGGTGGTGGGTCTCACGGGTTAGCTGTGTCACCTCCATGAACAGTCCTTTGTTCTGAACAGCTAGTGCAGCCCACGTTTGCAATCACAGGCTCTGGCACCAGAGTGGGCGTAGATCCCAGCTGGCCCCTCAGTAGCAATATGGCTTTGGGAAAGTTGTGTCATTTCTGGCCCAGACTTAAGGCTCATCCATAACGTGGAGGAGAAGACAGTGTGACCCTCAGTGGGCTGTTGAAAGGATCACGAGATGGTTCGACTCAGGTGCTCCGAGGTAGCCAGCACACAGTAGGCCCACAGTAGAACAAAAAGTTGTTCTATTGATCTTATAGTTACTATTACTCCTACTAACAAAACTAACTGATCATTTGAGATGATTTTCAAGCGAAGTGTCTTCGCCTGGATTTCTAAGATTAACCTACTTCAAAATGAATTCTGCTCTACTGTGAAAAACGAGCTAACCAGCAGGTTTCTTCTGCATCTTTTCTGAACTTTTTAGGATCCTCTCTAGAGAAAGGTTCTAAAGGAAGGCAAAGTGCAGAAATACTCTTGCTTCAAAGGATGTGTAGGAAATGATTAATTTTGCCAAAAAACAGTGCCTTGAACATAAAAGATGTTTGACGAAGCTCACTGTAGACAGTGTATCCCTCCAGGATTCATAAGTTGAAAACTCAATGTCCAAAGGGACATAACTAGGAGATGGGGTCCTTGGGAGATGTTTAGGTCATGAGGGTGGAGTCCTCATGGGCGAGATTAGTGTCTCCATAAGAGAGACCCCACAGAGATCCCTCGCCTCCTCCACCTTGGAGGTTATAGGGAGAAGATGGTCATCTGTGACCCAGGAAGTGGGCACTTGAACAGACACGGAATCTTCCAGGGTCTTGATCGTAAACTTCCCAGCTTCCAGAACTGAGAGAAATAAGTATGTCTTTAAAGCACCTAGTTTATGGAGCTCTTGTTACATCAGCCCAAACTAAGGTAAAGCTTGTCTCTTATACTGAAAAATAACACAAATGTTAACAACAATTTAAAAAAGGAACATTGTGGCCAATGACATGTAAGGAACATCATCTCTCCTCTACAGAGCCAAGAGCTTAATTAGTTTCGGGCAACTCAGTAGAGTATGATTAAACCAAAGAGCAGCAAGATGTCTAAATGCTCAAGTCCTCTGCCTCCTACTTTTCTGCCAAAACAAAAGAAAAGCCCTAGGCTGGTTTTGGATACCACCAAGCACAAAACAGCCAAATTCCAAATTAAAAAGCTCTGGGGTTTAATTGTGGATGTATGGAATTACATAGAAGCGCTCTTTGATCATTCCAAAGGATGTTTCCCTCAAAGGTTACAAATACATCTCAGCCTACCAACCATCTCAGGCCTACCACAAAAATTATATATATACACTTTTAGCATTTTAAAATGTGTCTAAATTTCAGTTTCGGATCCAGTTTTGACTATCGTTATGGGCTTAGTTGGATGCCCCCAGATTCCTACGTTGACGTCCTAACACCCAGCATCTCAGAATGTGGCAGTATTCAGAGACAGGATTTTTAAAGAGGTGATAAAGGGAAAACGAGCTCACTGGGGGTGGGCACCAAGCCAACAGGACTGGTGTGCTTACAGGAAGAAGAGATTAGGACACAGACAGTACAGACTGAAGGACAATCGTTTGAAGACAGAGTGGAGAACACAGCTATCTGCAAGCCAAGGAGAGACGTTTGAAGAATCGAACCCTACTGCCACCTTGATCTTGGACTTCCAGCGCCCAGAACCATGAGAAAATAAATTGTATGTTGCCTAAGCCACCCGGCTGTTATTTTGTTTACGACAGCCCATGACTCATAAATTTGAGGACCTCCCCCCCAGACTTTATCCTGAAGTTCTGTTTCAGCTTCAGGGGCTTGTGTAATACTACTGTATCAAGGAGGGAGGCTCCTGCCATTCCCTGCACTGGGTCATTGAGACACTGCACAGCTGTCCCCAGGGCTGGCTACATAATTTACAAGCCCCATGCAAAATGAAGATATAGGGCCCTTTGGGCAAAAACAGGGAGGAAGTGTTTGTTAAAGGTACTAAACTAGAAAGCTCATTTCCTCCACCATCTGTCTTCTGAAGGGGCATGGCTGCTGTTTTCTATTTGCATTTAATGTCATTCCAAGCAAATAAAAATTTTATAATGTGATTATGGGCATGATTTATGCCATTCATCTTCGCAGGGTGCAATGTCAGTGTTAAATAATTCACGCAGGGATTCCACAGCTGGGGCACACCCACGTGCCCTCTTCTTATCAGAACCGTAGAAATCCTGCACAAGACCAGGTCTGCCATCTTTACCTCACCTGGGGACTCACACCTGTTCCACCAACCCTGCTGCCCTCGGCTTCCTGATGAGTACGGAACTTGACAGGATCAGGAGCCAGGGGCTGCCTTTCTTTCCCTTCCCTCCTAAGTCACCACTTCCAAGGCTTGGCTAACACAGGGAGGTGACATGAGTGAGAAAGGACAAGACAGGGTTCTGGGCTTCTCACAAGAGGCCACCGCCTCCTGCCGATGCTCAGAGCAAGCTCTGGTCTGTAGGGAAGGCGAGCTCCGGTTGACTCGGTCATAGACATTACGTGGTCAGTGAGTCTCGTGACCACCACTCACGAGGTGTCCATTTCCATGCTGTGCTCACCGGGCAGGGCGAGCAGTACATGCAAATGAGCAGTACAGGCAAGGAATGGTGGATACCCACAGTGGGCTGTCCCCTCCACTATGTACGTGCTCCACTATCCCACCTGTTATGCCCCAATAATGGGTCCATGATTAAAAGAGCGAGACTGATACAAAGCGAAGGTCAAACAAAGCTTTATTTTGCACCAAGCATCAAGAATCAAACTGACCAGCCAGGGCCGCTTTTCTTACAGAGAAGTCAACCCCTCTCTCCTTTACAGACTAGCTTTTAAGGACATAGGCCATGCGGTTGGGCCTGGTCATGCACAGGTGGCCAATGAAATTGTAACACACAGAGAAAGCTGCACAGTGATGCTAGGTGACCAATTGAATTACAACTTACCTTTTAGTAGATATTTGACCTAGCCTATCACCTTGGTTAGGATTTTCGCCCAAAAGACTCACAAAGGGCGGGACCCATACTCCTTGGTAGCTAGGGAGACAGTATGCAGCCCTCCACTGATCAGATGTCTTACCTGGCCTGACCCACCCTTGTATTTGGGCTTTGTTACCTGAGGTTGATTTCCGGGACTTGTTTTTAAGTAAGTCCCCTGGGAGAAGAGGAGCAGGGACAGCTTAAGGGTTAAACAACAAGGTTATTGTGTAACCTCAATGGAAGCCTCTGGCTAAAATATAAAAATATAAAGTAGGTCCTTACACCACCCACTTCGCTCAAAAAACACAAAGTCAAAAATAAAACTGAGTAATTCCTAGACATTGAGAGAGAAGCACACTGACTTCACCTTAGAACCCTTCTGAGGGCGGTGCTTGGCAGGGTAGGGGGGTGTGAGGGGGTTGGGGGTGGATAATGGGACCTCTGAGGGTGTGGCCAAAGGTCAGGGCCATTTGGGAAGGGGCTTTCTGGGGGAGGGTCCCTTCTGGGAGCAAAGCCCTGGGTGGGGGCATTCCCTCTGGGGGCAGGGCTGGGAGCAACCCCAGAAACCTGGCCCACAGAGAAGCTGGTCCTTTCTCTCCCTCTGCCCCCTTTCCCCAGGGACCCCTAGGCTTTGGAGACTAAAGTCAAAATTAAAGCCATATGTCTAAATGGTTCATACTGTGGTTGGGTAGTGTTTTTAACATATTAATTGACTGGTTTTTCTCAGTATTTGTCAAACCTTAACCAACTCAAGGCTTTCTTTTAAGTAGCAGCCCAAGGCAGGCCGTTCAGTTGGGTCAAGCTGTTTGGTGATTCTTTGTAAAAACCCACCCTCTTGCGCTGCTCAGGAGGGCAGTGTTGCGTCCTAGGATAAACATAAATATATATCAAATGTGTTTACAAGTTATATTTATATGTATACATTCAATTCTCTGTTTACATATATATGTATAAAATAAAAATATAAATATTGTTTAAAAGGCTGTTTTCCGGGGTGCCTGGTGGCTCGGTGGGTTAAAGCCTCTGCCTTCAGCTCAGGTCATGATCCCAGGGTCCTGGGATGGAGCCCCTCATTGGGCTCTCTGCTCAGCGGGGAGCCTGCTTCTCCCTCTCTCTCTGCCTGCTTCTCTGCCTACTTGTGATCTCTGTCGGTCAAATTAATAAATAAAATCTTTTAAAAAATGCTGTTTTGCAGGGAACCTGGGTGCCTCAGTCCTTAAAGCGTCGTTTTTCCACTCAGATCATAATCTTAGGGTCTTGGGATGGAGGCCTACATTGGGCTCCCTGCTCAACAGGAAGACTTCTTCTCCCTCTCCCACTCCCCTGCTTGTATTCCTGCTCTGTCTCTCTGTCAAATAAATAATTTTTTAAAAAGAAATACTTTATTAAAAAAATATATGTAAAATGCTATTTTGCCCTCTATCCTGGTAAGATTGAACACATTCCTAACAAGAGATCTTTCTTGACTCCGTGATAAAAATTTAACATTGTCTTAATGAATCCTCACAACATCCGCCTCCCCAACCCTTCTCAGATGTTACAATTAAGGTTCAGTGAAGTCCAAACACTGGGCCTGAGGTAATATATCCAGTATGTGGCCTCTTGGCATAGTCTAGCAGCCAAAATTGGGGGCGAGGGTGTTTGAGTGTCGTTGGCCAGGATGAAAAAGCTGAAAGATGAAAAGAAGGGTAGTCTTGCTTTTTGTCCCAAAAAAAGAAGATTTAGAAAGAAAGAGACCTGTCACCCAAAGGAGGAGGCTCCCCACTGATCCCGGCTGGGCAGGAGTCAGAGCAGAAGGAAAACTCCCATCACCAAGGAGAATGGGCTTCTCCTTCATACAAAAGCATAGGATCCCTCTCACCTGATATGTTTCTGTCCCATAGTCATCCCCCTGTGCCTGCCCCATAATAGCATTCACAGGAAATGGCTGAGAGATACATTCAACTTGCAGAATTATAGCAAATAAAGTAATCTTTGACCCATCCTGGGAGCTTCTGATTACTGGGAGGGGCCAAGCCATCCTAGGGCAAGTGCACTCATTTCAAGAACCAGTAAAATGACTCCAAGAGTATCATAAGGGCTAGTGATCATGACTGGTCCAGAAATATTTCTGGGAGTCCCTTTTAACATCCCTCCCATCATTTCTTCTCATCTTCAAGGGAATGGTACTTAGGTATTCTGAAAGAAATATGCATGACTAGTAAACTGTGTGTGACCCCTGCTGCCTAATTCATCCCTCACCAGCCATTAACACTGATGGTTTGAAGGATGGCTACTCCCCTGGCAGGGCAAGAGCTAAAGCAGAACGTATGGGGCGAGGCGGCTCTTCCCCCTGGATATAAATAATTAAACCCAGTAGCCACCCTTCCTGCCTGGCCACTGTCATTTAGGTATGGCTGATTATCCCTAAATGGGAATGAGATGGGGGCGGGGGTGGGGGAGGGAAGCAGGTGATGGTCAAAAAAACTACAGTAGCTGCCACTGAGGGTCCAACCTGGCATTAGACTGAGCTCAAGTCCTGATTCCATCATATACGAGCTGTATGAACTAGGAAAACTGAGTTCAACTCTCGAAGCATCTGCTTTGCCCCCCCCCTTGGAGTGAGAATAGTCAGTAGTATTGACTTCAAAGGGCTTGTTAGGAGGATTAAATTAGATACTGTTCATTTAGCACAGTTCCTGGCCTATAGAAGGCACACACAAAAGTTGATTATCGTTTTTATGGACCTCCAACTTTAAGCCTTCTATAAAGAACCAAATGATATCTCTGAAAAATACCAACTGCCTACAAGGTTGTAGGGAAAGTGGTATCTATGTTGACCTGATTAGAAAAAAGTGGAAAATCTCTCTTGTTTAAGCCTTGTTGAAAATTTTCTAAACTCTGTCCACTCTTCTGCTTTAGTAATTAGAACAAACGGAGACTCGTGATTTTCTGATAATTGAGTTGCTCGTTGTAACGCAGGGCAATTCGACATTAGTGTTTATTTAAAAAATTACCGCAAATGAAGATAAATGGTGAGACGTGCACTAAATTTGATGAAAATCCTGACGAGAGTGTTTCTTCTTGGGATTCTCTCTCTCTCTTTTTTCTCCTATGATCTGAGAGCGGATTACATTCTACTTGGGTGATGGCTCAGGTCAAATGTGTGGTTTTGCAGGTGCCTAGCCTTTCACAGACAATCTTGGAAGAACCATCATTGTCTCTGTAAGAAAACGGAGGGAAAGATGTGATTTTAACACTCAGCCTACAACAGTTCAACAATCTACCAATGTGAATTTAGAAACGCTGAGCAAGTCCCCCTTCTAGTAACGAATATCTCTCCCGTTTTCTTATAATACCTGAGTTTCTACAACTGAGCAATCTACTCTTTTGTGTAAAACAGCTTCCCAAAATTGTTTCTCCTTTAAACGCAAGTGAACTTTGGGGACGGCACTCAGATCCCTTTCTTTTACTGGACAACTGTGGAGCAGGGGTTGGGTGTGCTTCAAGAGGGAAAATATCCACAAGGGGACAGAAAAAGGACATAAATGTACAAAATCCCATTTTCCAAGAATGTAAAAAGCTAACTTCCAGGGGAGCCTGGGTAGCTCAATTGTTAAGCATCTGCTCTTTGGCTCAGGTCATGATCCCAGGGGCCTGAGAATCCAGCCCCGCATCGGGCTCCCTTCTCAGAGGAAAAACCTGCTTCTCCCTCTCCCACTGCTTGTATTCCCTATCTCATTGTGTCTCTGTCAAATAAATAAATAAAATCTTAAAAAAATGCGAACTTCCAATATTTATTTTTTTTCCTTTGCTCTAAATATCTCAATATTCACTTGTTGAAAGCAATTGATTGAAGCCCTGGGAAGAAGTGGTAGATTGAAACACTCATCAGAGTTGTTTGTGCTGCTTTGCAGGGGTCTGGCTGCACTAAATTATTTCAAGAAGTATTAATTATCTAAGTCACTCAGAAGAATCCATTTACCTATTTCATTTTCTTTTTTTGAAGAGAATCTTTTTTTTTTAAGATTTTATTTCTTTGTCAGAGAGAGAGAGGGAGCAAGAGCGAGCCCAGGCAGACAGAGTGGCAGGCAGAGACTGAGGGAGAAGCAGGCTCCCTGCCGAGCAAGGAGCCTGATGTGGGACTTGATCCCAGGACGCTGGGATCATGGCGTGAGCGGAATGCAGCTGCTTAACCAACTGAGCCATCCATGCGTCCCCCTATTTCATTTTCTGTGGTTCTTGATCCTTACCCCAAATTCTCACAGGCCTCCGCAGCTGGTACAGAGTCCACTCCCATAACTATAATCCCTGTCCCATACTCTCACCTCCATCATACATCATACATACTTGATAAAACCGCACCCTGATAAAAACCCAAACTTCTGTCCACCCTATGTCTGCCCCTGGCAGCTGAAGGTGGTTGGTGAGAAAAGCAACAATGCTGGAAGCTTTCACATTAAATTTTTTTTTTATTTTATTTATTTATTTGACAGAGAGAGATCACAGTAGGAGAGAGGAAGGGAAGAGATCACAAAAAGAGGAGAAGCAGGCCCCCTACTGAGCAGAGAGCCCAATGTGGGACTCGATCCCAGGACCCTGAGATCATGACCTGAGCCGAAGGCAGCGGCTTAACCCACTGAGCCTACCAGGCGCCCCTTTCACATTAAATTCTCAGCCACAAATCCAAGTATGTTTCTCTGACCGACAGAATCTCCATTCTTCTCGTGAAATATTTTGACTATTTCACATCTTCTTTCCTCCAACCTTAAGCCAGGGCTTCTCAACACTGGCCACACTTTTGAATCACCTGGAAGACTTTAAAACACAGGAGTGCCCACCTCCAAAGGACCTGATCTAATTGGTGTAGAACCAATTAGATTAATATCCAATTAGGGTCTGGATATAAGTGTGCTTTTAAAATTCTCCCAGTGATTCTAATGTACAGCCATTTTGTTCAGAGTGAGAATTGAACACCTTCCATCAGATACAGCTGATGACCGACCATTCTGATGACTTCACTGAGAAAAGTAAATTGAGGGCACCTGGGTGGCTTCAGCTCAGATCCTGGTCTCAGGGTCTCGGGCTCTCGCATCAGGCTCTCTGCTCAGCAGGAAACCTGCTTCTCCCTCTCCCTCTGCCTGCCTCTCTGCCTACTTGTGATCTCTCTCTCTCTCTCTTTCTCTCTGTGTCAAATAAATAAATGAATAAATTATTTTAAAAAAAGAATGAAAAACAAACTGGGTGGGTGTCTAGGTGGCTAAGTGGTTAAGCGTGTGAATCTTGGCTCAGGTCATGAGCTCAGGGTTATGGAGTCGAGCCCCATGTCAGGCTCCATGCTCAGCGGGGAATCTGATTGAGATTCTCTCCCTCTCCTTCTGTCTCTTCCCCCTGCATGTGTGTGCTCCTGCTCTCTCTCTCTCTCTCTCTCTCTCTCTCTCAAATAAATCTTGAAAAGAAAAATCGGTAAGGAAAGAAGACCCACAGAATCCCACTAAGTTTACCTGGGTGGAACCCTTACTCCAATCCCTTCTGAGTGAGGACATGCCCCTCCACTTGGGATTTCTTCTCATTTCCCTGATCTCTGAGTATGAATGTGCTCCAGGACCCAACCTCAGACTTCTCCTCTGTCTACACTGAGTCCTTGGTGACTGTCCCTCTTCTACCATCTATCTCCTGATGACTCCACATCTCCACCTCCAGTCCAGACCTGGATTTTGAGCTTTCTTCCACTGCCTGCTTTCCAGATCTACCTAGATGAGTTAAACCCAACATGTTCAAAACCAAGCTCTTATTCTTCTCGAGCTCTGCTGGTCTTGCAATAGCTCAAACAGGAAACTGTAGAGTCATTCTTGATTCATCTCTTTCTTTCACTGCCCACATTTAATTCTTTGGTAGAAACTGTGGATTCTATCTTCAAAATATATTCTAAATCTGACCAGTTCTCCACATTTCAGTTACTCCCACTGTGGTCCAAAACACCGTCTTCTATGAGTTATTGTAATAGTCTCCTATCTGGTCTTCTGGATTCCATCTTTGCTCTGTTCTAGTTTATTTTCCACTCAGCAGTTAAAGCAATCCGTTTAAGACAAAAGTCAGACCTTGTTATTTCTCTGCTCTAAGATCTCCAATGGCTCCCCACTTCACTCAATACAAAATTCAGTCTTACAAAATTTAACACTCAACTTCCTTCTCAATTCATCTCCTACCTCTTCACTCAGCTGTCTCTGCCTCCGCTCACCAGCCTCCTTAGTGTTTAACAGAGTACAGCAAGTGCGTGCCTTTCTTGGGGCGTTGCACTTGTTTCCTCTTCTTAAATGTACCCGTCTTGTTCTCTGAATCCACTCAAGGGTCTGCCAATGTCTTCTTATCAGAGTAATCTCCCCTAACTGCATACACAGCCAGCACCAGCACCATCACAATCAACATAGTTTCTGTCCCTCTCTACTTTTGACTTCTTATCAACAGCTGACATATTATATATTTATTTATTTACTGTCTGTTCTCTCTCTTCTATTTGAATGCATGTGCTATAAAAATGGTATTTGTGGGTTTTTTTCCTTATTTATTTTGTGTTCAGAAGAGGATTTGATACATAATACTCAGTACATAATTGTTGAACGAATGAATGAATGAATGAATGAATCAATGGAAATATCAGGTTATCTCAATCATAAGAGAGATTTCTCTCAAGCTTTTTCTATAGTATTGCCCTATTTCATTCTCTGCATCTCTGGGTTGATTAGTAGATAAAATCATCATGTAAAATCAGTTTGAGCAAGGTTGGATCCTTAAGCTTCTATGTCACCTAGGACTCCAAATGTCACGGTGTACCATGAACATTTGCCTCCAGCCTTCTCCCCCATATTTTGGTCATGGTTCAGCAGCTGTGGCATCGTTCAGCTTTCTTTTCCCCTCCCCTGTCTCAGTTCCAGGAGGTCCTCCTTGGCTTTGGGCCCCCTTCCTGTGGGTGATGAAGGCAATGTAGGGAGAAGCAGCAGCTTCCCTGACTCACCCCTGCTTTCTCCATTCATACTGATCCAGTAACGCATAGCCTGTGCAGTACAGGGCTGACCAGGTCAGTCTCTGCCACCTTAGGACCTCATTTTTGTTCCCTGCGGCAGCTTGGCCATTTGCAAAATCAGAAATTGTAAAAGTACAAACAGGAGACAATATGCCATATTTTATGGATTTTAAGATGCCTCTCCCCTCCCATTTTCTTTCACATCTCCAATGTCAGGAATTGTCTTATAGTTGGGGCTGAGCAGGTGGAAGTCCCTATAAAGTTACCACAGCTTGACCCTGTGCCATGTGGTTACTGCTCCTAGGGCACAACTGATCATCTACATCCCTTGGCATGCCAAGCCACAGGCCTTTTGAGGACCATTTAAAGAAAGAAAATAAACTGGTTATTATATGAAAATCTCAGATAAGGAAAAAAAAAAAGAAAAAAGAAAAAGAGAAACCCTACCAGCATCAAACCAAGCAGAATGGATGACCTCAGAATACTTTTATAAGAAGTGTAGCATGCAAAACAATCTTGAGAAAGGAGAACAAAGCTGGAGGTATCAGTTTCTTGGATTTCAAGATATACTACAAAGTTATAGTAATCAAAACAGTAGGGTACTGGGAGAAAATATACGCATAAATAAACGGAAACAGGATAGAGAGCCCAGAAATAAATCCACAATTATATGGTCAATTAATCTTTGACAAAGGAGGCAAGTATATGTAACAGAAGAAAGTCTCCTCAAAAACAGTGTTGGGAAAACTGGAGAGCCATTTGCAAAAGAATGAAACTAGACGACATTCTTTTACCATACACGTAAAGAAACTCAAAATGGATCAAAGATCTAAATGTGAAGTGTGAGGTGTGCCTGTCTTGCTCAGCCTTTACAGCATGTGACTCTTATTCTTGAGGCTGTGAGTTTAGGTCCTACGTTCAGTGTAAAGCTTACTTAAAAAAAAAAATTAAATGAATAAATGAGAGCCCTGAAACCATAAAACTCCTAAAAGACAATAAGCAGTAATCACTTGGAGATTGGTTTTAGCAACATTATTTGTGGGTATGTCTGCTTAGGCAAGGGAAACAAGAACAAAAATAAATTATTAAGACTACAACAAAATAAAAAGCTTTTGCACAGTAAGGGAAACCCGCAACAAAACCAAAAGGGAACCTACAGAATGGGAGAAGACAGTGGTGAATGATAAATAAAATAAAGAATTAATAACCAAAATATGTAAAGAACACACACACACACACACACACACACACCAAACCCCCAAAAAACCCAAACCCCAACATATAATCCAATTGAAAAATGGGCAGAGGACTTAATAGACATTTTTCCAAAAAATACATACAGACACCCAATAGACATGTGAAAAGATGCTCAATATCACTCATCATCAGGAAAATAAAATCAAAACCACAGGGAGATCTATCACCTTATACTTGTCAGAATGGCTAGTATTAAAAAGACAAGAAAGAACAAGTGTTGGCCAGGATGTGGAGAAAAAGGAACCTCTGTACATTTTTAGTGGGAATGTAAATTGGTGCAACAACTGTGGAAAACAGTATGGAGGTTCCTCAAAAAATTAAAAATAGATTTACCATATGCTTTAGTAATTCTAGTACTTGATATTTACCCAAAGGAAATAAAAACACTTGATTCAAAAAGATATATGCCCTCCTAGGTTTTCTGCAGCACTATTTATAATAGCCAGTATATGGAAGCAGTTCAGGTGTTTATCAGTAGATGAATGGGTAAAGATATGGTGTATATAGATATATAATGGAATATTATCCAGCTATAAAAAAGAATGAGATCTTGCTATTTGTGACAATATGGCTGGATCTAGAAGGTATTAGGTTAAGAGAAATAAGTCAGACCGAGAAAGGCAAATACCATATGATTTCACTTCCTTTTTTTTTCTTTTTAAGATTTTATTTATTTATTTGAAAGAGAGAGAGATCACAAGTAGGCAGAGAGACAGGCAGAGAGGCAGGTGAAGCAGGGTCCCCACTGAGCAGAGAGCCCGACTCGGGGCTCGATTCCAGGAACATGGTATCATGACCTGAGCCAAAGGCAGAGGCTTTAACCCACTAAGCCACCCAGGGGCCCCTGTAATTTCACGTCTATATGGAATATAAAAAAAGAAACAAGTGAACAGACAAAAAAATAAAACAGAAATAGACTCTTAAATACAAAGAACAAACTGGTCGTTATGGGAGGGAAGGTGGATGGGGGATGGGTGAAATAGGTGAAGGGGATTAAGAGGTACAAATTTCCTGTTATAAAATAAATAAAATAATTTCTTGTTCTTATCTGGAGATGAAAAGTACAGCATTGGGAATACAGCCAATGATATTATAATAAGTTTATATGGTGACGTGATGATATACTTACTGTGGTGATCACTGAGTAATGTATAGAATTGTCAAATTACTATGTTGTACACATGAAACTAATTTAACATTGAATGTCAGCTATATGTCTAATAATAATTTTTTTTTCTTTTTTTTTAAATTTATTTTTTATTTTCAGCATAACAGTATTCATTATTTTTCACCACACCCAGTGCTCCATGCAATTCGTGCCCTTTATAATACCCACCACCTAGTACCCCAACCTCCCACCCCCCACCCCTTCAAAACCCTCAGATTGTTTTTCAGAGTCCATAGTCTCTCATGGTTCACCTCCCCTTCCAATTTCCCCCAACTCCCTTCTCCTCTCTAACTCCCCATGTCCTCCATGCTATTTGTTATGCTCCACAAATAAGTGAAACCATATGATAATTGACTCTCTCTGCTTGACTTATTTCACTCAGCATAATAATCTCTTCCAGTCCTGTCCATGTTGCTACAAAAGTTGGGTATTGGTCCTTTCTTTTTTTTTTTTTTTTTTTTTTTATAAACATATATTTTTATCCCCAGGGGTACAGGTCTGTGAATCACCAGGTTTACACACTTCACAGCACTCACCAAAGCACATACCCTCCCCAATGTCCATAATCCCACCCCCTTATCCCAAACCCCCTCCCCCCAGCAACCCTCAGTTTGTTTTGTGAGATTAAGAGTCACTTATGGTTTGTCTCCCTCCCAATCCCATCTTGTTTCATTGATTCTTCTCCTACCCACTTAAGCCTCCATCTTGCATCACCACTTCCTCATATCAGGGAGATCATATGATAGTTGTCTTTCTCTGCTTGACTTATTTCGCTAAGCATGATACGCTCTAGTTCCATCCATGTTGTCGCAAATGGCAAGATTTCATTTCTTTTGATGGCTGCATAGTATTCCATTGTGTATATATACCACATCTTCTTGATCCATTCATCTGTGGATGGACATCTAGGTTCTTTCCATAGTTTGGCTATTGTGGACATTGCTGCTATAAACATTCGGGTGCATGTGCCCCTTTGGATCACTACATTTGTATCTTTAGGGTAAATACCCAATAGTGCAATTGCTGGGTCATAGGGCAGTTCTATTTTCAACATTCTGAGGAACCTCCATGCTGTTTTCCAGAGTGGCTGCACCAGCTTGCATTCCCACCAACAGTGTAGGAGGGTTCCCCTTTCTCCACATCCTCGCCAGCATCTGTCATTTCCTGACTTGTTGATTTTAGCCATTCTGACTGGTGTGAGGTGATATCTCATTGTGGTTTTGATTTGTATTTCCCTGATGCCGAGTGATATGGAGCACTTTTTCATGTGTCTGTTGGCCATCTGGATGTCTTCTTTGCAGAAATGTCTGTTCATGTCCTCTGCTCATTTCTTGATTGGATTATTTGTTCTTTGGGTGTTGAGTTTGCTAAGTTCTTTATAGATTCTGGACACTAGTCCTTTATCTGATATGTCGTTTGCAAATATCTTCTCCCATTCTGTCAGTTGTCTTTTGATTTTGTTAACTGTTTCCTTTGCTGTGCAAAAGCTTTTGATCTTGATGAAATCCCAATAGTTCATTTTTTCCCTTGCTTCCCTTGCCTTTTGCGTTGTTCCTAGGAAGATGTTGCTGCGGCAGAGGTCGAAGAGGTTGCTGCCTGTGTTCTCCTCAAGGATTTTGATGGATTCCTTTCGCACATTGAGGTCCTTCATCCATTTTGAGTCTATTTTTGTGTGTGGTGTAAGGAAATGGTCCAATTTCATTTTTCTGCATGTGGCTGTCCAATTTTCCCAGCACCATTTATTGAAGAGGCTGTCTTTTTTCCATTGGACATTCTTTCCTGCTTTGTCGAAGATGAGTTGACCATAGATTTGAGGGTCTATTTCTGGGCTCTCTATTCTGTTCCATTGATCTATGTGTCTGTTTTTGTGCCAGTACCATGCTGTCTTGATGATGACAGCTTTGTAATAGAGCTTGAAGTCCGGAATTGTGATGCCACCAACGTTGGCTTTCTTTTTCAATATCCCTTTGGCTATTCGAGGTCTTTTCTGGTTCCATATAAATTTTAGCATTATTTGTTCCATTTCTTTGAAAAAGATGGATGGTACTTTGATAGGAATTGCATTAAATGTGTAGATTGCTTTAGGTAGCATAGACATTTTCACAATATTTATTCTTCCAATCCAGGAGCATGGAACATTTTTCCATTTCTTTGTGTCTTCCTCAATTTCTTTCATGAGTACTTTATAGTTTTCTGAGTATAGATTCTGTGTCTCTTTGGTTAGGTTTATTCCTAGGTATCTTATGGTTTTGGATGCAATTGTAAATGGGATTGACTCCTTAATATCTCTTTCTTCTGTCTTGCTGTTGGTGTAGAGAAATGCAACTGATTTCTGTGCATTGATTTTATATCCTGACACTTTACTGAATTCCTGTATAAGTTCTAGCAGTTTTGGAGTGGAGTCTTTTGGGTTTTCCACATATAGTATCATATCATCTGCGAAGAGTGATAATTTGACTTCTTCTTTGCCGATTTGGATGCCTTTAATTTCCTTTTGTTGTCTGATTGCTGAGGCTAGGACCTCTAGTACTATGTTGAATAGCAGTGGTGATAATGGACATCCCTGCCGTGTTCCTGACCTTAGTGGAAAAGCTTTCAGTTTTTCTCCATTGAGAATGATATTTGCGGTGGGTTTTTCATAGATGGCTTTGATGATATTGAGGTATGTGCCCTCTATCCCTACACTTTGAAGAGTTTTGATCAGGAAGGGATGCTGTACTTTGTCAAATGCTTTTTCAGCATCTATTGAAAGTATCATATGGTTCTTGTTCTTTCTTTTATTGATGTGTTGTATCACATTGACTGATTTGCGGATGTTGAACCAACCTTGCAGCCCTGGAATAAATCCCACTTGGTCGTGGTGAATAATCTTTTTAATGTACTGTTGAATCCTATTGGCTAATATTTTGTTGAGTATTTTCGCATCTGTGTTCATCAAGGATATTGGTCTATAGCTCTCTTTTTTGGTGGGATCCTTGTCTGGTTTTGGGATCAAGGTGATGCTGGCCTCATAAAATGAGTTTGGAAGTTTTCCTTCCATTTCTATTTTTTGGAACAGTTTCAGGAGAATAGGAATTAGTTCTTCTTTAAATGTTTGGTAGAATTCCCCCGGGAAGCCATCTGGCCCTGGGCTTTTGTTTGTTTGGAGATTTTTAATGACTGTTTCAATCTCCTTACTGGTTATGGGTCTGTTCAGGCTTTCTATTTCTTCCTGGTTCAGTTGTGGTAGTTTATATGTTTCTAGGAATGCATCCATTTCTTCCAGATTGTCAAATTTATTGCCGTAGAGTTGCTCATAGTATGTTCTTATAATAGTTTGTATTTCTTTGGTGTTAGTTGTGATCTCTCCTCTTTCATTCATGATTTTATTTATTTGGGTCCTTTCTCTTTTCTTTTTGATAAGTCGGGCCAGGGGTTTATCAATTTTATTAATTCTTTCAAAGAACCAGCTCCTACTTTCGTTGATTTTTTCTATTGTTTTTTTGGTTTCTATTTCATTGATTTCTGCTCTGATCTTTATGATTTCTCTTCTCCTGCTGGGCTTAGGGTTTCTTTCTTGTTCTTTCTCCAGCTCCTTTAGGTGTAGGGTTAGGTTGTGTACCTGAGACCTTTCTTGTTTCTTGAGAAAGGCTTGTACCGCTATATATTTTCCTCTCAGGACTGCCTTTATTGTGTCCCACAGATTTTGAACTGTTGTATTTTCATTATCATTTGTTTCCATGATTTTTTTCAATTCTTCTTTAATTTCCCGGTTGACCCATTCATTCTTTAGAAGGATACTGTTTAGTCTCCATGTATTTGGGTTCTTTCCAAACTTCCTTTTGTGGTTGAGTTCTAGCTTTAGAGCATTGTGGTCTGAAAATATGCAGGGAATGATCCCAATCTTTTGATACCGGTTGAGTCCTGATTTAGGACCAAGGATGTGATCTATTCTGGAGAATGTTCCATGTGCACTAGAGAAGAATGTGTATTCTGTTGCTTTGGGATGAAATATTCTGAATATATCTGTGATGTCCATCTGGTCCAGTGTGTCGTTTAAGGCCTTTATTTCCTTGCTGATCTTTTGCTTGGATGACCTGTCCATTTCAGTGAGGGGAGTGTTAAAGTCCCCTACTATTATTGTATTGTTGTTGATGTGTTTCTTTGATTTTGTTATTAATTGGTTTATATAGTTGGCTGCTCCCACGTTGGGGGCATAGATATTTAAAATTGTTAAATCTTCTTGTTGGACAGACCCTTTGAGTATGATATAGTGTCCTTCCTCATCTCTTATTATAGTCTTTGGCTTAAAATCTAATTGATCTGATATAAGGATTGCCACTCCTGCTTTCTTCTGATGTCCATTAGCATGGTAAATTCTTTTCCACCCCCTCACTTTAAATCTGGAGGTGTCTTCGGGCTTAAAATGAGTTTCTTGGAGGCAACATATAGATGGGTTTTGTTTTTTTATCCATTCTGATACCCTGTGTCTTTTGACAGGGGCATTTAGCCCATTCACATTCAGGGTAACTATTGAGAGATATGAATTTAGTGCCATTGTATTGCCTGTAAGGTGACTGTTATTGTATATGGTCTCTGTTCCTTTCTGATCTACCACTTGTAGGCTCTCTCTTTGCTTAGAGGACCCCTTTCAATATTTCCTGTAGAGCTGGTTTGGTATTTGCAAATTCTTTCAGTTGTTGTTTGTCCTGGAAGCTTTTAATCTCTCCTTCTATTTTCAATGATAGCCTAGCTGGATATAGTATTCTGGGCTGCATGTTTTTCTCGTTTAGTGCTCTAAAAATATCATGCCAGCTCTTTCTGGCCTGCCAGGTCTCTGTGGATAAGTCAGCTGCCAATCTAATATTTTTACCATTGTATGTTACAGACTTCTTTTCCCGGGCTGCTTTCAGGATTTTCTCTTTGTCACTGAGACTTGTAAATTTTACTATTAGGTGACGGGGTGTGGGCCTATTCTTATTGATTTTGAGGGGCGTTCTCTGAACCTCCTGAATTTTGATGCTCGTTCCCTTTGCCATATTGGGGAAATTCTCCCCAATAATTCTCTCCAGTATACCTTCTGCTCCCCTCTCTCTTTCTTCTTCTTCTGGAATCCCAATTATTCTAATGTTGTTTCGTCTTATGGTGTCACTTAATTCTCGAATTCTCCCCTCGTGGTCCAGTAGCTGTTTGTCCCTCTTTTGCTCAGCTTCTTTATTCTCTGTCATTTGGTCTTCTATATCACTAATTCTTTCTTCTGCCTCATTTATCCTAGCAGTGAGAGCCTCCATTTTTGATTGCACCTCATTAATAGCTTTTTTGATTTCAACTTGGTTAGATTTTAGTTCTTTTATTTCTCCAGAAAGGGCTTTTATATCTCTCGAGAGGGTTTCTCTAATATCTTCCATGCCTTTTTCGAGCCCGGCTAGAACCTTGAGAATTGTCATTCTGAACTCTAGATCTGACATATTACTGATGTCTGTATTGATTAGGTCCCTAGCCTTTGGTACTGCCTCTTGTTCTTTTTTTTGCGTTGAATTTTTACGTCTTGTCATTTTGGCCAGATAAGAGTAAATGAAGGGGCAAGTAAAATACTAAAAGGGTGGCAACAACCCCAGGAAAATATGCTTTAACTAAATTAGAAGAGATCCAAAATCGTGAGTGGGGAGAAAGGGGATAAAAAGTGGTTCAAAAAGGAAGAAAGAAAAAAAAAGAAAAGAAAAAAAAATTTTTAAAAAAAGAAAACACCTGAGAAAAATGTAAAAAAGAAAAAATATATATATTAGATAAACTAGTAAAAAATCGTTAAAAAAGAAAAAGGTAACAGTTAAAAAAAAAAAATTTTACCCGAAGGCGAGAAGAAAAAGAAAAAAAGAAAAAAAAAATGAAAAAGAAAAAATTAAATTAACTGCAAGACTAAAAAAAAATCACAGGAAAAAAGCCATGAGTTCCGTGCTTGGCTTTCTCCTCCTCTGGAATTCTGCTGCTCTCCTTGGTATTGAAACCGCACTCCTTGGTAGGTGAACTTGGTCTCGGCTGGATTTCTTGTTGATCTTCTGGGGGAGGGGCCTGTTGTAGTGATTCTCAAGTGTCTTTGCCCCAGGCGGAATTACACCGCCCTTACCCGGAGCCGGGGTGAGTAATCCGCTCGGGTTTGCTTTCAGGAGCTTTTGTTCCCTGAGCGCTTTCCGTAGAGTTCCGGAGGACGGGAACACAAATGGCGGCCTCCTGGTCTCCGGCCCGGAGGAGCCGAGAGCCCAGGGCCCCACTCCTCAGTGCGCCCTCAGAGAACAGCGCCCAGTTACTCCCGTCTGCCTGACCTCTGGCCGCGCTCCGAGCTCACCGAGCCTGCGATCAGTTCAAGGTAACACCGAGCTGTGAGCTTACTGTCGGCTCTGTTTCTGTAGCCGGCTTTCCCGTTCCAATACCCGCAAGCTCTGCGACACTCAGACACCCCCGATCCTTCTGTGACCCTGCGGGACCTGAGGCCACGCTGACCCCGCGTGGGCTTCGCCCCGGTTTAGCCTCTGGACTGATGTCCCTCAGCGGAACAGACTTTTAAAAGTCCTGATTTTGTGCGCGGTTGCTCCGCCGCTTGCCGGGAGCCGGCCCCTCCCCCCGGGGTCTATCTTCCCATCGCTTTGGATTCACTTCTCCGCCGGTCCTACCTTTCAGAAAGTGGTTGTTATTCTGTTTCCAGAATTGCTGTTCTTCTTCTCTTCGGTCTGCCGATGGATTTTCAGGTGTTTGCAGTCTTTAGATAAGCTATCTAGCTGATCTCCGGCTAGCTGAAGCAGTCTCAGCTTGCTACTTCTCCGCCATCTTGACTCCTCCCCCTCTAATAATAATTTTTTAAGTGCAGCATGACAAAAGCTCTGGGTGGCTCAGAGGAACATATTGTGAGAAAAATCTGGGCACTGAAATCTCTCAGTTAGAAAGTAAATAAAAGTAGTGAGATTCTTAATGTGAGGTTTGGAAAAACGTTAACCCAAAATTTTAACTTTTATTTTATGTATGCATTAAGGCCATATGTAATAAAAATCTGTCTAAATACTTACCAAAGAGCTTTTTGAATACATTTAAATTAAAATATTAATGAAAAGAAAACATTGTATCATAGTTTGAATGGTAGCATTTTTTGTTTCTTATTAAACTATACCAGGAAAGGAGGCCAAGACTCAATGAAATATGGCTATTATCCCCAGTTTCACAAGAGCATGAACCTCTCTGGCTTAACAAAGCCTAAGGAATCTACTACAGAAATGGGTCATTCTTACTACCCTGGAGCCTTTTGTGCAGACTATGAACCAAAAGCTCAATATTAAATTTAAAATTAATTATATTACAAAGTTGTATTATTTGGAAGATGTGTTTAAATGACTCAAAGTTAAAAGATCTCAGTATAATGCTGGTTCTATAATTATCCTCCCAGAAAACATTACTTGTAAAACTTAATGATGTAGAACCATAATCATTGCATCGAGTAGGAGGTTGCCAAGCAGATGGGAAAGTTTTTTGGTTTTTGTTTTCCAGTTGATTTCTTCCCTTTCCTCCCCTCCTTTCACAAGGAGAATCAGCCACCTGTTTTTAAAGGCTGAAGTATTTTTACTGTTCTTGGTCGGAAACATTTGTTTAAACAAAGTAGCACTTGGTTGCTAAACCCTTGATTCTAAATGGACATAGCCATCTCATTTTTGTTGGGCCAGGGTTTGGATAACAATTTGATTTGCCAGTCTGTTTCTTTTGTGACCATATAATCCTCTCCCAGTGTTGCATGCTCTGTGAGCTACAAGCACTTGAGAGCTCATAAGCACAAATACTCCAAGGTTTCTTTGGGATTAGCACCACACAAATGCAGATTTGGCACAATGGAAGACTGATTCCATCCTTGTAACTGTTACTGCTCTACTTCCTGCTTCCTCTGGGTAGCAAAGCTAGCTAATGTTTTTAAAATACTCACTTTAGCTGCTGACTTTTTCATTGGCTGCCTGGAGAAGAGAAGGAGTTCTTGCCTATGTATTTCAGTGTTTTGATCCCTTTCAATTATTTTTTAAAATATATGTCATTAAATTTTACAGGAGTATTACAGAATTCCTAATTGCAGAATTTGAACTTGAGCTACGCAATCTTACTTTTCGTCTTTAATCTATGTGTCAATGACCTTTTTAAGTCTGATTACCTGTATGAACTCTCTTCAGAATCTTTCCCTGGTTAACACAGTATAGAGAAGTGCTGGAAACCAGTTCTTTTCTGTGACACAATTCTTCCAACGGATTTGAAATGCTTTGCAAACAATTTCACGTATATCAGCCAATTCATATACAAAGCAATGTCATGTGAATGAATATTTTGAGTTTAAAGATGTCAAAGGTCAAAGACGGAAGGAATGACTAAGATTGGATGTTGACCCCCTCAAATTACAGGGGTATTGAAGCGAGACTGAGTCACCACCTGACCCCAGGAATGAACCAGCGAGGAGGGCTCCTTATTAGAGCAAGGCTCCCGGAAGCCAGATAGCCCTTGTGCTTGCAAGAGCTCAAGGTACAGCCGGCTGTGGAGCACCGAAGCAGCAGCAGCCACAGCAGCCACGGGAATCGTGACCCTCAGGCCCGGCGCCTACCTGGAATTTCCGCAGCGCCTAGTTCAGAACCACCGGGGCGGACAGCTCCCCGCCGCCGCCGGTGCCGACTGCGGAAGGGGACCGAGAGCGCAGGCTTCACGCTCCGTGAGCCGGCTGGGGCGGCGGGAAGACCGGCTGCGTCCCCCCCAACCCCCGACACCCACTCGGTTCCTCCCTTCCCCCTGCGGGGCCGCGCGGGGCCTGCGGGTGGCCGTCCCGGGCCACACGTCCCGCAGGCGAGGAAGCCACCCGCCGCCCTCCCCCCTGCCGCCACCGCCGCCGCAGCTGCTCTCCTTGCCCCGCTCGGCCGAGGGGTGTGGGGCGTGCCCCGCGCGGGCCCCGCCCCGGCCTGCTCCCCATTGGCCGGCGGGCGGGCCGGATGTGCGAGGAGGCGGGGCCGTCTCTGGCGGCTCGCGCCCGGGAAGGTCGGCCAGGGAGCGCGGGGTGCGGCGGGAGGGCGCGCGGGGACGCAGCGGGCGCGGGGGAGACGCAGCGGCGGCGGTAGCGGGGGCACCTGGGCCCGGCCCGCAGCCCCTGCCTCGCACCCTCGCGCCCTGCGTCCCTCCGCGGCCTGCAGCCTGCGGCGCCCGAGCTCCAAGGGCGCTTCCAAGGGCGCTGGGCCCGAGGCGGCCAAGATGGCGGGCCGGCCGGGCGTGGGGCGGCAGGCGCTGTGCTGCGGGCTGCGCTGGTGGGGGTCGGCGGGCCGCGGCGCGGGCCCGGTGCCCGGCGCGTGCGGCTGGGAGGTGCTCTGGGGGGCGGGCGCGCGGGCGGCGGCCGGGGCCAGGGCCCAGGTCGGCGGGAGCGCGCGGAGGAGGGCGCCGGCGCTGCTCGAGGCGGCCCTCGCGCGCCATGAGAGCCTGCACATCTGGGACGAAGTGTTCCGCGAGTCCGGCCGGGACAGCGGCGGGAACGCCTTCTACAGCACGTCCGCCGCCTCGCGCTCCACGTCCGCCGCCTCGCGCTCCTCCTCCGCCGCCTCCTCGGAGGCCAAACACAAGGGCCCCGGCCCCCTGCTGCCTCCCGACGCCCCCGAAGGGCAGGAGTCCGACGAGGACGAGGCCAGCGCGGGTTGGAGTGCCACGCTGCGGTACCGCCCGCCCCCGCGCTTTGTGGACACTGGCGGTAAGGCGCGGCCCGCGGGGGCGGGGGCTGCCTGGGGAGGCGTGAGCGCGGGGCTGGGAGAACTCCGGATGCTCCGCGGGCTGGCTGCTTGAGGGCGGCTTTTCGGTCAGCACACAGATGGGGCCCTGGCAGCGGGGATTTGAAGTGCGAGAATCTGGTTGCGTGGTGGTGGTTGGTGGGGGCCGCTCCGACTTCTTCGCGGATGGAGAGGATGAGGCGGAGGCCCAGGTGGCACCCTGCCGCTGGCAAGGACCCAAGGGGAGGGCCTTCCCTCCCTTGCTGGGAGTGTCCAACCCAGTCACACCTGTGGGGTTGTTGTTAGGGGTGCGTTTGAGTTAGGTTCCTAAAGCCCAATGCAGCTTGTGTGTGTGTGTGTGTGTGTGTGTGTCTGTTTGTTGCGGGTGGGGGGTACGTAAATCGTTTTGTGTGGATGGCCCCAGAGCAGCGTTACCCAGGTGCCAGGGGTGGGGCAGCCAGCCTTTGGAGGGAGGCCTAGTGCGAGCCGGGATGTCTTCACTGGCTCGTGTTTTCTCCAGTGAATCTGACCAACTTTGTCCATCCCTTTCAGGATCACTTGCTGAGAGCAGAGAAGAGTGAGAGGACCAGTTATCAGCGTTAAGCTGTCTTCTCTCGCTCCAGAAGGCACTTGTGTGTTCTGCTTACCGACACGGTCATGGTCAAGCCCCTGATATCTGGAGGTCGCAGGCCTGCTGGTGGTTGTGGCTGCTTGAAATCCTCCTTTACTGCCTACTTTTTGGGAAGGTAATTCTGACACGTCTCTGCTTAGCCTGCAGAAGCTCTGCGGCCTCTGCCCTCTGGGAGAGGTGGAGACCAGCCAGCAGTCCCACCTGTCCCCTGATGCTTTCTGTTCCTTGCTCGACAGCCTACTGTGGCAGGCCCTTGTTTCTGCACACCATTTTCTAGTGTTGAAGAGTGTGCAACCAGTGTTGTGGAGGACCAGGGAGTGGCCATACTGGACCCAATGCCGCTCTCCCTGTGGCTCTCCATGATTGTTGTTCAACCATAAGAGGGCAGGCCAAAGGGAACCCTGGCTGGTGCCTGGGCTAGGATCTGGACCTTGTGCCACAGCCTGCTGGTAGGCTGATTGGGTTGGCTGGACTCTCTCAGCAGGGAGTGGTCTGCAGACCTCCCACAGACAGGCTGCAGTGTGGACACCCTGAGCTACAGCTGGGCTCTAGGGTCCGAGTCAACTGTGCTGTGTTTTGGAATGGGTGAATTTAACATATTCTCATTTAGGCTTCAGTTCAGAGTTTGGGAATTTTGAAAGTCACATCACCCTGCATAATCCTTTTAAAGCCCATACATTTCCCAGAATGTCATAAGGGTTTCCAGCCCCAGATGGCTGTTTTCCATTCAATTAGCTCTTTAAGAATTGTACGTACCCAGAGCTCTGGTTTGGCAGACTTGATGCTGTGAGTGCTGTGATCCAGTTTTTGAACTTGGAACATGAGAGACATGTCCTCTTGTTTCCCTCCCTCTCTGGGGAAAATAGGGGAATCATGTTAGCTTAAGCCTGGTTATGACTAAGAGCCCATGAGTGTTGGTCTGAGAAGGATGAGCGCACCTAAATACATTTTCAAGCAATATTATGTTTCTCAGTAACCTATACTTGCGAGAAATTCTGCATCAGAGCAATTTAGTCTAGCCACTGTGGCACTTAAATGATCATGAAGTTCAGGATCATTTGTCATTTAGCATCAGGTTCAAATTCTGCTTCCTTTGGATGTGCACTGAGCTCACATCTGGACCTGAGAATCACAGGCAGGCAGGTGCTTTAACCAAAGACATTTAGTGGTTATTGGATGGTATTTATACCCAATTTTGTTTTCTGGTTTTTTGTGGAAGCTTGCTTTTAAAATCCAGCCCTAATGAAGAATTTCCTTTTCTTCTTGAAACAGTCTTTCCCTGTGGGAAATTTGGGGTGGTGGCGGAAGGGTGAGGTGGATGGTTTATTAAGCATGAGTTCAGATGGCCTGGAACAATGGGATATGATTTATGGGGCCTGGAAATAGATGCCGGGCAGAGCAAACCCTTGTGCCCCGCGGTGGGGGGAGGAGAGATGGACGGGTTTGGTAAGAGTGAGAGCTGCACCCTGGCCAGTCTGAGAGCAGAGAGGCTCAGGCTCTGAGGTTTATTAAAGTGTCAAATATAACCCCACTTTAGGAAGGCAGCTTGGGCCTGTCTTCCATCTTTGTTCCCTGGTTCACTGACAGACGTCAGTGGGCCGGTGGGGTAGGAAAGGGTGGCAAACAGGATGGTGGCATTTGGATCTGTGATCAACCCTCGAATAGGAAAATCCATAGCAGAAATGGCTGTTGCTGCTAGAAGCAGATGAGGAAAGCAAAGGACTTAGGGAACAGGTTTCATGCCTGCCTTCTGCTGCAAAAACGTGTGTGTGTGTGTGTGTGTGTGTGTAGATAAGTGAATGTGTATGTGTGCATAGGTGTCTTACACATAAATATGTATTGCTTGTGCTGGATTGGGCTGGTTGGGGATTTTGGTTTTGGTTTTAAATTAGAGATCACAGGTGCTGTCTAGGAGTCCCGCTGATGCCCTAGAGTCCTTGCGCTGGAGAGAGGCATCGGCACTGGGCACCCCTGAGCTTGGATCTGCATCTGGAGTGCAGTAGGGAGGCACCTGGTGCCCAGCCGAGGGGAGGAGGGCAGGGAGGCAGAGGTGTTTCTGTGGTTCAGGTTGAGACTAGTCCACGAACAGCTCTTCTAGTCTTCCAGTCTTCCCAGATTCTTCCTTCTGTTCTGTCCACACATTTAGCTTCCTGGATCAGGCGCTCCAGAAGTGCAGCCAGCAGATAGGAGTGGAGGTACCCTCTCCCTCTCCCCCTTCCCTCTCCTCCCTGGCTTCTGGTTGTGCCTGGAGATATGGGCCCCCTTGAGGTGATTTAAATACAAAGACCATGCTTGCCCTGCTGCCTCTTAAACCCTGTCTGAAGGGAGGGTCAGCTTGGAAGCTGGAGATGCGTGCTGGGACCCCAGGGTCCAGAACCTTCTCCTGATCAGACTTACAGCTCTCCCTCTAAAATAACCCCTTCAAGCTGTCAGCCTCACCTGCCCACTGTGTAAATAACTGACACAGCAGCACAGCAGGCGGGCTCACTCCTTGGAAGCAGCACGAAATTCAGGACGCGCTGGTTTCCGGGCTTCTGCCCTTCTCATTTCCCATTCTGAGCAGTCTTGTGACTCGTTTCCTCTGAGGAGGCAAAGGAACAGGCAGATTTCCCAGATGCTCAGGGGCCCCTCTGTGTTTGGCTTTGTCGGTGGTTCCTTTGCCATGGCTGGCTGCATTCTGAGCTGTTTGCTTTTTCTCTTAGAGGCTGGACATCCTAAGAGTTTTTTTTTTTTCTGTGTACCGTGTCAGCAACCCTCGGTAATCATTCAGCAGGGAGGTGTGACCTTGAGAAGCTGAAGACGACCGTAGGCCTTAGGAAGTTAACACGGTTAAATGTTTTATCTTAGGGTTTGTTGTTGGTTTACTCAGCTTAAAGTCTTTTTTGACTGAGAAGTAAGAGGAGAAACATCTTAAAGCTAGAGTTAAATGTATATGCTTGTAATGGGTTTGTGAGCTGAGGTACCTGAGCCCTCATCATTGGTGTCCACGGTGAGCCACTGCTCCCAGCTTTAGCTCTGTATGGCATTCGGTGGCTCCGGGAGGAGCTGTGCGTCTGGGCGAGCGACAGGGTACGCCTTATGCAGTGCTCCCTAATAGTCAGCCACGTGCCCCTACCACACAGAATTCAGAGAAGGGAGCTTCCTGGAGGGAGGTGGTGTTCAGGCTGTGGGCATGACGGTGACCACAACCAGCGGGCCCCGGTCATAATGTTCCGTTTCATAATCACGCCAAACCTTTGTGAGTACTCCGAGAGAGCTGCGATCACCTCCACTTCACAGAGAAACATGGATTCGTCTGAGGCGATGAGATTACCTGGGGAAGTGGTAGCCTTCTCTCGAGGGAGACTTTATTAATCAGGGAAGGTCGTGCCTTTTTAGTTTTTTTTTTCGTTACAGCAATCTGAAAACTTTTGCTGTCAGAAATACTTTCGTATTTTTACAGGGAATTGCTTTACAGGGTCTTTTTCTCAGGGCGTACGCAGTTCAGTGAGATCTAATGCATGTATGGATTTGGATTTGTTTAACCAATCTGCACAGTCGGATAAGAGACAGGAAATCTGCAATGTTATCTCTTTATTTAATCTGTCTCAGCCACTGTGATGAGCGTCGATAGAGCGCTTCTGCAGGCAGCAGGGCTCTGAATCCATGGGGAATCTGGGAGTTGTGTGGGGTCTGGTACTCAGTTTTATTTTATTTATTTAAAGATTTTATTTATTTTATTTGACAGATAGAGATCACAAGTAGGCAGAGAGGCAGGCAGAGAGAGGGACGAGGAAGCAGACTCCCTGCTGAGCAGAGAGCCCGATGCGGGGCTGGATCCCAGGACCCTGAGATCATGACCTGAGCCGAAGGCAGAGGCTTTAACCCACTGAACCACCCAGGCGCCCCTGGTACTCAGTTTTAGAGTTGAAAACTCACCTTTATTTTTAAGAAGTGTGATTGTGTATTTTTTCTTATTAATAAGTAATATATGTACATTTTAGGGGAAAATGATAAAATTTTAAGAAATCCCATAAACCCTCATGACCTTAGCTAATCATAGTTAATCATATTGAGTATATTCTTCATATATCTTAGGTGTCAGCTTGTTGGGTGACCTGCTCTTTAATTGTAATTAATATATTGTAGTCGTTTTCCATTTACATTTTTAAATGTCGATTTTAATGAGTCCGTGGTATCACACAGTTTCCTCTGGGTCCGTGTTGTTGCTGCCTCCCTCTTGTATTTGTTCTGCTGTGATAAATATTCTTGAAACCTAAGTCTGTGTGCACATCTGTAGCACAATCCTTAGCAGAAATGACCGAAGCAGAATTGAATCAAGGACCCACTGTAAGGGTTTTGGTGTCTGTGGTGAAATAGGTCTCCATAAACATATCTACAATGCTCCTGCCGGCTGTGCACAGAAATCCTTAGAATGTCATGCTCTGAGGACCTGCTCCAGTGTGTGAATCCTGCCCGCCGGGGCTCTTAGAGGACCGTTGCCTTTGGTAAAGCTTGCTGAGGTGTAATACACACACACAGCACATGAGTCCTAGCATGCGGCACGCTGTGTGTAACTACTACCCAGATGAGGATCAGGAACATTCTGAACACACCAGAGGTTCTTTCCTGCTCCTTCCCAGTCAGTCACTCCCTGCCCCCTGCTTCTCTTCCATCACCAGCGATCAAGTTTGCCTGTTACCTTGCACTGGTGGTTCGGTTCCTCAGGACATCTGTGGATTCCTTCTTGTTGTCGCGTATGTGGCATCTTAAATTTCGTTATCGTCTGTTGTCTTCCATCACGTAGGTACTGTAGTCAGTTATCCGTTCTCCTGTTAATGGTCTTTTACATGGCATCCAGTTTGGGGCTTCCGAGGATAAGCTGCTTTAGACATTCCTGTGGTTTTGATGGACAGATACATTTCCCTTGATCATGTAAACCTAGGAAAAGGTTTTCCAGGTCCTAGATTAGATGCGGGTCTCCCCTGTCGACCTCGTGGACTGGGTGATGTTTTGCTGAGGCCTGTCTTGTGCATGGCCAGATGTTGGCCACCTCCATTTGGCCTCTCCCCACCAAATGCCCAGTGGCGCCCTTTCCTCCAATTACATCAACCAAACGTTTCTCCAGGCATTGCCATATGTCCCCTGGGGAGCCAAATCACCTGCAGCTGAGAACAACTGCTTAATTTTTTTAAAATTTATTTAAAATTTATTTTTTGAAAAGATTTTATGTATTTATTTGAGAGGGAGGGGAGAAGCAGAGGGAGAGGGAGAAGCCAACTCGCTGTTGAGTAGGGATCCCGGTACAGGCCTGGATCCCAGGACCTTAGGATCATGACCTGAGCCGAAGGCAGATGCTTCACCGACTGAATCCCCTGGTGCTCTGAGAACCCCTGCTTCAGTACATGCTGCCACACTGTGTTCCAGTTCATCCAGCTGCCAGCGATGTGCGGGACATGCCATGTGTTAATTCAGCAACATACTGAACCCTGCTGGGATAAAATGATGAGTGAGACCTGTCTCCTGGGGTCCAGCAGGAGAGACAAAGTAAAGACAAGGAGAAAGAGCCTCTGGGAAGCAGTGGGATAAACGTTAACAGGGATTTATATGGAATTCTGGGGAGGGTCACCTGGTCCAGCGGGGTTGGGGAGGAGGTGGCCCCTCGGATGGAGGTGGCCCCCTGAGCTGCTTCTGGAAGCAGAGATAATGATTACTCAGGTGAAGAGGAAGGAACAGGGCATCTCCAACTCGGGCAAAGGCCAGGAGGAGAGAGAAGGTATGCCACTCTGCCCAGGGGCGAACCCACCCTTTTCCTACCCTGAGCATCCCGACCCGAGGCCTTATATACGAAAATGTCCTGAAACGCGACATGATGTCCTTGTTACCACAGCACAAGAAACTGTCCTGCTGTCTGCACATAATCTATTCATTTCCGCCTTCATGCCTATGGGGCCCATACCTGGAATGTTCTTCATGGCAGGCTCTGCTTGTTAGTTTGATCTTGATTCAGATGTCACTGCCTTACCCCATCCCTCTTTGCTGCCACATTTGCTAATATGTTTCCTTTGTGGGATGAGATGCTGGATGTCTTGGTCACAGTTAGGACACGGTGAGTCCTCTATGTTTGTTGGATAAAGGAACTAACAGAAGACCAGATGAACACACAGCTAGATTGTTAAAAATGAGGACGGAATGAGCACCAATGGAGAAATGTCTAAACGTTTTCTACATCCCAAATAGTGGAAGAGAGGTTGGACCACTCTTGAGGGAACGGATTCCCTACTAGGAAGGCAGCGAAGCAAGTCTGGGATGTGTTTTACAGGTTTTCTGTCCTGCATAGAAAACTGAACTTGGCCTCGGAGGAACTCTACAATCTTGGGCTTCTGAGGCCTCCCCACTTCCTAAGAGCTAGAGACCCCCAGACAGGAGCCTATTAGAAATCTGAAGGGAAGCCAACCTCTTGTACCCTTTTATCTGTTTAACAAGTGCTTGTGTGTCCTGTACTATGTGCATATCGTGTTCTAAGAACTTCGGTTTTTTTAAAGATTTTATTTATATATTTGAGAGAGAGAGAGAGAGGGCAGGAAGTGAAGAGGGAGGGAGAGGGACATGCAGACTCCTCGCTGAGCAAGGAGCCTGACACGGCCCTCTCCCAGGACCATGAGATCATGACCTAAGCTGAAGTCAGATGCTTACCCACTGAGCCACCCAGGTGCCTCTAAACACTTTGTAACGTGTGTGCTCCTCAAAACAATCTTGTGATGTATTGTTATCCTCATTTTTAGTATAAGGAAACTGAGTCACTGATTGGTCAAGTGATCTCAGGTGAAAGAGTTCCTTTGATTAGGGCTCGAGGAAACCCCATCCTTACGGTGTGAATGTGGAACACAGTATATCTGTTCAGATCTGCTACTTAATGGTATTTCCCTTGTGAGGGGCCCTTGAAGGCCAGTGTCATTCTCCAGATCTGTCTGACCTGCTGCCTCTCTTCCTGGTGGCAGCACCTCATTACTCAGCACCCTTTGTCGTGAGACGGGACCGCTGCCTGGATTCAGCGCGGTGGAAAATGAGCCCAAGGGTGGGCTCCACTCTCAGGCCTGGCCGCGGGGAGGCCCCTGGGAGCCACACGTCAGGGATGTTGGGGGCCGGCAGGTAAAACGACCTCGTATCGAAATCACCATTTGGAGAAAAGCTGCTCCTGCATCAGCCACAGCTCTCAGGGATTAAAGGCTTTTCGGCCAGAAATGAACTTCTTCCCCTGTTGGTTCTTGGTACGTTTGGTGGGGGGTGTTAGAGGAGCCGGGTTTGCAGACACAGACGCTGAAGAAAAGCGGATTCCTCTAGGGAAGTGGATTCAGAGCAGTAGGGCCCACACGGCATTGCTGCGTGGGGACTCCTGAGGGGCTACGAGGGAAGACAACCCAGAGGATAAAAATCGATTCCCTGTGTCCTTGCTGCGACATTTCCACGGTGATTTTGGGAGCGGCCACAGAAGGGTGCCGGGAAGCCACGTGCATCCTGCGCTCTGGAGATGGGTGCTGAACCGCACGTCAGTGGTTTGAGGCTGTAGATGGTTTGGAAGGGGCTAGGGGGTCAGTTTATGGCTGGAGAGGACCTGGGGCAGGTGGCCTGGGCTGTGCGTGGGCTCCCCCTGTGACTTTGCACCAAGGGGCTCCTTCCCAGGGTTCTGAAGGTCAGGAAAGATGTGCGGGGAAGCCCAGAGCTGCTGGCTCATTCTGGGGAGCTTTATCTTTCTTCCTTTAAACTCCCTCTGTCCTGTGTGGCCAAAATGCACATGATGGCTTTTGTGCTACTTAGGAGATTTTCAGACCTTTGCAGCAACCAGGAACCTTAAAGAGGGCAAACCCAGGGTACCTATATGAGGCAGGGGAAAGCAGGCGCTGTCTTTGAAGTTGGGAGTGGGAGGGCCCCAGAGCCCCCCACCCCAGGGTGCTTCCACACCCCATCCCGCTCAGTTCCTCATACTCTAATGTGAAGGACCTTTGGCTGGGACCTGGGTCAGGAGGGGAGAGAGGCCTCTGAGAGGCACCCAGTCCTTTTCTGAGATGGTGAAGAGGACACTGATAAGTCCATGAGATTCTGGTGTTTCAAAGCCACCCAAAAGTGTCTATGGCAAAGTGATTAAAAATTGAATTATTTGGGGGCTTCCTAGGTGCCTCAGTTGGTTAAGCATCTGCCTTCGGTTCAGGTCATGGTCTCAGGGTCCTGGGATCGAGCCCCAAATCGGGCTTCCTGCTCAGTGGGAGAGTCTGCTTGTCCCTCTGCATATGTGCTCTGTCTCAACAAATCACAATTTTTTTTTTAAATTTTAAAGATTTTTATTTTATTATTTTGGATGGAACTGGAATGGGAGGACATCTGTTTCCTTCTTTAGGAAACTGTTACAAAAAGAAGATCATGGATTGGGAGAGAGGATGATTTTCTAGGAAGAAAAAAGGTAAATAAGTGTAATTGCCTAAAAGTGGTGACAGTCTTGCTTGTAGATGTTCCTCCTGCATTTTGGGAAGTTGGAGAATCCGTAATACTTTCAATTAAAGTTTTCCTGAGAATCCCCAGCTGACTTTGGGGGTGGGGGACATTGTCCTTTGTGAAGATTTTGAGTTTCTGTGAGTGAGCAGACCTCCACTCCAGAGTGACATAAAAAGCAATCTGCACCTCCTTCCTGATTTGTCTGTAATGAAACTTGCTTTCCTCAGGTCCCAGCATTCGAGGCAGATAAATATGTTCCCTTTCGTTGGCTCTTACTCATACTTCAGCAAGATTTCCCATGTGCTTTCCTTGGCTGGCTGGGAAACTGGACCACAATTTATGGGATCTTAGGGGACAGGCGCATAGAATTCCAGTGGGATCCCAGAACAGAAACTAATTGGAGATTAGAGACCATTGTGGTGTGAAGCTTTTCTTTGAGATTGAAAGAGGTGCATGTTATGCAAATATTAGCAATGTGAGTTCACACTGTCTATTGAAAATTTATAGACTCATTATGGTCACGAAGGCAGGAAGATAAGTAGATTTTGGAAAAGATGCAGGTAAATTCAGGGAGGTGGCAAATTTGACAGAGAAAAATCACAAGTAGATGGAGACGCAGTCAGAGAGAGAGGGAAGCAGGCTCCCTGCCGAGCAGAGAGCCCGATGCGGGACTCGATCCCAGGACCGTGAGATCATGACCTGAGCTGAAGGCAGCGGCTTAACCCACTGAGCCACCCAGGCACCCCCTGGCCCAAACTTTTTAAAAAGATTTTATTCACTTATTTGACACACAGAGAGCCAGAAAGCACAAGTTGGGGGAATGGCAGAGGGAGAAGGAGAAGCAGGCTCAGGGGAGCTGAGCAGGGAGGCAAATGTGTGGGCCTCCATTCCATGAGCCTGGGATCATGACCTGAGCTGAAGAAAGACACTTAACCAACTGAGCCACCCATGCGCCCCGTGGCTCCAACTTCCAAAGATGGTGTATGAGATACCTTTGGTAGGAAGGAATGAAGATCAGCAACTGTCCTTGATTCTGCTTCTCAGGAAGGCATTGTGATGTGGTACCCAGGACTTTGGAGACACACACACGCTTGGTGCCCTCCGGCTCTGCCACTAAAGCAACACCTTCCAGAGGGCAGCTGCAGGCACCGGGTGGCGTCACACAGGGTCAGACCCGGGAGGCACTCAGCCATGTACCCCTTCCACCATCCTGCTGGGGTTAAAAAAATTACCTATATATATATAAAAAAAGAACCAGAATAGTGGGAATGAATGAAAGATAAAAGTGTCCTATGTAGTAGTGGTAGTTCTCTTGTAGTACTTTTTCTCTCTCTCTCTCTCTCTCTCTTTTTTTTTTTTCTTTCTTGGTTTGTTTTCTGGGGAAGGGGCCTGCCATGTGGGTTTTCAGTCAATGATGTTCCCTGACTTAAGTCCTACCGCCCCCCTCAAGGGGGTGGGCTCTGAGGAAACTTTTTTTTTTTTCAGGCTTTTGTTCTCTGGCGGTTTTTTGTTTGTTCACTTTTTTTTTCTCACTTTGACCGCTTTTGATGGTTTTTGTAGTTTTAGAGGAAAACAAACCGCACCCTGATCTCCCTCTCAGAGAGAAGCCTCAGTCTGGCTGCAGAGCCCAAATAAGTTCCCCCTTCGCTGCTGGCAGAGCAGGTTCGAAGTCGCTGTCCCTGGGGATGGAGGATCTTTTGCTTGTACCCAAAAGCACGGCAGCAGCTTTTGGGCACCTCTAGACTGCTAGAGAGGTTCCAAGCAGCAATCGCACACTGAGATTTTCCCGCTGGCCCGGGCTGCGAGTGCCCGGTCTTTCTGGGTCTAAGAGCGCCCACCTTACATGCACCAATTTCAGGGAAGGCAGAGGTTCGTGCGCGGGTCTCAGGCTCTGAGAATGGGGCACAGGTCCCAGAGCACCAGGCTGGGCCTTCGTGCACCTCTCTGGGGCGAAAGTTTGGTGCAGGCTCTGAAACAAGGGCGTGTATCAAAGGGCACCTGCTGGGCCTTTATACCTCTCTCAGGGGAGTATCTCAGGCTCTATAGCAGGACTCTTGCATTCTGCCGCCTGGTGTGGCTCCCATTCCCTCACAGGAAGCGGACCCCATGCATTCTCCTTGCACTGGCAGCTTAGGGACCAAGAGCTGGTTTCTCTGCCGCACTCTCTCTGACTCAGTGCCAAGGGAGGCTGTCCTGGGACCAGGGACTTAAGCCCTTGTCCCTAGCCGCCCCGATTCCCACAATTTCCCCAGAGATGCTTTGCTCTTTTGGAGTGCTTTCAACCAGTCTCCGAGTTAATGCTGGTCCCCAGACGCAGGGCACTCTCGCTTGTATTGGGGTATTACTTTCCAACTGTTTGCCTCTGGTAGCTCCCTCCCCCTTTTGTTTATCTTCTGATATCAGTTCACAGTTCCCACTCCGCTTTACCTGCCCACTGGCTTCTTCTCCCCCTGTAGAGATCCACATGTGTATAATTCTGATATCAGGCTGATTTCATGGGTGATTGGAGTTCATGGGTGATTGGTAGGTAATCAGCTCATTTTGGGGTACAAGTTGAAAAGACGCCTTCTAATTCCGCGCCATTTTGTCCCCCCACTTAACTTTTTTTTTTTTTTTAATTTTATTTGACAGCACAAGTAGAGGGAGAGGATGAAAGAGAAGCAGGATCTGCACTGAGCAGGGAGCCAAATGCAGGGCTGGATCCCAGGACCCTGGACAGATGCTGCACTGAGGGAGCCACCCAGACACCCTTTTAGACCTAGGATGCAGGTAGGAGAAGCAAGCCAGGGGTTTCTTGGCCCAACACTAATGACCATGGCTCAGACAAATCCATCTTCCACTTCAGGCTTCCAGATACTCTGCGAAGGAGACATTCCCCTTCCTGTCCCTGAATGCTCTGCCAGGTCAAGGCAGATCCATGTTTCTGAGGGTTCCTCTTTGGTCATTCTGTCAGGGACAGCCAAGAGGGCTCCAAGCCTGTGTGGACCCCAGGCCTGGGGATCCCAGCCCTGAACTCTTTGCTCTGCCCTTGATGACCCCAGAATAGATTAATTCAGCAACTGTCAATCCATGCCAGGCCAGGGAACAAACACAGCAGTACACAAGATAAACTCGCCTTGGTCCCAGGAGCCTGGATTCCCCAAGGAGGGCTTCACCTGGTCTCTGAAGGGGATTCCAGGGGTTCCAAGATGGCCATGGGTGGAGCCCACCAGGTAGAGAGGCCCCTGGAGAGTGTCCACTGGCACTGAGCAGACGGAAGATCCCCTCAGGACTTCCCTCGTGGCTCCACTGTGCCCTGGGGAGAGAAAAGGGCCAGCCACACCGCACCAGGGGCGCAGCTCGGCCACCCAGGAGCAGCAGCGGGCCTAGCCTGGAGCTCAAGCAGTGGCAGGGAGCGGCAGGGAAGCCAGGACTGGGCAGGGCCTGGGGTCCTGGAGTCAGCAGAAGAGCAGCGGGAAACAGCAGGGGGCGCAGCCAGCCCCCTCACCGGACAGGACAGAACAGGAGGCTGGGCGAGGGCGCGCAGGCCTGCAGAGAGGCCTGCACTGCTGTTTGCCGCCCCCCACCCGCCACAGCTCGCCCGCACCTGCCTGCCCCGCCCACCGCCTTCTGTGGGCCCAGCAAACTCACTGCGCAAGTAGCGCCTCCCGGGAAGGCAGGGGTTCTGGGCTGGCTGGGCAAGGCGCAGGGGAGTGCATCGGTGCCCCGCTGACTCAGGTACTGAGGGGCTGGGGAGGGGTAGGGGCGCTAGGCAGAGAGGGAGACTGGGGCCCAGCTGCCCGCTGCCACCTGCTGCTTCGTCCAAGGGAGCGGGAGGGGGGCCTGGCGGACAGGCTCCTGGCGGCCTGGTGCTCCTACGCCCCATAGCCCTTGCCCCACAGCCCTCGCTCCACTTCTCGGTATCCAGGGAACCCGCGGGGCCCTACTGACATCAAGGGGCCCAGCACCACTGGGCTCGTCTGGACCCCGGAGAGACGCCTGTGCTGACAGGCTTCTTTTCCAGAACTTGATGGAAAATTTTGTCCCTCAGAATCGCCGGGCTCCCCAGCCTGAGAGGCGCTGGCTCAGCCCGCGCAGCCTGGGCCCCACTGGGCCCCCTCCACCTCAAGTGCCTTTTACCCAGGAGCCCCAGGATACCATTTTTTTCTGGCCCATGGACCCCTTTCCCCCACCCCCACCCCCACACCTCTACTTTGGCCCTGCAACCACCCTGGGATCACTTCCATCTCCGGCCCCCTACCCCTTGTTGGTGGTCCTTGTCCACCTCCAGGCCTGACCCCTGGCCCCTCTCACCTCTGGAGTTACTGAAACCCTTCCACTTGGGGGCCACTGGCATCTGTGATCCCAGACTCCCGGGACTCCCCTCCACCTTGGAGCTCCCTACCCTGTTTCCTCTAGGAACTGCTGTGCCTAGAGCACCGAAACCCCACATTCTCAAGCCAGCTGTCTTTGGGCCAAGGACTCAGGTATCCTCAGGGACCCTCCTTTCCAGGGCACATACTCCTCTCTGTGCAGGAGAGACCAGAGAGAGCAGGCTTGGGGATCCTTCACTCCAGCTGGATGGAGGGGCAGAAGCTGGGGTGTGTGTGAGGGGGTGCTGACAGGTGGCCTCCCTGGGTAAGGAGCTTCCAGGAGGAAACTTCAGAGTGAGGCTATGATGTGGAAGCCTCAGGAAGCACTGGCTGCACAGACTCCAGGCTCCTGGCTTGGGCAGTGGGCATTTAGTGGCCAGAGCCCTACAGGACCAACCCTGTCCAAACCCACCCCACCATGGCCGGCTTTTTTGTCTTTAATTTGCACAGCAACCTTTTCTCCAGTATGAAATTGAAAGCTTTGCTTTGGAAAGTTTTGTGTCCAGGAGGCTCCTGGGCATCCACTTACTTTATTTCCGGAGGCTAGTTGAGGAGGGTGGAGTCTTTGGGACCTTCACAGCAGGTCTCCTGATCCTTCCTGACTTCCTTTTTTTTTTTTTTTTTTTGATTTATTTATTTGAGAGAGAGAGAGAGAGATAAAGAGCACACCACAGAACACATGCAGGCACAGGTGAATGGGCCAGGTGAATGGACCTGTGCCAAAACAAAGAGTCAGATGCTCAACCAGCTGCAACCACCACCCCCCGTCCACCTTTTACAGATGGGTTACATCTACACACTGTTAGGCGCTTTGCCTGGACCCGGCTAGTCTTACAGCAGTCCTAGGACACTGTCTCTTGCCCAGTGTCTCTGGTCAGTACCAACCCATGCCTCAAGTGTGGGAATGACTTCTTCCTGACTCCTTTTTTTTTTTTAAGATTTTTTATTTTATTTTATTTATTTGACAGAGAGAGATCACAAGTAGGCAGAGAGGCAGGCGGAGAGAGAGAGAGGAGGAAGCAGGCTCGCTGCTGAGCAGAGAGCCTGATGCGGGACTCGATCCCAGGACCCTGAGATCATGACCTGAGCCGAAGGCAGCGGCTTAACCCACTGAGCCACCCAGGCGCCCTTCCTGACTCCTTCTTAACTCCCTGTCCAGCCTGGGTTGCCCACCCCCCTCCAGGCTGTCCTAGTTGTATATATTGGATCTCTGTAGATAGTGGGCACCATCAGATCCTCACCTGTCGTGGCCGGCGCAACAAATCAACCAGGAACATGAGGGTAAGAGGATGAAGAAAAGAACTCGAGAAGCAGAGAGATGGGGGACAGGAGGAGCACTGAGGAGGATGTCCAACAGTGCTAAGTTTATTCAAAGCCTTAAGGCCATATATATAGTGACATTACATCTGTGTTTAGTTAAGCAACTATGGTTCCTCATGACGCCAAATGGCTGATGCCAGTACAAATACAGCAAACCTGAAAGTAAATTATGGGTTGTACTAAGGCAGCAAGGACCAGCAACGAACTTTTTAGCCCAACCGAATTGTTCTCATTTGTTTAGTAAGCGTGTGGGAAGTCACGTAGGCGAGCGCACAACACATAGCACAGACTCTTGCCCAGTGCTACTGAACTTTTCCCGTCCTAAACCTTTTGTTAGGTTATTTGGACTTTAAAGGAGGCACAAGTCAGGGTCTGGTTTGGTTCTCATCTCAAGCCTTATTGCGGCCTCCCACACTCACCGAAATGAGAACATGGCTCAGGGTTATGGAGTGAATATACCCTTTAGGAAACATTAAAGGACATAGCATAACTGGTCCGGGGTCACCCAGCCTGTGAGAGGCATGGGTGAGATTCAGACTGCACTGGGTGCCACAGCCATTTTCAGCTCACCTTAGTGTCCAACCTGGTCCCAGAAGGTTCCTGCTCAGGACTTTGCTTTGTGCTGAGCTGGGCTTGCTTCCTGCCTTTGAAGCCATTTTCACAGTGTATCCCCAGCCCACCCTCTCACATTGAGCATCAGTGCTGCCTTGGCTGGCCTCTGTTGATCGTGCCATTCCTCTCAATCCCTCTGTCACTCCTCTGGCCCACTGTCCTACTGCCCTCTGTCCGGTGGGCCAAGTTCTGAGTTTCTTACCTGCACTTCCTCTTAACTGTGCTCTGTTGAAATCCTCTCTAACAGGGAAGACCTGCTTATCAGAGCAGCTTGATTTGGAATCCATCTCCCCTGGAGGTCAGAGCTTCTGACCATCATGTCCCCAGCCTCAGCACTGGGGATGCCTGCCCAGCCTATTCTGGGTGCTCGTGGAGCTCTGGGATCTTGGAGAAGATTTGCCATGAAAATAAGCATTTATACATAACACGGAAGAGAAGATTTGAGGAAATTGAGTGAGTGTCATCTGGTAATGTTTGTGTTAGGATGGTTCTGAAATTTCTGGGCCCTGAGTTACCAAGAACCCTAGGTTGCCCAGCTGGAAGGACCTCAGATAGATCAGCTGGGCTCCTCACCTCATTTGACAGATGGGAAGTTGAGGCCCAGAGCTTAGTGCCACAGAGCAGGAGTGAGGAGAGATGTTAGTGACAGGAAGAAATCATAGGGTAAGCACAAAGTGGCTGAGCCTGGGCTTTGTTTATGCAAATGAGTTGCTAAAACAGTGGGCCTGAGGCTGCTGACTCTATCTAGTGGCCAGCAAGAAGTAACACCAGCCCACACCTTCTGAGGTTTAACTCATGCCAGGAATGATTCTCAATGTTTTATTTGTGGGCACCTGGGTGGCTCAGTTGTTCAGCTGAGGTTATGCTCCCAGGGTGCAGGGATCTAATCCTCACCAGGCTTCCTGCTCAGTGGGAGCCTGCTTCTCCCTTTCACACTCCCCCTGTGTGTGTTCCCTCTCACCCTGTCTCTCTCTCTCTGTCAAATAAATAATAAAATCTTAAAACAAGAACAACAATACCAAAATGCTTTATTTGCCTTAGGAGATAGGGTCTGTTATGGCTACCATTTTAATGCATGGAAATATGGGCACAGGGGAGCTAAAGGAGTCCAAGGTCACACAGCTTTCAAGTGGAGGAGCCAAGATTTGAACCCTGGGCAGCCTGCCTCCAGAAACTGTATTATTTTTTCCCCTTGTGTATGTCATTTTTAAAAACCTTTCCCTGAATTCTAACAGAGATGTGTAAACATTGTTAAGCATGCAGTTTATTGATCATCACAAAGCTTAGGTTCTGAAGCATTGCAGCAAGCTGGGGTAGGCTATGATGTCAGAACCGGTTGGAATCCAGTTTCTGGTGCTGCATGATCTTAGGTGACTTACTCAGCCTCAGTTTCTGCACTGAGTTTGGCAGCCTTGTGATGAGTAGAGCGTGTGACAGTGCCTAGCGGGTTTGGTGCCTGGCGAGTGTTTAATAAATGGTTTTCTCTTCTTAATAATGAAAATTCTAAGTTGTGTTGGTTTTGTTAAGCAGTCCGAATACCTTCCTCATCGGTCAGTTGCCTGTCAGTCGCCTTGTAGGTACTTGTGATGAGTCACTTTGGTAAGTCACTATATATAGCTGAAACATTTGGGGGTAGTTGGGGGACAACCCCCCCGCCCCCACTGCCCCTGCATTGAAAGTCTGTAATTTAAAATGTTCCACCTGTGCCTTTTTTTTTTTTTTTAAACATAACCACTTTGGGACAGTGAAAGTTATATGTCTTCTCCTTAGGATTGTGACGGAGCCTTTGGGGACCTGCAACAGCTTACTTCCAGTTTCTGTCTGGCATACTGATGGGCCAGAACTTATTTTAACAACATTCCATCACATTCCAGGCACCTGGAAGGAGGAATATGTTGAACTTCTCGGAAATTATTTTTTGGAACTGTTTTTATCCTGAGGAATAACCCATTTAAAAATTGAATGACCTTTATGGTTGACTTTTCCACTCTACATAATGCAAACTGAAAAACTCTTTGTTTTCAGCTGCTTCTGCAGCAGTGGGAAGAGCAAGCCTGTGGGAGTCCTCCCCCGGTTGGCCCCAGCACAGAGCTGCATCATTCTACACACCCCTCATGCCTTGTCTCCTTGTCTGTGAGGTGGTAATGATGGTGCAGGGAGCTCCAGGGGTTGTCGTGAAGGTTACAGAGATGGGGGGTGTAAACTTTGAACAGTGTGCCCCACATAAAATGCAGATCTGGTGAGCAGAGGCAGCTGCTCATATTAATTGTTGATGCCAAGGCACTGGAGTTCCACAACAGCCTATGCCTTTCTTTCCTGGGTCCTTTTTGTCTCAGCCACCACCTTAGAGAAAGTGACTCAGCAAGGCTGGTGCTTGTGGAGCCCTCTACAAATCCAGCTAATTCACACGGGCGATGCCCTGGAGATAAGGGTGTTTTCCTGGGTGGTAGGACCCCATTTCAGAGGCTTAACTAGCCCGTTTCTCCTAACTGGTCCTGTCCTCCAGGGTCAAGATGAAGGCCTGCCAGGAGACTGGTGGTCTCACCAGAGTTTTCCACTGGAAGCATGAAGGACCCCATGGGGCCTCGTGCAGAATGACATGGGTGTTGGGGGGAGAACAGAGGGGACATCGCCTGTACCATCGTGGGCAGGTCACTATATCTGGCTCACGCCGGCTTTCTTCCCATCTGGGAAATGGCAGAAGACCATGCTTTTTCACAGGAGGGATGAGGGTTTAGGGAGGTATTTGATGACTGTGTTGGGGCTGCATGAGTAACAGAGTTGACGGAGGGGCCTTGGAGTCACAGACTTGGGTTCAGGCCCCTGCTGCTGCCACATAAAAGTAGATCGCTTGGGTAAGCCATGGACCTCAGTGTCCTCCTCTGTGCACTGTGGATAATACCTAGCATGTAGGTCTGTGACGGGTACAAAATAGAAGGCCATATTAGGAGCTTAGAGCAGAGCCTGGTACTCACTAGATTGTAGTTTTATGGAGATACTCTGGCATCACTGGTGTTGCAGACCTGGTCCTACCCTCTGGAAACTTTGGCTGTGTGACAGATGGCTTATGAGGCCGTGGCTGACAGAAAGAAGCGGTGTCTGTCTTTTCTTAAGATTAAGGGTACAGAGGGGTGCCTGGTGGCTCAGTCGTTGAAGCATCCAACTCTTGGTTTCAGCTAAGGTCATGATCTCAGGGTGGTGGGATTGAGCCCTGAGGTGTGCTCTGCTCTCAGTGTAGAATCTGCTGGAGGTTCTATCTCCCTGTATTTGTGTGTGTGTGCTCTCTCTGTATCTCTCTCTCTGTCTATCTCTCCCTAAAATAAGTGAAGCTGTAAAAATAAATAAATACATACATGCATAAGTTAATTAATTATGGGTACAGAAATCAGTGATGGAGCTGGGCTGATGGGATACTTGGCAGCAAATACAGATGCACCCTGCTTGAAGGCTCGGAGGTAGCTGCAGTGTCACCAGTGGTGATGGGGGTGTGAGGAAGTTGCCTCGTGCAGCATCCAGAGAGGAACTTAGATTGGGGGGTTCCAGGGAGTAAATGCCCATGGGTAGGAAGCATCTTCAGATGAATGTCAGAGGGTGTCCTCATGGATGGGGAGGCACCCTTTCACCCTGAAGCTGCCCACGAGTGGAGGTGTGCCTGCTGGGGACATAACTAAATCATTGGGGTTTAGCCTCCTAAGCTGTTAATTTATGAAGATGTGGCCAAGACCTTGTCTCACTGCTTTTTAAAGAGAAGTAAATTAAACTGTTGTTTGGGATGGTGTTGTCTTCCAAAGGCTCATTCAGAGTCAGTGGCAGAGCTGCTGTGGGCTTTCCAACTTGTCTTGAAAGCCTGGTCCAGGCAAGGGTGAGGGATATTCCCATCTCTTGGGGTCTCTTGCCTTCTCTGTTTATGGCAGAACGTGGTTTTGTGACTGGTAAATAAACAGGCATCCTGTGCAGATCCTTCAGCTCTTCGTGTGGCTGCAGTAGAGGAAATTCCCATTCACCTGGCACAGACTGTGGCTGGACGGGCGGTGTGGCGGGGCTCTCACTGAGCATTCTCCTTTCACGTAATCCCCGAGCAGATATGAATTTTGTGGTGTTGCCACTTTCCTGCTGGCCAGGAGGGAAGTTGAGGCCCAGGAAAGTTACACTTTCTCACTGTGGTAAGCAGCAGAGCCATGTCAGCCGGTCCAGGCCCTGGCTTTCAGGTCTGTTTGCTGTGAGCATTTCCTCTTGTGTTTCCAGCTTTTGGCCTGTTTGACCTATCAAACTACTGATGGTGTATTGATAATTCTAATACTCTCGACATTGTGAAAGATGAGCTCTTCACTTTGTGCTAGAAATGTTTCTTGCTGTATTTTTCTTTTAAATAAAAAAAAAAGTCAAAGTCCCAAGTTTCTGCCCATTTGAATCTCCCTGAGTCTCCCTGTTGTGAAGTGGTTGGGTTTGGGGATTTCTAGGGCAGGGGCCTAGTTGGTGGTGGCTTTGCCTGGAGGAGCCCATGGCTCAGTACTTAGAGTGGGGACTGGAGCAGTGTGAACTGTGGCCTGAAAATGTGTTCATGTGTGCTGAGGTGGTGCCCAGATTCTTTTGAAGGATGAACTGAGGTTTTGATCAGTAGGTTAGAGAAACACTTGATGGAATAACACTGATAATTTTGTTTTTGTATCAATCCTAATTTTGTGTTTTTGTTTTCGTGTAGTGCAGTGTGCTCTATGTTCTAAGAAAAAATTGGCAATCAATTCATACAGTATCATGATTTAATAATCCTTCCTCACTCACCGGGTCATATTTCAGGTTTTTATATGTAGTTTTTATATCTGTAGTTCTGTTTCTGAATTCTGCATTTTGATTCATTCCTTCATTTTTAAATTTCTTATTTTAAAGATTTTATTTATTTGAGAGAGAGAGAGAGAATGAGCTAGGAGCAGGGGCAGAGGGAGAAGGAAAGGGAGACTCCTCACTGAGCATGGAGCCTGATGTGGGTCTCAGATCCCAGGTCTCTGAGATCAGGACCTGACCCAAAGGCAGATGCTTAAAAGACTGAGCTACCCAGGTGCAGCCACATTCCTTCATATTTTTATTTTTACTCCAGTGCTGCACTGTTTGGCTGGTTGCTTCAGTTTCTGGGAGGGAGGGAGATGACCCCCTCCCCTGTTCTTCTAACAAGTTTGCTTTTGCTGCATTGACTGGAGAAGGGCCAGGCTTCCTGAAGATGAGTAGGATGATTCAGTGACACCCAAAAGGCAGTGGCTATCATTGTTCCCACTGTGCTTCAACAACTTCACCCACTGACTCTTTGATGATGGCAGCCACCAGCAAATCTTCTGCAGAGGACTGCTGCCTTGGGATGCTTTTCTTGTGGTGCTGGACTGGTCTGAAGGCAGTGCCGTATGATGTCCACATTGGAAGTCTGAAGCCCTTCTAGCAGCAGGCCTCCCAGGGACTGCTGCAGCATGGCCATAATGTGGGCTATACGCTGCAAGAACAGAGAGACCAGGAAAGAAGGTCCAGGTACCACAGTTTCTAAAAGCTCAAATATATGTGTATAATTTATATACATATGTGTTATATATATAAAGCGAGCCTCTAATTCTACCAGAATATATGTAAGATTAAAATCCCAACATTTCCTAGAGAATAACAATGAATCTCTTCTCCCCATGATTGCTTTCTTTCTTTTTTTTTAAAGGTTTTTATTTATTTATTTGTCGAGAGAGAGCACAAGCACACAAGGAGACACAGGCAGAAAGAGAAGCAGGCTTCCTGCCAAGCAAGGAGCCCAAGGTGGGACTCAATCCCAGGACCCTCGGATCATGACCTAAGCCAGAGGCAGTAGCTCAACTGACTGAGCCACTGAGGCGTCCCCTCCCTATGATTTCTTTGAAAGTAAGTCAGCTTCATCAAAGTGAAGTTTAGACAATTACGGAATGACAAAAAGTTATTTGCCTCTTAAGCTACGGAGTAAATCTGACAAACGTGCATTTAAACCCAGTCAAGGGCTTTGGATAAATGAACTCTGACTACACCATATGATGTGTCAAGTTACATGAAATTCAGAATTAATTTTACTTGCATAGTTTGGAGACTACGCTTGTGTCTTTACACAAAATCTATCTAGTGTGACATAATGGAAGCAGGGTCCCAAACAGGAGACACTGAAAAAAAAAATATTCAAAGCTAGCTTCAAAATCCTGTAGAGTAGCAATTATCAGGGGCAATGCTAGGTCAAACCAAAATCATCCAGGAAATTCGCAAACAGCAAATTGAAAATCAAAACCAACACTTGCTGGTCTTACTTTGTCCAGAAGAGGCATGCCTTTGCTCTGAACAGCATGAAAGTGTAACTGGTTAAATTCTGTGGCAATTCTCTCCAAAATCTGTCTAGTCCAGAGAGGGCTAGTAGAGACAATTAGAGAAATGTAATTCCCAAAGTTAAAAACCTGCCACCCCCACCGCCCCACATGCCTTACAGCGCTCAGGCACCTGCACCTGAACGCCATCAACTTTCATGACAAACTGTCTGTGCAGCAGGCCCCAGTGCAAGGGGTGAGGAGCGGGGAGGTCGTAGAAGCCACCGACGCAGCCTGGCCCGGGCCACAGGGCCCAGGCAAGGGGATGGAGCTATTTTAGGTCAGTGTGGGTACAACTGCATGATTCCTCCACGTTCCTCGGGCTCTCCCATTTGTGCCCTTCTTCTCCCTTCTTCTCCCATTCTCTAACCCCCTCCTCTCTCTTGCCCTGTCCTACCGTTCATACCCGAAGCCCCCTCTTCTTCTCTGCCTGCCTCATTCTCCCTCCCAAGTACCTCCCCAGTACCAACTACTGCTGTCTCCTCAATCAGCTAAAACTGACCGCCTAGCAGCAACCTGGGAAATCGCTCAGAGCAGCGGACTCCAAGTTTAAATTTACCCAACGGCAGAAAGAGCAAGCTCGGTGCTCCGGGAGCTGGTGAGAAATCACTCACAGTGCATCTGCCATCAAGTGGACTGGATACACTTCCCTCTTTCCCCCCACATTAGAAAGCGTCAACCCCATTCAAAAGGAAGTCGAACAGTGAAAGAAAAAAACACACACAACAAAGGCCCCAAAGCCCATGCTGGGCTCTATGAGGCATCCCACATCTGAGGATGGGCAGTCAGGTAGTGAGGAAACACACTGTAAGAAAACCCAAAATCTCTGGAGACCTGCCATGGTGTGCCCCGTCCCAGAGCATCAGAACTGGTGTGGAGGGAAGGCAAGCGCTTGGCACGAACAGTGCCGAAGCCTAATCCCAACCTCTACTGACTGATCCCATGCGCATTTCCTATTTATCCTTTTCTCGGCATTTCTGGGCCTGGCAGAGCATGATGGATTTACTGTGCGCTGACGCTGCTCTGGCTTTCCTGACTCTAGAACTCAGAGCTGCTCTTCTGGAGAAAAAAGTCCTCCAATGTAATTCTGAGCAAGAAAGCGCACAATGTCTGTTTATCAAGGACAGTGTTGCAAAGGGACAGGATTGTAGACACAGAGCTCACTGAGGTCTTTCTATCCGATGAGCACAGCAGCAACAGCAAAGACAGGAAGAACACTGGAGGGCCAGCTCCCCAGGGGCCGAACGTTGACATGGCTGGAGGGGCTGCAGGCACTGCCAAGGGCCGCAGTGAAGCAGAGCCGCTGGAGACACATGGGCTGCAGAAGGGCCGCGTGCAGACTGTCTGCTAAGTGTGGACGAACGGGGCAGAAGCACGAGTGCAACGGGCTAGAGACACAAGCACAGTGGAGGCTGACCACTTAGTTGAATGCCTTGATGTGAAAGGGGACAGAGACCTAGGACCAGAGAATCGCTTCCTTTGGGATGTGTCCGTTCTTAATCTCCATCATGAGACATGTGGAGCATATGGTCTCTCAAGTTCCTTCCAAATCTAAAACCTTAATTCCTAAAATTTAGAAACCTAACTCCGCCTGCAAGGGGAGGGACTGTTAGCATCACACAACAGAGCACTTAGGGCACCAGGCGACCTTGACGCAGGCAGCCCAGCTGGTATGTGTAGGACCAGCCCCGGCTACACCCACTGCACCACTGTGCGTCTCACAGCGCTGACAGCACCTAACTACTCATTTTCTGAGTCACTCATCTACCCTGGCTGATTGGAAATTCACACTAGGAAGGGAACAAGACAATCACAGTATAACAAAGAGAGCCATCATCTTTTTCCTATTTCATAAGTTTTTCCTTTCCTGTTTGTAAATTTCAACTGGATATGTCCTATACTGTTTCATAATAATATAATGCTGGTGCAAAATACATCAATGGTAATACTCTGGGCATGTCTAGGAAAAAAAATGAGATGGAGAAAAACCAAGATGAATGGTAGGTATGCCTTAAAGTTCAACCGGACTTTGCTAGTCCTCAGGGAAGGTGATTCCAAATATACTTTTACACTGCAAGCATAATGACGTGTTGGAACTGTGGTCTATAACCAAAGGGTTTATAGGAACGTGTTATAGATTTCACTATTTCATGCTCTCCACTCTCCTGGAGCTACATTCTAGCCACAAACCTGGATTTTCTTCTTGTTCAGAAATGAATTCTAACTAAGCCATCCCCGCCTAATTAGATTGGATGTGAAGTATTAATTTATGTGCTACTTAGTTAAAAAAAAATGCTTACCTGCTTGCTTCTAGTGCAGAGGTTTCTTTCGAACTTTGTGAATTTAAGATTTTTTCAATCTTTTCAACTGATCAAATAACTTGTATAAGCCTCAAAACACACATCTATAAAAATAAAAATTAAGCAAACTAAAAACGTCACCATCTTTACTCTTAATCATCTTTATTTCCCATGCTAAATGCAGGAAAATATAAGACCAAAAGTTAACTTCAAATATATAGGGCATGCTATATTTTGAATATTTCTATGAAACACAGAATTCTCAAATGCAAATCTTAGTTCTAGAATAAGCATACTTCCATATTCTATTGCAAGTTTATAGAGGAAAAAAAAAAAACCCTAGACTTTGTTTTCTCATATTCTATACTCTTATTTCTTTTTTTCCCCATCCTGAATCTTTCTATGGGCATTTCTTTCCTATTTTTTTAAAAAAGATTTGTTTATTTGAGAGAGAGAGAGACTGCATGTGCGCGTGCAGGGGAGGGGCAGAGGGAGAGAGAGAATCTCGAGCAGACATCCTGCTGAGCACAGAGCTCAATGCGGGGCTCAATCTCATGATCCTGAGATCATGACCTGAGCCAAAATCAAGAGTCGGACGTTTAACCAACTGAGCCACCAGGCGCCCCTCCATTTGTTTTCTTATGGCCCTTTATTCATGTTTTAACTTTGGCTTCCGATTGTACTGGCCCTCTCAGTTTACATGTGCATATACCTATATGCCCAAGCACCAAATCATTAAAGACCTTTTACACTACAAATATTATCAAAGAGGTTGAGGGACATTATGAAAACTCTCATCCTTAAAGAACAAAAAAATACAAAGTCATCCATTCAATAAATAATAATGATAATGAACACCCCTGGGAGCTCGATATTCATTCCGACGGGGGGTGGGGGGGGCACGAGAAAATAAAGCAAGAAATACACCCTGCTCTCACAAAGCTTACTGTTTTGTCTGGAAGCGCACGACAAGCATTCTTTGGACAAAAGCTGTGAGGAGATCCAGAGGTGAATTAAACAGAAGGTCCCTCAAACAGGCTTCTCCCCACTGAGATTTTAACAAATATGCTAATAATACACATAGAAAACATTGTACAGAGCAGCAGGCGAGAGTCAGAAGCCCAGACTCCCAATGCCCGCTGTGCCCCTACATCGTTATGCTCATGAATGATATCGGGGACACTTGGAACTGGAGATAGCACTAAGGGGCACACTCCCGGGGTGAGCCCTCAGATGTACAGAGCCGTTGTCTGTCTCACACACCTGAAACTAAGCCAACACCGCATGCTAACTACTGGGAATTGAAAAAATTAAAGTGAACACCAGAACATAAAGAACACAGGATCAGAAAATAACAGCAAACCTACGGCAGAATCCTGAGTTTGCTTTGGAAAGCCCACTTCTCCCCTAGTCTCTAATATAGGCCTATTTTCTTTACAGGGCCGCTGACAATTTATACAGTCGTTAACTGTCAAGCGCTGCACCGACAACAGTTATCACTGTTTCTTGTTCTGGAAAAAGTGGGTGATCTTGAGATCGTGTGGGTACCTCTGAAATTCTGTCTTCTTATTTCAGGTAGATAACGTGACATAATGCATAAAATGCACATGCGTGAGAGCTTTAAAAAAAAGCTAAATTAAAAAAAAAAAGAAAAAAAGCTGAATAGTGCTGACAAGTTCACGGAGACAAGAGGAGAGGGCTTCAACTGGCATGCAGCATAAGAAATCTACTGGAGGGTACCTTTTTCTTCCTTATGTCCTCTTGTTACACATTCGTTCATCTACTGCCCGAATTCCTTCACTGACTGATGACCTGAGACTCTTTAAAAGAATAATAAAGAAAATGTATTACAGACATTGTTTTGTCACATTATCAATTTCCTACATCTCATTCAATTCCACAAAAATTAATACCTGTGCACCAGTACTATGCAGATATTGACAAAAAAAAAAAAACATGATATACCAGACACAGTTACTGTTGAGGGGACTCATGACCTGGGGGCATAATGACACGAAGGCAGGGTCGCATGGCTAGAAGAAGAATGACATATACAGTGAAAGTTATGGGGATGCGGGGGCTTAGAATGGAGAACAGATAATATGAAGCAAAGTACAGGAGAGTCTGGAAATGCGACGGGGCTCGAATCGGACTCTGAAAGCCATGTGTACACAGCTGCCGAGGTGGGGAGGGGATGGGGAGCAGATGTAAGTGCACACACACTCAGGGGCAGGGTCAGACAGGCACACAGCCATGTGCACTGCAGGCTTCCTTCTGGAGAGAAGCAGAAATAGGAATGGAGGGCCAACTTCACTGAGATGAAGTCTTTAGATTCTGCATATTTTGGAGAACGAAAGAATGTCAAAGCACTGATGCATGATGATGAAATGTGGGTATGGAAATACCAGGAATCAAGAATGAAGAACAGAAGACCAGAAAAAGGCAGAGCACAGAGGTAGAGAAACATGTCCAGAAGCTAATGAATAAAGAGATAATTAGGAATTAGGGCCAAAACAAAGGTTAACAGAAACAACTAGAATGAAGTAGGCAGACCACAAAAATTCCACAGGAAGGTGAATTAATTCACTCCATCAACATTATGAAACACCTCCTGGACGTCAGTATTGTGGCAGCCTACAGGGATGCAATGAAGACAGATATAGTCGTATCCCTCAGTGATCTGAGAATCTCACAGAACAGCTTCAGAGTTGGGACCAGAAAGGCAGGTCAGGCCTGTGGCTGAGCAGGACCAAAGTGGCCATAAAAACAGGCCATGGAAAAGGGAGGGTATATGGTGATGGCAGGGGGTGAGGTGGGACGGGAGCCTGTGTGAGTAGAGCAAATCTGCCTCCAGGGAGGGGGTTCGAGAGAAGAGTGGGAGGCCAAAGGAAGGCTAGGCTTGGGAAACAACACCACTATGAGGCCCCGGGAGGAAGAGGCACACCAAGGAGGCAGTGGGAGAGCCCCACAGCGGCTGGTGTGGAATCCAACAGCGGACCATGAAAATCCCTTCCATTCCAAGGAAAAGTATCTTTAACAAGATTTTGTAAAATTCAAATGAGACATAAACCATGGAAAGTATTGGCTACCTCAAGGCACAACTCAAGATTTTTTTTTTTAAAGATTTTATTTATTTATTTGACAGAGAGAAATCACAAGTTGATGGAGAGGCAGGCAGAGAGAGAGAGAGAGGGAAGCAGGCTCTCTGCTGAGCAGTGAGCCCGATGCGGGACTAGATCCCAGGACTCTGAGATCATGACCTGAGCCGAAGGCAGTGGCTTAAACCACTGAGCCACCCAGGCGCCCACAACTCAAGATTTTTACCTGTTTCACGAACTCTTTCCTGCCTGCCCCTCCCCTAGACTTCTCAGCACTGATATTTCCATTACTTCACATTTTTCTTGGTTCTAACCATGTACTGTGTCTTCCCTTAAATTAAGTTCTCCTTATATTCTCTCTAGGATGCAGGCACTGTCTTAGGGGAGGGACGCAAGAGGCCACTCAAGCTAGAGGAGACACACAAGGAAGGATGGTGTCGTTTATGACAAGTTTACGACAGGGCATCAGAATGGACAGAGGCCGTAAGTCAGGGCACCAGACACAGACGGGGGGGGGGGGCGGGAGGGGAAAGAGGGCAGCACAGTTTTCTGTTAGAAGTGATGCCACAACTGCCCCTCCACTGTTCACCAGGTGGAATTCCTATTCCCAATGGCTTAGAGGTGGGGAGTCCCATTCCCACAACAGAGATTTTTCTGAGAGAATATTCAAATGTAGCATTTATTAAGTATTACATTTTATTTATATTATCCTTCAGTTCCATTAGGGATTACACAATTTTTGTAGATCAGCCCAGGAACCTAACCACACGTAGATTACATGGGGTGGGGGGGGGTGATCTTTACAAGATTACAAACTGTTAAAATACAAGACATTCGTTAGAAATGAATGGTTAGAAACCACCTACATATGACCAAAGTGGCATTAATAAGTTGAATTTGGAAATATGCTTCCTCTCCCCTGACATTTTAAGGTTGTCTACTCTGAGAATATGTCTTCTTCAAATCGAACATGTTTTTTTTAGGTTTTTAGCATATGCAAAAACAAAATCATTTACAACTCTTCTGAAGGTGAATATTATAATCATGAACAGTTAAAATACAACCACCAGTACCACCAAACTAACAGATGAAAAGAATTCTTAGAGAAAAGCCGACGAGGACAACAGGCGTCAGAGCAGACTGTTTTCATTAATTGGGGACTTACCAGAAATTCTCGTAACTGTCGCAAAGGCACAGAAAGTTAATTGAGGGCTTTGTCCATGCCAACCTAAAGGGGCACTTCCCCTCTACCACTGTTGCCAGACTAACCTTACCTATCCTGCAGGGTCAGGTCGGCCTGGCCCTTTATCTGTTGCTCTCCTCTGAGTGGTTAGTTTTTCATAGAAACCGTGCTTTGCTTTTGTCAGGATTTAACCTGGATTATCAAAACCCTTTTCTTCTGCCAGTGAAGCCCAAGAAACAGTCCTAATGAGAGAACCAGGAACTCAAACAGATCATATTTATCCTGAATGTTCTGTCAAAAATGAAAAATTCATTTCTGAGGTGCCTCAAGATCTCTGAGAATGGAAGTTTCACCAACTCTGTCATGTAGGGGCATCAATTCCGATTCTGTGTCAATTGTCCTACTTTCCCAGCTAGTAATTCTCTACCTCTCAAAACACACTCTCAACCGTTTCCCCTTTCAAAGGCAGTTGCTCTTAGACTCTGCACAAGGCACTTGGGGCCTGCTGGTCGTTGGCTACTGCCCTCTGTACCTTGGGTCTAACAGCTGCGGGGCATCAAGATGAGCACATCTCTTGTTCTAGGACTTAATATAGTTTGGGGCACATGGTAAGCAATAATCACTTCTTTAGTTGATCCAACTGTTGGATCTTTCTTAATTATTCTACTACCACAATTTACTTGTTCTAAGATTTGTCCCCCACACCCATTTTAATATCTCTTAAGGTGGCACTCACCTTGCACTTGATGACATATCCTAGTTTAACTGACAGCATTTCTCTTTCTTAGTCGAACATAAACTATAGTGCATCTTACACTTGATAAAAGCTAGGATGCAATTAAATACTCTATTATGGTTACGATTCTGATATTTGAAATCCTCCGGTAGCTCCCTGTGCCCCCACAGTGTAGTACCTCACCTCCTCGCCAGTGTATACAAACCATCTCACCCCCAGTGTTAACCCCGGGGCTCAGCCTCCATCCCCAGGTGATGCTGCCAGATCAGCTGTCGGTTGTCATGAACTTGCTGTAGTTTCCCGAATGCCCTGTGCTGCCTCCTGGCCCTTTGAAACTTGACACACTCATCCTCATTCTTCGCTTCGCCCTTGTCTATCACCTCCCCTGAAAATCTGTTCCTAAGTGGCATTTCCCAGCTCCCACCTACCCGTGGCAGTCTATTATCTCCCTGTGGTAAAGCCTGTCACACTGCACCATGGACATGCCCGTTGTCCCCCTGAGAAGAGAAAAGGGACAATGAGGGCCCCCATCATTTGCAGCTCTAGTGCAGAGCACAATGCCTGGCTTGTTGGAAATAGAGATCATGAAGACAAACGGAGATCATCCTCTGGCTAAAACCAGCTCTTCTTTGCCTACCGCAGGATCTGGATCAATAAAGAGCAGCCAGTTATTATTGCTGGTTTTCTAGGGATTTTTACCCCATATATTTCCCAGGTCTTTACTCTTTTTGTAGCACTTTAATTCAGGCTTCAACCACTTCCTAGTCAGATCAGGTGAAATCATTTTCCTTCCCATACCCTCGATGTATTTCACATCTAGTAATTCTTTTTTTAAAGATCTTATTTACCCATTTGACAGACAGATCTCAAGTAGGTAGAGAGGGAGGCAGAGAGAGAGGAGGGAAGCAGGCTCCCCGCTGAGCAGAGAGCACGATGTGGGGCTCCATCCCAGGACCCTGAAATCATGACCTGAGCCGAAGGCAGAGGCCTAAACCACTGAGCCACCCAGGAGCCCCCATATCTGGTAATTTTTAACCAACGTGGATTTGCTGCATCAAATAGTTCCTTCTTCTTCAAATATAAATATATAAATAAAGTGATCAAGTCACTCGCATGTCTTAGGAGAATGTCATACCTTTAGTAGCAAACTTGAAATCTTGGCCATTGGTTTTGATTTTTGTTTTGGTTAGATTTGGTTCAGTTTTTGTCATTTTAAAAATCGCTCCAGCCCTTGGCTCTGTCTGACCTGAATGCTTTCAGCTGTTTCTGAAACAAAATTGTCCCGGCAGCGAAAACTCTCATTGTTTACAGTGGCGCCCCTTCTGAACACTTTGTTAATAAAAAGTTTTTTTTGTTTTTGTTTTTGTTTTTCGGCTATGGTAAATGTGGAACAACAATGAGGTATTTCAAAGAGGTGAACCACAGATAAATTTCTCTAAGTGTGGGTGAAGGTTACTCAAAAAGGAACTTGACAAGGCTTTTAAAGATATCGACAATCATTATAACATAACGTGACTGATTGTTACCGTGCTCTTAACTGGGCAAACACTTGTTGGCTTCCACGAAAGACTAACATAGTTGAGATGGTTCTAGCGGCCTTCTAGCACAGGGTCTCATGAGGCAGGGATTCTAGCCACTGGCTGTGCAAGGCATGAGGCCTGTTAGTGATTCTATTTTTTCCTCTGCAGAATAGGTCTTTCTACATTCCAGGTCCTTTCTACCCCAATAAATAATGCGGCGATTCTCTCAGTGAGTTGTGCTATTGGTTTAAACAGCCAACTGTCTCTTTAAAAGGACTTTTGATTAAATTCCTTTAAAAAAAAGTCCTTTCAAAGAAATCTTTTTTCGTTATTTTTTATTTTTTATCCCATATGTTTACTCTGATCGTGGAACTTTGTCATTTTGACATTATCTACTGATTAAAATATTCTTCATCATCAGCACCTACTGCTCTCCTCTCCTGGTGGTCTCTCTGGAAAGGGTCTTCTCTAGCTCTTCTAGTAGGAGATGGGCACTTCCCCTCTACCCCTGTTGCCAGACTAACCTTACCTATCCTGCAGGGTCAGGTCGGCCTGGCCCTTTATCTGTTGTTCTCCTCTGAGTGGTTAGATTTTCATAGATCCCGTGCTTTGCTTTTGTCAGGATTTACCTGGATTATCAAAATCCTTTTCTTGTGCCAGTGAAGCCCAAGAAACAGTCCTAATGAGAGAACCAGGAACTCAAACAGATCATATTTATCCTGAATGTTCTGTCCAAAATGAAAAATTCGTTTCTGAGGAGCCTCAAGATCTCTGAGAAGGGAATTTTCACCAACTCTGTCATGTAGGGCATGAATTCTGATTCTGTTTCAATTGTCCTACTTTCCCAGCTAGTAATTCTCTACCTCAGAAAGCCCACTCTCAATCGTTTCCTCTTTCAAAGGCAGTTGCTCTTAGAGTCTGCACATGGCACTTGGGGCCTGTTGGTCATTGGCTACTGCCCTCTGTACCTTGGGTCTAACAGCTGCGGGACATCAAGATGAGCACGTCTCTTGTTCTAGTACTTAATATACTTTGGGGCACATGGTAAGCAATAATCACTTCTTTAGTTGATCCAAGTGTTGGATCTTTCTTAATTATTTTACTACCACAATTTACTTGTTCTAAGATTTGTCCCCCCCCCCCATTTTAATATCTGTTAAGGTGGCACTCACCTTGCACTTGATGACATATCCTAGTTTAACTGAAAGCATTTCACTTTCTTAGTCGAACATAAACTACAGTGCATCTTACCCTTGATGAAAGCTAGGATGCAATTAAATACTCTATTATGTTTACGATTCTGATATTTGAAATCCTCCGTTAGCTCCCTGTGCCCCCACAGTGTAGTACCTCACCTCCTTGCCATAGTATACAAACCCTCTCACCCCCAGTGTTAACCCCGGGGCTCAGCCTCCATCCCCAGGTGATGCTGCCAGATCAGCTGTCGGTTGTCATGAACTTGCTGTAGTTTCCTGAATGCACTGTGCTGCCTCCTGGCCCTTTGAAACTTGACACACTCATCCTCATTCTTCGCTTTGCTTTGTCTATCACCTCCCCTGAAAATCTGTTCCTAAGTGGCTTTTCCCAGCTCCCACCTACCCTTGGCAGTCTATTATCTCCCTGTGGTAAAGCCTGTCACACTGCACCATGGACATGCCCGTTGTCCCCCTGAGAAGAGAAAAGGGACAATGAGGGCCCCCATCATTTGCAGCTCTAGTGCCGAGCCCCATGCCTGGCTTGTAGGAAATGCCAGATCATGAAGACAAACGGAGATCATCCTCTGGCTAAAACCAGCTCTTCTTTGCCTACCGCAGGATCTGGATCAATAAAGAGCAGCCAGTTATTATTGCTGGTTTTCTAGCGATTTTTACCCCATATATTTCCCAGGTCTTTACTCTTTTTATAGCACTTTAATTCAGGCTTCAACCACTTCCTAGTCAGATCAGGTGAAATCATTTTTCTTCCCATACCCTCGATGTATTTCACATCTAGTAATTCTTTTTTTAAAGATCTTATTTACCCATTTGACAGACAGATCTCAAGTAGGTAGAGAGGGAGGCAGAGAGAGAGGGGGGAAGCAGGCTCCCCGCTGAGCAGAGAGCACGATGTGGGGCTCCATCCCAGGACCCTGAAATTATGACCTGAGCTGAAGGCAGAGGCCTTAACCACTGAGCCACCCAGGAGCCCCCATAATTGGTAATTTTTAACCAACGTGGATTTGCTGCATCAAATAGTTCCTTCTTCTTCAAATATAAATATATAAATAAAGTGATCAAGTCACTCGCATGTCTTAGGAGAATGTCATACCTTTAGTAGCAAAGTTGAAATCTTAGCCATTGGTTTTGATTTTTGTTTTGGTTAGATTTGGTTCAGTTTTTGTCATTTTAAAAATCGCTCCAGCCCTTGGCTCTGTCTGACCTGATTGCTTTCAGCTGTTTCTGAAACAAAATTGTCCCGGCAGCGAAATCTCTCATTGTTTACAGTGGCGCCCCTTCTGAACACTCTGTTAATAAAAAGGTTTTTTTGTTTTTGTTTTTGTTTTTCGGCTATGGTAAATGTGGAACAACAATGAGGTATTTCAAAGAGGTGAACCACAGATAAATTTCTCTAAGTGTGGGTGAAGGTTACTCAAAAAGGAACTTGACAAGGCTTTTAAAGATATCGACAATCATTATAACATAACGTGACTGATTGTTACCGTGCTCTTCACTGGGCAAACACTTGTTGGCTTCCAAGAAAGACTAACATAGTTGAGATGGTTCTAGCAGCCTTCTAGCACAGGGTCTCATGAGGCAGGGATTCTAGCCACTGGCTGTGCAAGGCATGAGGCCTGTTAGTGATTCTATTTTTTCCTCTGCAGAATAGGTCTTTCTACATTCCAGGTCCTTTCTACCCCAATAAATAATGCGGCGATTCTCTCAGTGAGTTGTGCTATTGGTTTAAACAGCCAACTGTCTCTTTAAAAGGACTTTTGTTTAAATTCCTTTAATAAAAAAGTCCTTTAAAAAATATTTTTTATTTTTAAATCCCATATGTTTACTCTGATCGTGGAACTTTGTCATTTTGACCTTCTCTGCTGATTAAAATATTCTTCATCATCAGCACCTACTGCTCTCCTCTCCTGGTGGTCTCTCTGGAAAGGGTCTTCTCTAGCTCTTCTAGCAGGAGATGGGCACTTCCCCTCTACCCCTGTTGCCAGACTAACCTTACCTATCCTGCAGGGTCAGGTCGGCCTGGCCCTATATCTGTTGTTCTCCTCTGAGTGGTTAGATTTTCATAGATCCCGTGCTTTGCTTTTGTCAGGATTTACCTGGATTATCAAAATCCTTTCTTGTACCAGTGAAGCCTAAGAAACAGTCCTAATGAGAGAACCAGGAACTCAAACAGATCATATTTATCCTGAATGATCTGTCCAAAATGAAAAATTCGTTTCTGAGGAGCCTCAAGATCTCTGAGAAGGGAAGTTTCACCAACTCTGTCATGTAGGGGCATCAATTCCGATTCTGTGTCAATTGACCTACTTTCCCAGCTAGTAATTCTCTACCTCAGAAAGCCCACTCTCAACCGTTTCCTCTTTCAAAGGCAGTTGCTCTTAGGGTCTGCACATGGCACTTGGGGCCTGCCCTCTGTACCTTGGGTCTAACACCTGCGGGGCATCAAGATGAGCACGTCTCTTGTTCTCCAACTTAAAATAGTTTGGGGCACATGGTAAGCAATAATCACTTCTTTAGTTGATCCAAGTGTTGGATCTTTCTTAATTATTTTACTACCACAATTTACTTGTTCTAAGATTAATCCTCCCCCATTTTTATATCTCTTAAGTTGGCACTCACCTTGCACTTGATGACATATTCTAGTTCAACTGACAGCATTTCTCTTTCTTAGTCGAACATAAACTATAGTGCATCTTACCCTTGATGAAAGCTAGGATGCAATTAAATACTCTATGTGGTTACGTTTCTGATATTTGAAATCCTCCGGGGGCTCCCTGTGCCCCCACAGTGTAGTACCTCACCTGCTCGCCATAGTATACAAACCCTCTCACCCCCAGTGTTAACCCCGGGGCTCAGCCTCCATCCCCAGGTGATGCTGCCAGATCAGCTGTCGGTTGTCATGAACTTGCTGTAGTTTCCCGAATACACTGTGCTGCCTCCTGGCCCTTTGAAACTTGACACACTCATCCTCATTCTTCGCTTCGCCCTTGTCTATCACCTCCCCTGAAAATCTGTTCCTAATTGGCTTTTCCCAGCTCCCACCTACCCTTGGCAGTCTATTATCTCCCTGTGGTAAAGCCTGTCACACTGCACCATGGACATGCCCGTTGTCCCCCTGAGAAGAGAAAAGGGACAATGAGGGCCCCCATCATTTGCAGCTCTAGTGCCGAGTCCCATGCCTGGCTTGTAGGAAATGCCAGATCATGAAAACAAACGGAGATCATCCTCTGGCTAAAACCAGCTCTTCTTTGCCTACCGCAGGATCTGGATCTATAAAGAGCAGCCAGTTATTATTGCTGGTTTTCTAGGGATTTTTACCCCATATATTTCCCAGGTCTTTACTCTTTTTGTAGCACTTTAATTCAGGCTTCAACCACTTCCTAGTCAGATCAGGTGAAATCATTTTCCTTCCCATACCCTCGATGTATTTCACATCTAGTAATTCTTTTTTTAAAGATCTTATTTACCCATTTGACAGACAGATCTCAAGTAGGTAGAGAGGGAGGCAGAGAGAGAGGAGGGAAGCAGGCTCCCCGCTGAGCAGAGAGCACGATGTGGGGCTCCATCCCAGGACCCTGAAATCATGACCTGAGCCGAAGGCAGAGGCCTAAACCACTGAGCCACCCAGGAGCCCCCATATCTGGTAATTTTTAACCAACGTGGATTTGCTGCATCAAATAGTTCCTTCTTCTTCAAATATAAATATATAAATAAAGTGATCAAGTCACTCGCATGTCTTAGGAGAATGTCATACCTTTAGTAGCAAACTTGAAATCTTGGCCATTGGTTTTGATTTTTGTTTTGGTTAGATTTGGTTCAGTTTTTGTCATTTTAAAAATCGCTCCAGCCCTTGGCTCTGTCTGACCTGAATGCTTTCAGCTGTTTCTGAAACAAAAATGTCCCGGCAGCGAAAACTCTCATTGTTTACAGTGGCGCCCCTTCTGAACACTTTGTTAATAAAAAGTTTTTTTTGTTTTTGTTTTTGTTTTTCGGCTATGGTAAATGTGGAACAACAATGAGGTATTTCAAAGAGGTGAACCACAGATAAATTTCTCTAAGTGTGGGTGAAGGTTACTCAAAAAGGAACTTGACAAGGCTTTTAAAGATATCGACAATCATTATAACATAACGTGACTGATTGTTACCGTGCTCTTAACTGGGCAAACACTTGTTGGCTTCCACGAAAGACTAACATAGTTGAGATGGTTCTAGCGGCCTTCTAGCACAGGGTCTCATGAGGCAGGGATTCTAGCCACTGGCTGTGCAAGGCATGAGGCCTGTTAGTGATTCTATTTTTTCCTCTGCAGAATAGGTCTTTCTACATTCCAGGTCCTTTCTACCCCAATAAATAATGCGGCGATTCTCTCAGTGAGTTGTGCTATTGGTTTAAACAGCCAACTGTCTCTTTAAAAGGACTTTCGTTTAAATTCCTTTAATAAAAAAGTCCTTTAAAAAATATTTTTTATTTTTTATTTTTAAATCCCATATGTTTACTCTGATCGTGGAACTTTGTCATTTTGACCTTCTCTGCTGATTAAAATATTCTTCATCATCAGCACCTACTGCTCTCCTCTCCTGGTGGTCTCTCTGGAAAGGGTCTTCTCTAGCTCTTCTAGCAGGAGATGGGCACTTCCCCTCTACCCCTGTTGCCAGACTAACCTTACCTATCCTGCAGGGTCAGGTCGGCCTGGCCCTATATCTGTTGTTCTCCTCTGAGTGGTTAGATTTTCATAGATCCCGTGCTTTGCTTTTGTCAGGATTTACCTGGATTATCAAAATCCTTTCTTGTACCAGTGAAGCCTAAGAAACAGTCCTAATGAGAGAACCAGGAACTCAAACAGATCATATTTATCCTGAATGATCTGTCCAAAATGAAAAATTCGTTTCTGAGGAGCCTCAAGATCTCTGAGAAGGGAAGTTTCACCCACTCTGTCATGTAGGGGCATCAATTCCGATTCTGTGTCAATTGACCTACTTTCCCAGCTAGTAATTCTCTACCTCAGAAAGCCCACTCTCAACCGTTTCCTCTTTCAAAGGCAGTTGCTCTTAGAGTCTGCACATGGCACTTGGGGCCTGCTGGTCGTTGGCTACTGCCCTCTGTACCTTGGGTCTAACAGCTGCGGGGCATCAAGATGAGCACGTCTCTTGTTCTCCGTCTTAAAATAGTTTGGGGCACATGGTAAGCAATAATCACTTCTTTAGTTGATCCAAGTGTTGGATCTTTCTTAATTATTTTACTACCACAATTTACTTGTTCTAAGATTAATCCTCCCCCATTTTTATATCTCTTAAGGTGGCACTCACCTTGCACTTGATGACATATTCTAGTTCAACTGACAGCATTTCTCTTTCTTAGTCGAACATAAACTATAGTGCATCTTACCCTTGATGAAAGCTAGGATGCAATTAAATACTCTATGTGGTTACGTTTCTGATATTTGAAATTCTCCGGGGGCTCCCTGTGCCCCCACAGTGTAGTACCTCACCTCCTCGCCATAGTATACAAACCCTCTCACCCCCAGTGTTAACCCCGGGGCTCAGCCTCCATCCCCAGGTGATGCTGCCAGATCAGCTGTCGGTTGTCATGAACTTGCTGTAGTTTCCCGAATGCACTGTGCTGCCTCCTGGCCCTTTGAAACTTGACACACTCATCCTCATTCTTCGCTTCGCCCTTGTCTATCACCTCCCTTGAAAATCTGTTCCTAAGTGGCTTTTCCCAGCTCCCACCTACCCTTGGCAGTCTATTATCTCCCTGTGGTAAAGCCTGTCACACTGCACCATGGACATGCCCGTTGTCCCCCTGAGAAGAGAAAAGGGACAATGAGGGCCCCCATCATTTGCAGCTCTAGTGCCGAGTCCCATGCCTGGCTTGTAGGAAATGCCAGATCATGAAGACAAACGGAGATCATCCTCTGGCTAAAACCAGCTCTTCTTTGCCTACCGCAGGATCTGGATCAATAAAGAGCAGCCAGTTATTATTGCTGGTTTTCTAGGGATTTTTACCCCATATATTTCCCAGGTCTTTACTCTTTTTGTAGCACTTTAATTCAGGCTTCAACCACTTCCTAGTCAGATCAGGTGAAATCATTTTCCTTCCCATACCCTCGATGTATTTCACATCTAGTAATTCTTTTTTAAAAGATCTTATTTACCCATTTGACAGACAGATCTCAAGTAGGTAGAGAGGGAGGCAGAGAGAGAGGAGGGAAGCAGGCTCCCCGCTGAGCAGAGAGCACGATGTGGGGCTCCATCCCAGGACCCTGAAATCATGACCTGAGCCGAAGGCAGAGGCCTAAACCACTGAGCCACCCAGGAGCCCCCATATCTGGTAATTTTTAACCAACGTGGATTTGCTGCATCAAATAGTTCCTTCTTCTTCAAATATAAATATATAAATAAAGTGATCAAGTCACTCGCATGTCTTAGGAGAATGTCATACCTTTAGTAGCAAACTTGAAATCTTGGCCATTGGTTTTGATTTTTGTTTTGGTTAGATTTGGTTCAGTTTTTGTCATTTTAAAAATCGCTCCAGCCCTTGGCTCTGTCTGACCTGAATGCTTTCAGCTGTTTCTGAAACAAAATTGTCCCGGCAGCGAAAACTCTCATTGTTTACAGTGGCGCCCCTTCTGAACACTTTGTTAATAAAAAGGTTTTTTTGTTTTTGTTTTTGTTTTTCGGCTATGGTAAATGTGGAACAACAATGAGGTATTTCAAAGAGGTGAACCACAGATAAATTTCTCTAAGTGTGGGTGAAGGTTACTCAAAAAGGAACTTGACAAGGCTTTTAAAGATATCGACAATCATTATAACATAACGTGACTGATTGTTACCGTGCTCTTAACTGGGCAAACACTTGTTGGCTTCCACGAAAGACTAACATAGTTGAGATGGTTCTAGCGGCCTTCTAGCACAGGGTCTCATGAGGCAGGGATTCTAGCCACTGGCTGTGCAAGGCATGAGGCCTGTTAGTGATTCTATTTTTTCCTCTGCAGAATAGGTCTTTCTACATTCCAGGTCCTTTCTACCCCAATAAATAATGCGGCGATTCTCTCAGTGAGTTGTGCTATTGGTTTAAACAGCCAACTGTCTCTTTAAAAGGACTTTTGATTAAATTCCTTTAAAAAAAAGTCCTTTCAAAGAAATCTTTTTTCTTTATTTTTTATTTTTTATCCCATATGTTTACTCTGATCGTGGAACTTTGTCATTTTGACCTTCTCTGCTGATTAAAATATTCTTCATCATCAGCACCTACTGCTCTCCTCTCCTGGTGGTCTCTCTGGAAAGGGTCTTCTCTAGCTCTTCTAGCAGGAGATGGGCACTTCCCCTCTACCCCTGTTGCCAGACTAACCTTACCTATCCTGCAGGGTCAGGTCGGCCTGGCCCTTTATCTGTTGTTCTCCTCTGAGTGGTTAGATTTTCATAGATCCCGTGCTTTGCTTTTGTCAGGATTTACCTGGATTATCAAAATCCTTTTCTTGTGCCAGTGAAGCCTAAGAAACAGTCCTAATGAGAGAACCAGGAACTCAAACAGATCATATTTATCCTGAAAGATCTGTCCAAAATGAAAAATTCGTTTCTGAGGAGCCTCAAGATCTCTGAGAAGGGAATTTTCACCAACTCTGTCATGTAGGGCATGAATTCTGATTCTGTGTCAATTGTCCTACTTTCCCAGCTAGTAATTCTCTACCTCAGAAAGCCCACTCTCAATCGTTTCCTCTTTCAAAGGCAGTTGCTCTTAGAGTCTGCACATGGCACTTGGGGCCTGTTGGTCATTGGCTACTGCCCTCTGTACCTTGGGTCTAACAGCTGCGGGACATCAAGATGAGCACGTCTCTTGTTCTAGTACTTAATATACTTTGGGGCACATGGTAAGCAATAATCACTTCTTTAGTTGATCCAAGTGTTGGATCTTTCTTAATATTTTACTACCACAATTTTCTTGTTCTAAGATTTGTCCCCCCCCCCATTTTAATATCTGTTAAGGTGGCACTCACCTTGCACTTGATGACATATCCTAGTTTAACTGACAGCATTTCACTTTCTTAGTCGAACATAAACTACAGTGCATCTTACCCTTGATGAAAGCTAGGATGCAATTAAATACTCTATTATGTTTACGATTCTGATATTTGAAATCCTCCGTTAGCTCCCTGTGCCCCCACAGTGTAGTACCTCACCTCCTTGCCATAGTATACAAACCCTCTCACCCCCAGTGTTAACCCCGGGGCTCAGCCTCCATCCCCAGGTGATGCTGCCAGATCAGCTGTCGGTTGTCATGAACTTGCTGTAGTTTCCCGAATGCACTGTGCTGCCTCCTGGCCCTTTGAAACTTGAAACACTCATCCTCATTCTTCGCTTTGCTTTGTCTATCACCTCCCCTGAAAATCTGTTCCTAAGTGGCTTTTCCCAGCTCCCACCTACCCTTGGTAGTCTATTATCTCCCTGTGGTAAAGCCTGACATTCTGCATCATGGACATGCCCGTTGTCCCCCTGAGAAGAGAAAAGGGACAATGAGGGCCCCCATCATTTGCAGCTCTAGTCCGAGCCCCATGCCTGGCTTGTAGGAAATGCCAGATCATGAAGACAAACGGAGATCATCCTCTGGCTAAAACCAGCTCTTCTTTGCCTACCGCAGGATCTGGATCAATAAAGAGCAGCCAGTTATTATTGCTGGTTTTCTAGGGATTTTTACCCCATATATTTCCCAGGTCTTTACTCTTTTTATAGCACTTTAATTCAGGCTTCAACCACTTCCTAGTCAGATCAGGTGAAATCATTTTCCTTCCCATACCCTCGATGTATTTCACATCTAGTAATTCTTTTTTTAAAGATCTTATTTACCCATTTGACAGACAGATCTCAAGTAGGTAGAGAGGGAGGCAGAGAGAGAGGGGGGAAGCAGGCTCCCCGCTGAGCAGAGAGCACGATGTGGGGCTCCATCCCAGGACCCTGAAATCATGACCTGAGCTGAAGGCAGAGGCCTAAACCACTGAGCCACCCAGGAGCCCCCATATCTGGTAATTTTTAACCAACGTGGATTTGCTGCATCAAATAGTTCCTTCTTCTTCAAATATAAATATATAAATAAAGTCATCAAGTCACTCGCATGTCTTAGGAGAATGTCATACATTTAGTAGCAAACTTGAAATCTTGGCCATTGGTTTTGATTTTTGTTTTGGTTAGATTTGGTTCAGTTTTTGTCATTTTAAAAATCGCTCCAGCCCTTGGCTCTGTCTGACCTGATTGCTTTCAGCTGTTTCTGAAACAAAATTGTCCCGGCAGGGAAAACTCTCATTGTTTACAGTGGCGCCCCTTCTGAACACTCTGTTAATAAAAAGGTTTTTTTGTTTTTGTTTTTGTTTTTCGGCTATGGTAATTGTGGAACAACAATGAGGTATTTCAAAGAGGTGAACCACAGATAAATTTCTCTAAAGGTGGGTGAAGGTTACTCAAAAAGGAACTTGACAAGGCTTTTAAAGATATCGACAATCATTATAACATAACGTGACTGATTGTTACCGTGCTCTTAACTGGGCAAACACTTGTTGGCTTCCAAGAAAGACTAACATAGTTGAGATGGTTCTAGCAGCCTTCTAGCACAGGGTCTCATGAGGCAGGGATTCTAGCCACTGGCTGTGCAAGGCATGAGGCCTGTTAGTGATTCTATTTTTTCCTCTGCAGAATAGGTCTTTCTACATTCCAGGTCCTTTCTACCCCAATAAATAATGCGGCGATTCTCTCAGTGAGTTGTGCTATTGGTTTAAACAGCCAACTGTCTCTTTAAAAGGACTTTCGTTTAAATTCCTTTAATAAAAAAGTCCTTTAAAAAATATTTTTTATTTTTTATTTTTAAATCCCATATGTTTACTCTGATCGTGGAACTTTGTCATTTTGACCTTCTCTGCTGATTAAAATATTCTTCATCATCAGCACCTACTGCTCTCCTCTCCTGGTGGTCTCTCTGGAAAGGGTCTTCTCTAGCTCTTCTAGCAGGAGATGGGCACTTCCCCTCTACCCCTGTTGCCAGACTAACCTTACCTATCCTGCAGGGTCAGGTCGGCCTGGCCCTATATCTGTTGTTCTCCTCTGAGTGGTTAGATTTTCATAGATCCCGTGCTTTGCTTTTGTCAGGATTTACCTGGATTATCAAAATCCTTTCTTGTACCAGTGAAGCCTAAGAAACAGTCCTAATGAGAGAACCAGGAACTCAAACAGATCATATTTATCCTGAATGATCTGTCCAAAATGAAAAATTCGTTTCTGAGGAGCCTCAAGATCTCTGAGAAGGGAAGTTTCACCCACTCTGTCATGTAGGGGCATCAATTCCGATACTGTGTCAATTGACCTACTTTCCCAGCTAGTAATTCTCTACCTCAGAAAGCCCACTCTCAACCGTTTCCTCTTTCAAAGGCAGTTGCTCTTAGAGTCTGCACATGGCACTTGGGGCCTGCTGGTCGTTGGCTACTGCCCTCTGTACCTTGGGTCTAACAGCTGCGGGGCATCAAGATGAGCACGTCTCTTGTTCTCCGACTTAAAATAGTTTGGGGCACATGGTAAGCAATAATCACTTCTTTAGTTGATCCAAGTGTTGGATCTTTCTTAATTATTTTACTACCACAATTTACTTGTTCTAAGATTAATCCTCCCCCATTTTTATATCTCTTAAGGTGGCACTCACCTTGCACTTGATGACATATTCTAGTTCAACTGACAGCATTTCTCTTTCTTAGTTGAACATAAACTATAGTGCATCTTACCCTTGATGAAAGCTAGGATGCAAACAAATACTCTATTATGGTTCGATTCTGATATTTGAAATCCTCCGGGGGCTCCCTGTGCCCCCACAGTGTGGTACCTCACCTCCTCGCCATAGTATACAAACCCTCTCACCCCCAGTGTTAACCCCGGGGCTCAGCCTCCATCCCCAGGTGATGCTGCCAGATCAGCTGTCGGTTGTCATGAACTTGCTGTAGTTTCCCGAATGCACTGTGCTGCCTCCTGGCCCTTTGAAACTTGACACACTCATCCTCATTCTTCGCTTCGCCCTTGTCTATCACCTCCCCTGAAAATCTGTTCCTAAGTGGCATTTCCAAGCTCCCACCTACCCGTGGCAGTCTATTATCTCCCTGTGGTAAAGCCTGTCACACTGCACCAAGGCCATGCCCGTTGTCCCCCTGAGAAGAGAAAAGGGACAATGAGGTCCCCCATCATTTGCAGCTCTAGTGCAGAGCACAATGCCTGGCTTGTTGGAAATAGAGATCATGAAGACAAACGGAGATCATCCTCTGGCTAAAACCAGCTCTTCTTTGCCTACCGCAGGATCTGGATCAATAAAGAGCAGCCAGTTATTATTGCTGGTTTTCTAGGGATTTTTACCCCATATATTTCCCAGGTCTTTACTCTTTTTATAGCACTTTAATTCAGGCTTCAACCACTTCCTAGTCAGATCAGGTGAAATCATTTTCCTTCCCATACCCTCGATGTATTTCACATCTAGTAATTCTTTTTTTAAAGATCTTATTTACCCATTTGACAGACAGATCACAAGTAGGTAGAGACGGAGGCAGAGAGAGAGGGGGAAAGCTGGCTCCCCGCTGAGCAGAGAGCCCTATGTGGGGCTCCATCCCTGGACCCTGAAATCATGACCTGAGCCGAAGGCAGAGGCCTAAACCACTGAGCCACCCAGGAGCCCCCATATCTGGTAATTTTTAACCAACGTGGATTTGCTGCATCAAATAGTTCCTTCTTCTTCAAATATAAATATATAAATAAAGTGATCAAGTCACTCGCATGTCTTAGGAGAATGTCATACCTTTAGTAGCAAACTTGAAATCTTGGCCATTGGTTTTGATTTTTGTTTTGGTTAGATTTGGTTCAGTTTTTGTCATTTTAAAAATCGCTCCAGCCCTTGGCTCTGTCTGACCTGATTGCTTTCAGCTGTTTCTGAAACAAAATTGTCCCGGCAGCGAAAACTCTCATTGTTTACAATGGCGCCCCTTCTGAACACTCTGTTAATAAAAAGGTTTTTTTGTTTTTGTTTTTGTTTTTCGGCTATGGTAAATGTGGAACAACAATGAGGTATTTCAAAGAGGTGAACCACAGATAAATTTCTCTAAAGGTGGGTGAAGGTTACTCAAAAAGGAACTTGACAAGGCTTTTAAAGATATCGACAATCATTATAACATAACGTGACTGATTGTTACCGTGCTCTTAACTGGGCAAACACTTGTTGGCTTCCAAGAAAGACTAACATAGTTGAGATGGTTCTAGCAGCCTTCTAGCACAGGGTCTCATGAGGCAGGGATTCTAGCCACTGGCTGTGCAAGGCATGAGGCCTGTTAGTGATTCTATTTTTTCCTCTGCAGAATAGGTCTTTCTACATTCCAGGTCCTTTCTACCCCAATAAATAATGCGGCGATTCTCTCAGTGAGTTGTGCTATTGGTTTAAACAGCCAACTGTCTCTTTAAAAGGACTTTCGTTTAAATTCCTTTAATAAAAAAGTCCTTTAAAAAATATTTTTTATTTTTTATTTTTAAATCCCATATGTTTACTCTGATCGTGGAACTTTGTCATTTTGACCTTCTCTGCTGATTAAAATATTCTTCATCATCAGCACCTACTGCTCTCCTCTCCTGGTGGTCTCTCTGGAAAGGGTCTTCTCTAGCTCTTCTAGCAGGAGATGGGCACTTCCCCTCTACCCCTGTTGCCAGACTAACCTTACCTATCCTGCAGGGTCAGGTCGGCCTGGCCCTATATCTGTTGTTCTCCTCTGAGTGGTTAGATTTTCATAGATCCCGTGCTTTGCTTTTGTCAGGATTTACCTGGATTATCAAAATCCTTTCTTGTACCAGTGAAGCCTAAGAAACAGTCCTAATGAGAGAACCAGGAACTCAAACAGATCATATTTATCCTGAATGATCTGTCCAAAATGAAAAATTCGTTTCTGAGGAGCCTCAAGATCTCTGAGAAGGGAAGTTTCACCCACTCTGTCATGTAGGGGCATCAATTCCGATTCTGTGTCAATTGACCTACTTTCCCAGCTAGTAATTCTCTACCTCAGAAAGCCCACTCTCAACCGTTTCCTCTTTCAAAGGCAGTTGCTCTTAGAGTCTGCACATGGCACTTGGGGCCTGCTGGTCGTTGGCTACTGCCCTCTGTACCTTGGGTCTAACAGCTGCGGGGCATCAAGATGAGCACGTCTCTTGTTCTCCGTCTTAAAATAGTTTGGGGCACATGGTAAGCAATAATCACTTCTTTAGTTGATCCAAGTGTTGGATCTTTCTTAATTATTTTACTACCACAATTTACTTGTTCTAAGATTAATCCTCCCCCATTTTTATATCTCTTAAGGTGGCACTCACCTTGCACTTGATGACATATTCTAGTTCAACTGACAGCATTTCTCTTTCTTAGTCGAACATAAACTATAGTGCATCTTACCCTTGATGAAAGCTAGGATGCAATTAAATACTCTATGTGGTTACGTTTCTGATATTTGAAATTCTTCGGGGGCTCCCTGTGCCCCCACAGTGTAGTACCTCACCTCCTCGCCATAGTATACAAACCCTCTCACCCCCAGTGTTAACCCCGGGGCTCAGCCTCCATCCCCAGGTGATGCTGCCAGATCAGCTGTCGGTTGTCATGAACTTGCTGTAGTTTCCCGAATGCACTGTGCTGCCTCCTGGCCCTTTGAAACTTGACACACTCATCCTCATTCTTCGCTTCGCCCTTGTCTATCACCTCCCTTGAAAATCTGTTCCTAAGTGGCTTTTCCCAGCTCCCACCTACCCTTGGCAGTCTATTATCTCCCTGTGGTAAAGCCTGTCACACTGCACCATGGACATGCCCGTTGTCCCCCTGAGAAGAGAAAAGGGACAATGAGGGCCCCCATCATTTGCAGCTCTAGTGCCGAGTCCCATGCCTGGCTTGTAGGAAATGCCAGATCATGAAGACAAACGGAGATCATCCTCTGGCTAAAACCAGCTCTTCTTTGCCTACCGCAGGATCTGGATCAATAAAGAGCAGCCAGTTATTATTGCTGGTTTTCTAGGGATTTTTACCCCATATATTTCCCAGGTCTTTACTCTTTTTGTAGCACTTTAATTCAGGCTTCAACCACTTCCTAGTCAGATCAGGTGAAATCATTTTCCTTCCCATACCCTCGATGTATTTCACATCTAGTAATTCTTTTTTAAAAGATCTTATTTACCCATTTGACAGACAGATCTCAAGTAGGTAGAGAGGGAGGCAGAGAGAGAGGAGGGAAGCAGGCTCCCCGCTGAGCAGAGAGCACGATGTGGGGCTCCATCCCAGGACCCTGAAATCATGACCTGAGCCGAAGGCAGAGGCCTAAACCACTGAGCCACCCAGGAGCCCCCATATCTGGTAATTTTTAACCAACGTGGATTTGCTGCATCAAATAGTTCCTTCTTCTTCAAATATAAATATATAAATAAAGTGATCAAGTCACTCGCATGTCTTAGGAGAATGTCATACCTTTAGTAGCAAACTTGAAATCTTGGCCATTGGTTTTGATTTTTGTTTTGGTTAGATTTGGTTCAGTTTTTGTCATTTTAAAAATCGCTCCAGCCCTTGGCTCTGTCTGACCTGAATGCTTTCAGCTGTTTCTGAAACAAAATTGTCCCGGCAGCGAAAACTCTCATTGTTTACAGTGGCGCCCCTTCTGAACACTTTGTTAATAAAAAGGTTTTTTTGTTTTTGTTTTTGTTTTTCGGCTATGGTAAATGTGGAACAACAATGAGGTATTTCAAAGAGGTGAACCACAGATAAATTTCTCTAAGTGTGGGTGAAGGTTACTCAAAAAGGAACTTGACAAGGCTTTTAAAGATATCGACAATCATTATAACATAACGTGACTGATTGTTACCGTGCTCTTAACTGGGCAAACACTTGTTGGCTTCCACGAAAGACTAACATAGTTGAGATGGTTCTAGCGGCCTTCTAGCACAGGGTCTCATGAGGCAGGGATTCTAGCCACTGGCTGTGCAAGGCATGAGGCCTGTTAGTGATTCTATTTTTTCCTCTGCAGAATAGGTCTTTCTACATTCCAGGTCCTTTCTACCCCAATAAATAATGCGGCGATTCTCTCAGTGAGTTGTGCTATTGGTTTAAACAGCCAACTGTCTCTTTAAAAGGACTTTTGATTAAATTCCTTTAAAAAAAAGTCCTTTCAAAGAAATCTTTTTTCTTTATTTTTTATTTTTTATCCCATATGTTTACTCTGATCGTGGAACTTTGTCATTTTGACCTTCTCTGCTGATTAAAATATTCTTCATCATCAGCACCTACTGCTCTCCTCTCCTGGTGGTCTCTCTGGAAAGGGTCTTCTCTAGCTCTTCTAGCAGGAGATGGGCACTTCCCCTCTACCCCTGTTGCCAGACTAACCTTACCTATCCTGCAGGGTCAGGTCGGCCTGGCCCTTTATCTGTTGTTCTCCTCTGAGTGGTTAGATTTTCATAGATCCCGTGCTTTGCTTTTGTCAGGATTTACCTGGATTATCAAAATCCTTTTCTTGTGCCAGTGAAGCCTAAGAAACAGTCCTAATGAGAGAACCAGGAACTCAAACAGATCATATTTATCCTGAAAGATCTGTCCAAAATGAAAAATTCGTTTCTGAGGAGCCTCAAGATCTCTGAGAAGGGAATTTTCACCAACTCTGTCATGTAGGGCATGAATTCTGATTCTGTGTCAATTGTCCTACTTTCCCAGCTAGTAATTCTCTACCTCAGAAAGCCCACTCTCAATCGTTTCCTCTTTCAAAGGCAGTTGCTCTTAGAGTCTGCACATGGCACTTGGGGCCTGTTGGTCATTGGCTACTGCCCTCTGTACCTTGGGTCTAACAGCTGCGGGACATCAAGATGAGCACGTCTCTTGTTCTAGTACTTAATATACTTTGGGGCACATGGTAAGCAATAATCACTTCTTTAGTTGATCCAAGTGTTGGATCTTTCTTAATATTTTACTACCACAATTTTCTTGTTCTAAGATTTGTCCCCCCCCCATTTTAATATCTGTTAAGGTGGCACTCACCTTGCACTTGATGACATATCCTAGTTTAACTGACAGCATTTCACTTTCTTAGTCGAACATAAACTACAGTGCATCTTACCCTTGATGAAAGCTAGGATGCAATTAAATACTCTATTATGTTTACGATTCTGATATTTGAAATCCTCCGTTAGCTCCCTGTGCCCCCACAGTGTAGTACCTCACCTCCTTGCCATAGTATACAAACCCTCTCACCCCCAGTGTTAACCCCGGGGCTCAGCCTCCATCCCCAGGTGATGCTGCCAGATCAGCTGTCGGTTGTCATGAACTTGCTGTAGTTTCCCGAATGCACTGTGCTGCCTCCTGGCCCTTTGAAACTTGAAACACTCATCCTCATTCTTCGCTTTGCTTTGTCTATCACCTCCCCTGAAAATCTGTTCCTAAGTGGCTTTTCCCAGCTCCCACCTACCCTTGGTAGTCTATTATCTCCCTGTGGTAAAGCCTGACATTCTGCATCATGGACATGCCCGTTGTCCCCCTGAGAAGAGAAAAGGGACAATGAGGGCCCCCATCATTTGCAGCTCTAGTCCGAGCCCCATGCCTGGCTTGTAGGAAATGCCAGATCATGAAGACAAACGGAGATCATCCTCTGGCTAAAACCAGCTCTTCTTTGCCTACCGCAGGATCTGGATCAATAAAGAGCAGCCAGTTATTATTGCTGGTTTTCTAGGGATTTTTACCCCATATATTTCCCAGGTCTTTACTCTTTTTATAGCACTTTAATTCAGGCTTCAACCACTTCCTAGTCAGATCAGGTGAAATCATTTTCCTTCCCATACCCTCGATGTATTTCACATCTAGTAATTCTTTTTTTAAAGATCTTATTTACCCATTTGACAGACAGATCTCAAGTAGGTAGAGAGGGAGGCAGAGAGAGAGGGGGGAAGCAGGCTCCCCGCTGAGCAGAGAGCACGATGTGGGGCTCCATCCCAGGACCCTGAAATCATGACCTGAGCTGAAGGCAGAGGCCTAAACCACTGAGCCACCCAGGAGCCCCCATATCTGGTAATTTTTAACCAACGTGGATTTGCTGCATCAAATAGTTCCTTCTTCTTCAAATATAAATATATAAATAAAGTCATCAAGTCACTCGCATGTCTTAGGAGAATGTCATACATTTAGTAGCAAACTTGAAATCTTGGCCATTGGTTTTGATTTTTGTTTTGGTTAGATTTGGTTCAGTTTTTGTCATTTTAAAAATCGCTCCAGCCCTTGGCTCTGTCTGACCTGATTGCTTTCAGCTGTTTCTGAAACAAAATTGTCCCGGCAGGGAAAACTCTCATTGTTTACAGTGGCGCCCCTTCTGAACACTCTGTTAATAAAAAGGTTTTTTTGTTTTTGTTTTTGTTTTTCGGCTATGGTAATTGTGGAACAACAATGAGGTATTTCAAAGAGGTGAACCACAGATAAATTTCTCTAAAGGTGGGTGAAGGTTACTCAAAAAGGAACTTGACAAGGCTTTTAAAGATATCGACAATCATTATAACATAACGTGACTGATTGTTACCGTGCTCTTAACTGGGCAAACACTTGTTGGCTTCCAAGAAAGACTAACATAGTTGAGATGGTTCTAGCAGCCTTCTAGCACAGGGTCTCATGAGGCAGGGATTCTAGCCACTGGCTGTGCAAGGCATGAGGCCTGTTAGTGATTCTATTTTTTCCTCTGCAGAATAGGTCTTTCTACATTCCAGGTCCTTTCTACCCCAATAAATAATGCGGCGATTCTCTCAGTGAGTTGTGCTATTGGTTTAAACAGCCAACTGTCTCTTTAAAAGGACTTTCGTTTAAATTCCTTTAATAAAAAAGTCCTTTAAAAAATATTTTTTATTTTTTATTTTTAAATCCCATATGTTTACTCTGATCGTGGAACTTTGTCATTTTGACCTTCTCTGCTGATTAAAATATTCTTCATCATCAGCACCTACTGCTCTCCTCTCCTGGTGGTCTCTCTGGAAAGGGTCTTCTCTAGCTCTTCTAGCAGGAGATGGGCACTTCCCCTCTACCCCTGTTGCCAGACTAACCTTACCTATCCTGCAGGGTCAGGTCGGCCTGGCCCTATATCTGTTGTTCTCCTCTGAGTGGTTAGATTTTCATAGATCCCGTGCTTTGCTTTTGTCAGGATTTACCTGGATTATCAAAATCCTTTCTTGTACCAGTGAAGCCTAAGAAACAGTCCTAATGAGAGAACCAGGAACTCAAACAGATCATATTTATCCTGAATGATCTGTCCAAAATGAAAAATTCGTTTCTGAGGAGCCTCAAGATCTCTGAGAAGGGAAGTTTCACCCACTCTGTCATGTAGGGGCATCAATTCCGATACTGTGTCAATTGACCTACTTTCCCAGCTAGTAATTCTCTACCTCAGAAAGCCCACTCTCAACCGTTTCCTCTTTCAAAGGCAGTTGCTCTTAGAGTCTGCACATGGCACTTGGGGCCTGCTGGTCGTTGGCTACTGCCCTCTGTACCTTGGGTCTAACAGCTGCGGGGCATCAAGATGAGCACGTCTCTTGTTCTCCGACTTAAAATAGTTTGGGGCACATGGTAAGCAATAATCACTTCTTTAGTTGATCCAAGTGTTGGATCTTTCTTAATTATTTTACTACCACAATTTACTTGTTCTAAGATTAATCCTCCCCCATTTTTATATCTCTTAAGGTGGCACTCACCTTGCACTTGATGACATATTCTAGTTCAACTGACAGCATTTCTCTTTCTTAGTTGAACATAAACTATAGTGCATCTTACCCTTGATGAAAGCTAGGATGCAAACAAATACTCTATTATGGTTCGATTCTGATATTTGAAATCCTCCGGGGGCTCCCTGTGCCCCCACAGTGTGGTACCTCACCTCCTCGCCATAGTATACAAACCCTCTCACCCCCAGTGTTAACCCCGGGGCTCAGCCTCCATCCCCAGGTGATGCTGCCAGATCAGCTGTCGGTTGTCATGAACTTGCTGTAGTTTCCCGAATGCACTGTGCTGCCTCCTGGCCCTTTGAAACTTGACACACTCATCCTCATTCTTCGCTTCGCCCTTGTCTATCACCTCCCCTGAAAATCTGTTCCTAAGTGGCATTTCCAAGCTCCCACCTACCCGTGGCAGTCTATTATCTCCCTGTGGTAAAGCCTGTCACACTGCACCAAGGCCATGCCCGTTGTCCCCCTGAGAAGAGAAAAGGGACAATGAGGTCCCCCATCATTTGCAGCTCTAGTGCAGAGCACAATGCCTGGCTTGTTGGAAATAGAGATCATGAAGACAAACGGAGATCATCCTCTGGCTAAAACCAGCTCTTCTTTGCCTACCGCAGGATCTGGATCAATAAAGAGCAGCCAGTTATTATTGCTGGTTTTCTAGGGATTTTTACCCCATATATTTCCCAGGTCTTTACTCTTTTTATAGCACTTTAATTCAGGCTTCAACCACTTCCTAGTCAGATCAGGTGAAATCATTTTCCTTCCCATACCCTCGATGTATTTCACATCTAGTAATTCTTTTTTTAAAGATCTTATTTACCCATTTGACAGACAGATCACAAGTAGGTAGAGACGGAGGCAGAGAGAGAGGGGGAAAGCAGGCTCCCCGCTGAGCAGAGAGCCCTATGTGGGGCTCCATCCCAGGACCCTGAAATCATGACCTGAGCCGAAGGCAGAGGCCTAAACCACTGAGCCACCCAGGAGCCCCCATATCTGGTAATTTTTAACCAACGTGGATTTGCTGCATCAAATAGTTCCTTCTTCTTCAAATATAAATATATAAATAAAGTCATCAAGTCCCTCGCATGTCTTAGGAGAATGTCATACCTTTAGTAGCAAACTTGAAATCTTGGCCATTGGTTTTGATTTTTGTTTTGGTTAGATTTGGTTCAGTTTTTGTCATTTTAAAAATCGCTCCAGCCCTTGGCTCTGTCTGACCTGATTGCTTTCAGCTGTTTCTGAAACAAAATTGTCCCGGCAGCGAAAACTCTCATTGTTTACAATGGCGCCCCTTCTGAACACTCTGTTAATAAAAAGGTTTTTTTGTTTTTGTTTTTGTTTTTCGGCTATGGTAAATGTGGAACAACAATGAGGTATTTCAAAGAGGTGAACCACAGATAAATTTCTCTAAAGGTGGGTGAAGGTTACTCAAAAAGGAACTTGACAAGGCTTTTAAAGATATCGACAATCATTATAACATAACGTGACTGATTGTTACCGTGCTCTTAACTGGGCAAACACTTGTTGGCTTCCAAGAAAGACTAACATAGTTGAGATGGTTCTAGCAGCCTTCTAGCACAGGGTCTCATGAGGCAGGGATTCTAGCCACTGGCTGTGCAAGGCATGAGGCCTGTTAGTGATTCTATTTTTTCCTCTGCAGAATAGGTCTTTCTACATTCCAGGTCCTTTCTACCCCAATAAATAATGCGGCGATTCTCTCAGTGAGTTGTGCTATTGGTTTAAACAGCCAACTGTCTCTTTAAAAGGACTTTTGATTAAATTCCTTTAAAAAAAAGTCCTTTCAAAGAAATCTTTTTTCTTTATTTTTTATTTTTTATCCCATATGTTTACTCTGATCGTGGAACTTTGTCATTTTGACCTTCTCTGCTGATTAAAATATTCTTCATCATCAGCACCTACTGCTCTCCTCTCCTGGTGGTCTCTCTGGAAAGGGTCTTCTCTAGCTCTTCTAGCAGGAGATGGGCACTTCCCCTCTACCCCTGTTGCCAGACTAACCTTACCTATCCTGCAGGGTCAGGTCGGCCTGGCCCTTTATCTGTTGTTCTCCTCTGAGTGGTTAGATTTTCATAGATCCCGTGCTTTGCTTTTGTCAGGATTTACCTGGATTATCAAAATCCTTTTCTTGTGCCAGTGAAGCCTAAGAAACAGTCCTAATGAGAGAACCAGGAACTCAAACAGATCATATTTATCCTGAAAGATCTGTCCAAAATGAAAAATTCGTTTCTGAGGAGCCTCAAGATCTCTGAGAAGGGAATTTTCACCAACTCTGTCATGTAGGGCATGAATTCTGATTCTGTGTCAATTGTCCTACTTTCCCAGCTAGTAATTCTCTACCTCAGAAAGCCCACTCTCAATCGTTTCCTCTTTCAAAGGCAGTTGCTCTTAGAGTCTGCACATGGCACTTGGGGCCTGTTGGTCATTGGCTACTGCCCTCTGTACCTTGGGTCTAACAGCTGCGGGACATCAAGATGAGCACGTCTCTTGTTCTAGTACTTAATATACTTTGGGGCACATGGTAAGCAATAATCACTTCTTTAGTTGATCCAAGTGTTGGATCTTTCTTAATATTTTACTACCACAATTTTCTTGTTCTAAGATTTGTCCCCCCCCCCATTTTAATATCTGTTAAGGTGGCACTCACCTTGCACTTGATGACATATCCTAGTTTAACTGACAGCATTTCACTTTCTTAGTCGAACATAAACTACAGTGCATCTTACCCTTGATGAAAGCTAGGATGCAATTAAATACTCTATTATGTTTACGATTCTGATATTTGAAATCCTCCGTTAGCTCCCTGTGCCCCCACAGTGTAGTACCTCACCTCCTTGCCATAGTATACAAACCCTCTCACCCCCAGTGTTAACCCCGGGGCTCAGCCTCCATCCCCAGGTGATGCTGCCAGATCAGCTGTCGGTTGTCATGAACTTGCTGTAGTTTCCCGAATGCACTGTGCTGCCTCCTGGCCCTTTGAAACTTGAAACACTCATCCTCATTCTTCGCTTTGCTTTGTCTATCACCTCCCCTGAAAATCTGTTCCTAAGTGGCTTTTCCCAGCTCCCACCTACCCTTGGTAGTCTATTATCTCCCTGTGGTAAAGCCTGACATTCTGCATCATGGACATGCCCGTTGTCCCCCTGAGAAGAGAAAAGGGACAATGAGGGCCCCCATCATTTGCAGCTCTAGTCCGAGCCCCATGCCTGGCTTGTAGGAAATGCCAGATCATGAAGACAAACGGAGATCATCCTCTGGCTAAAACCAGCTCTTCTTTGCCTACCGCAGGATCTGGATCAATAAAGAGCAGCCAGTTATTATTGCTGGTTTTCTAGGGATTTTTACCCCATATATTTCCCAGGTCTTTACTCTTTTTATAGCACTTTAATTCAGGCTTCAACCACTTCCTAGTCAGATCAGGTGAAATCATTTTCCTTCCCATACCCTCGATGTATTTCACATCTAGTAATTCTTTTTTTAAAGATCTTATTTACCCATTTGACAGACAGATCTCAAGTAGGTAGAGAGGGAGGCAGAGAGAGAGGGGGGAAGCAGGCTCCCCGCTGAGCAGAGAGCACGATGTGGGGCTCCATCCCAGGACCCTGAAATCATGACCTGAGCTGAAGGCAGAGGCCTAAACCACTGAGCCACCCAGGAGCCCCCATATCTGGTAATTTTTAACCAACGTGGATTTGCTGCATCAAATAGTTCCTTCTTCTTCAAATATAAATATATAAATAAAGTCATCAAGTCACTCGCATGTCTTAGGAGAATGTCATACATTTAGTAGCAAACTTGAAATCTTGGCCATTGGTTTTGATTTTTGTTTTGGTTAGATTTGGTTCAGTTTTTGTCATTTTAAAAATCGCTCCAGCCCTTGGCTCTGTCTGACCTGATTGCTTTCAGCTGTTTCTGAAACAAAATTGTCCCGGCAGGGAAAACTCTCATTGTTTACAGTGGCGCCCCTTCTGAACACTCTGTTAATAAAAAGGTTTTTTTGTTTTTGTTTTTGTTTTTCGGCTATGGTAATTGTGGAACAACAATGAGGTATTTCAAAGAGGTGAACCACAGATAAATTTCTCTAAAGGTGGGTGAAGGTTACTCAAAAAGGAACTTGACAAGGCTTTTAAAGATATCGACAATCATTATAACATAACGTGACTGATTGTTACCGTGCTCTTAACTGGGCAAACACTTGTTGGCTTCCAAGAAAGACTAACATAGTTGAGATGGTTCTAGCAGCCTTCTAGCACAGGGTCTCATGAGGCAGGGATTCTAGCCACTGGCTGTGCAAGGCATGAGGCCTGTTAGTGATTCTATTTTTTCCTCTGCAGAATAGGTCTTTCTACATTCCAGGTCCTTTCTACCCCAATAAATAATGCGGCGATTCTCTCAGTGAGTTGTGCTATTGGTTTAAACAGCCAACTGTCTCTTTAAAAGGACTTTCGTTTAAATTCCTTTAATAAAAAAGTCCTTTAAAAAATATTTTTTATTTTTTATTTTTAAATCCCATATGTTTACTCTGATCGTGGAACTTTGTCATTTTGACCTTCTCTGCTGATTAAAATATTCTTCATCATCAGCACCTACTGCTCTCCTCTCCTGGTGGTCTCTCTGGAAAGGGTCTTCTCTAGCTCTTCTAGCAGGAGATGGGCACTTCCCCTCTACCCCTGTTGCCAGACTAACCTTACCTATCCTGCAGGGTCAGGTCGGCCTGGCCCTATATCTGTTGTTCTCCTCTGAGTGGTTAGATTTTCATAGATCCCGTGCTTTGCTTTTGTCAGGATTTACCTGGATTATCAAAATCCTTTCTTGTACCAGTGAAGCCTAAGAAACAGTCCTAATGAGAGAACCAGGAACTCAAACAGATCATATTTATCCTGAATGATCTGTCCAAAATGAAAAATTCGTTTCTGAGGAGCCTCAAGATCTCTGAGAAGGGAAGTTTCACCCACTCTGTCATGTAGGGGCATCAATTCCGATACTGTGTCAATTGACCTACTTTCCCAGCTAGTAATTCTCTACCTCAGAAAGCCCACTCTCAACCGTTTCCTCTTTCAAAGGCAGTTGCTCTTAGAGTCTGCACATGGCACTTGGGGCCTGCTGGTCGTTGGCTACTGCCCTCTGTACCTTGGGTCTAACAGCTGCGGGGCATCAAGATGAGCACGTCTCTTGTTCTCCGACTTAAAATAGTTTGGGGCACATGGTAAGCAATAATCACTTCTTTAGTTGATCCAAGTGTTGGATCTTTCTTAATTATTTTACTACCACAATTTACTTGTTCTAAGATTAATCCTCCCCCATTTTTATATCTCTTAAGGTGGCACTCACCTTGCACTTGATGACATATTCTAGTTCAACTGACAGCATTTCTCTTTCTTAGTTGAACATAAACTATAGTGCATCTTACCCTTGATGAAAGCTAGGATGCAAACAAATACTCTATTATGGTTCGATTCTGATATTTGAAATCCTCCGGGGGCTCCCTGTGCCCCCACAGTGTGGTACCTCACCTCCTCGCCATAGTATACAAACCCTCTCACCCCCAGTGTTAACCCCGGGGCTCAGCCTCCATCCCCAGGTGATGCTGCCAGATCAGCTGTCGGTTGTCATGAACTTGCTGTAGTTTCCCGAATGCACTGTGCTGCCTCCTGGCCCTTTGAAACTTGACACACTCATCCTCATTCTTCGCTTCGCCCTTGTCTATCACCTCCCCTGAAAATCTGTTCCTAAGTGGCATTTCCAAGCTCCCACCTACCCGTGGCAGTCTATTATCTCCCTGTGGTAAAGCCTGTCACACTGCACCAAGGCCATGCCCGTTGTCCCCCTGAGAAGAGAAAAGGGACAATGAGGTCCCCCATCATTTGCAGCTCTAGTGCAGAGCACAATGCCTGGCTTGTTGGAAATAGAGATCATGAAGACAAACGGAGATCATCCTCTGGCTAAAACCAGCTCTTCTTTGCCTACCGCAGGATCTGGATCAATAAAGAGCAGCCAGTTATTATTGCTGGTTTTCTAGGGATTTTTACCCCATATATTTCCCAGGTCTTTACTCTTTTTATAGCACTTTAATTCAGGCTTCAACCACTTCCTAGTCAGATCAGGTGAAATCATTTTCCTTCCCATACCCTCGATGTATTTCACATCTAGTAATTCTTTTTTTAAAGATCTTATTTACCCATTTGACAGACAGATCACAAGTAGGTAGAGACGGAGGCAGAGAGAGAGGGGGAAAGCTGGCTCCCCGCTGAGCAGAGAGCCCTATGTGGGGCTCCATCCCTGGACCCTGAAATCATGACCTGAGCCGAAGGCAGAGGCCTAAACCACTGAGCCACCCAGGAGCCCCCATATCTGGTAATTTTTAACCAACGTGGATTTGCTGCATCAAATAGTTCCTTCTTCTTCAAATATAAATATATAAATAAAGTCATCAAGTCCCTCGCATGTCTTAGGAGAATGTCATACCTTTAGTAGCAAACTTGAAATCTTGGCCATTGGTTTTGATTTTTGTTTTGGTTAGATTTGGTTCAGTTTTTGTCATTTTAAAAATCGCTCCAGCCCTTGGCTCTGTCTGACCTGATTGCTTTCAGCTGTTTCTGAAACAAAATTGTCCCGGCAGCGAAAACTCTCATTGTTTACAATGGCGCCCCTTCTGAACACTCTGTTAATAAAAAGGTTTTTTTGTTTTTGTTTTTGTTTTTCGGCTATGGTAAATGTGGAACAACAATGAGGTATTTCAAAGAGGTGAACCACAGATAAATTTCTCTAAAGGTGGGTGAAGGTTACTCAAAAAGGAACTTGACAAGGCTTTTAAAGATATCGACAATCATTATAACATAACGTGACTGATTGTTACCGTGCTCTTAACTGGGCAAACACTTGTTGGCTTCCAAGAAAGACTAACATAGTTGAGATGGTTCTAGCAGCCTTCTAGCACAGGGTCTCATGAGGCAGGGATTCTAGCCACTGGCTGTGCAAGGCATGAGGCCTGTTAGTGATTCTATTTTTTCCTCTGCAGAATAGGTCTTTCTACATTCCAGGTCCTTTCTACCCCAATAAATAATGCGGCGATTCTCTCAGTGAGTTGTGCTATTGGTTTAAACAGCCAACTGTCTCTTTAAAAGGACTTTCGTTTAAATTCCTTTAATAAAAAAGTCCTTTAAAAAATATTTTTTATTTTTTATTTTTAAATCCCATATGTTTACTCTGATCGTGGAACTTTGTCATTTTGACCTTCTCTGCTGATTAAAATATTCTTCATCATCAGCACCTACTGCTCTCCTCTCCTGGTGGTCTCTCTGGAAAGGGTCTTCTCTAGCTCTTCTAGCAGGAGATGGGCACTTCCCCTCTACCCCTGTTGCCAGACTAACCTTACCTATCCTGCAGGGTCAGGTCGGCCTGGCCCTATATCTGTTGTTCTCCTCTGAGTGGTTAGATTTTCATAGATCCCGTGCTTTGCTTTTGTCAGGATTTACCTGGATTATCAAAATCCTTTCTTGTACCAGTGAAGCCTAAGAAACAGTCCTAATGAGAGAACCAGGAACTCAAACAGATCATATTTATCCTGAATGATCTGTCCAAAATGAAAAATTCGTTTCTGAGGAGCCTCAAGATCTCTGAGAAGGGAAGTTTCACCCACTCTGTCATGTAGGGGCATCAATTCCGATTCTGTGTCAATTGACCTACTTTCCCAGCTAGTAATTCTCTACCTCAGAAAGCCCACTCTCAACCGTTTCCTCTTTCAAAGGCAGTTGCTCTTAGAGTCTGCACATGGCACTTGGGGCCTGCTGGTCGTTGGCTACTGCCCTCTGTACCTTGGGTCTAACAGCTGCGGGGCATCAAGATGAGCACGTCTCTTGTTCTCCGTCTTAAAATAGTTTGGGGCACATGGTAAGCAATAATCACTTCTTTAGTTGATCCAAGTGTTGGATCTTTCTTAATTATTTTACTACCACAATTTACTTGTTCTAAGATTAATCCTCCCCCATTTTTATATCTCTTAAGGTGGCACTCACCTTGCACTTGATGACATATTCTAGTTCAACTGACAGCATTTCTCTTTCTTAGTCGAACATAAACTATAGTGCATCTTACCCTTGATGAAAGCTAGGATGCAATTAAATACTCTATGTGGTTACGTTTCTGATATTTGAAATTCTTCGGGGGCTCCCTGTGCCCCCACAGTGTAGTACCTCACCTCCTCGCCATAGTATACAAACCCTCTCACCCCCAGTGTTAACCCCGGGGCTCAGCCTCCATCCCCAGGTGATGCTGCCAGATCAGCTGTCGGTTGTCATGAACTTGCTGTAGTTTCCCGAATGCACTGTGCTGCCTCCTGGCCCTTTGAAACTTGACACACTCATCCTCATTCTTCGCTTCGCCCTTGTCTATCACCTCCCTTGAAAATCTGTTCCTAAGTGGCTTTTCCCAGCTCCCACCTACCCTTGGCAGTCTATTATCTCCCTGTGGTAAAGCCTGTCACACTGCACCATGGACATGCCCGTTGTCCCCCTGAGAAGAGAAAAGGGACAATGAGGGCCCCCATCATTTGCAGCTCTAGTGCCGAGTCCCATGCCTGGCTTGTAGGAAATGCCAGATCATGAAGACAAACGGAGATCATCCTCTGGCTAAAACCAGCTCTTCTTTGCCTACCGCAGGATCTGGATCAATAAAGAGCAGCCAGTTATTATTGCTGGTTTTCTAGGGATTTTTACCCCATATATTTCCCAGGTCTTTACTCTTTTTGTAGCACTTTAATTCAGGCTTCAACCACTTCCTAGTCAGATCAGGTGAAATCATTTTCCTTCCCATACCCTCGATGTATTTCACATCTAGTAATTCTTTTTTAAAAGATCTTATTTACCCATTTGACAGACAGATCTCAAGTAGGTAGAGAGGGAGGCAGAGAGAGAGGAGGGAAGCAGGCTCCCCGCTGAGCAGAGAGCACGATGTGGGGCTCCATCCCAGGACCCTGAAATCATGACCTGAGCCGAAGGCAGAGGCCTAAACCACTGAGCCACCCAGGAGCCCCCATATCTGGTAATTTTTAACCAACGTGGATTTGCTGCATCAAATAGTTCCTTCTTCTTCAAATATAAATATATAAATAAAGTGATCAAGTCACTCGCATGTCTTAGGAGAATGTCATACCTTTAGTAGCAAACTTGAAATCTTGGCCATTGGTTTTGATTTTTGTTTTGGTTAGATTTGGTTCAGTTTTTGTCATTTTAAAAATCGCTCCAGCCCTTGGCTCTGTCTGACCTGAATGCTTTCAGCTGTTTCTGAAACAAAATTGTCCCGGCAGCGAAAACTCTCATTGTTTACAGTGGCGCCCCTTCTGAACACTTTGTTAATAAAAAGGTTTTTTTGTTTTTGTTTTTGTTTTTCGGCTATGGTAAATGTGGAACAACAATGAGGTATTTCAAAGAGGTGAACCACAGATAAATTTCTCTAAGTGTGGGTGAAGGTTACTCAAAAAGGAACTTGACAAGGCTTTTAAAGATATCGACAATCATTATAACATAACGTGACTGATTGTTACCGTGCTCTTAACTGGGCAAACACTTGTTGGCTTCCACGAAAGACTAACATAGTTGAGATGGTTCTAGCGGCCTTCTAGCACAGGGTCTCATGAGGCAGGGATTCTAGCCACTGGCTGTGCAAGGCATGAGGCCTGTTAGTGATTCTATTTTTTCCTCTGCAGAATAGGTCTTTCTACATTCCAGGTCCTTTCTACCCCAATAAATAATGCGGCGATTCTCTCAGTGAGTTGTGCTATTGGTTTAAACAGCCAACTGTCTCTTTAAAAGGACTTTTGATTAAATTCCTTTAAAAAAAAGTCCTTTCAAAGAAATCTTTTTTCTTTATTTTTTATTTTTTATCCCATATGTTTACTCTGATCGTGGAACTTTGTCATTTTGACCTTCTCTGCTGATTAAAATATTCTTCATCATCAGCACCTACTGCTCTCCTCTCCTGGTGGTCTCTCTGGAAAGGGTCTTCTCTAGCTCTTCTAGCAGGAGATGGGCACTTCCCCTCTACCCCTGTTGCCAGACTAACCTTACCTATCCTGCAGGGTCAGGTCGGCCTGGCCCTTTATCTGTTGTTCTCCTCTGAGTGGTTAGATTTTCATAGATCCCGTGCTTTGCTTTTGTCAGGATTTACCTGGATTATCAAAATCCTTTTCTTGTGCCAGTGAAGCCTAAGAAACAGTCCTAATGAGAGAACCAGGAACTCAAACAGATCATATTTATCCTGAAAGATCTGTCCAAAATGAAAAATTCGTTTCTGAGGAGCCTCAAGATCTCTGAGAAGGGAATTTTCACCAACTCTGTCATGTAGGGCATGAATTCTGATTCTGTGTCAATTGTCCTACTTTCCCAGCTAGTAATTCTCTACCTCAGAAAGCCCACTCTCAATCGTTTCCTCTTTCAAAGGCAGTTGCTCTTAGAGTCTGCACATGGCACTTGGGGCCTGTTGGTCATTGGCTACTGCCCTCTGTACCTTGGGTCTAACAGCTGCGGGACATCAAGATGAGCACGTCTCTTGTTCTAGTACTTAATATACTTTGGGGCACATGGTAAGCAATAATCACTTCTTTAGTTGATCCAAGTGTTGGATCTTTCTTAATATTTTACTACCACAATTTTCTTGTTCTAAGATTTGTCCCCCCCCCATTTTAATATCTGTTAAGGTGGCACTCACCTTGCACTTGATGACATATCCTAGTTTAACTGACAGCATTTCACTTTCTTAGTCGAACATAAACTACAGTGCATCTTACCCTTGATGAAAGCTAGGATGCAATTAAATACTCTATTATGTTTACGATTCTGATATTTGAAATCCTCCGTTAGCTCCCTGTGCCCCCACAGTGTAGTACCTCACCTCCTTGCCATAGTATACAAACCCTCTCACCCCCAGTGTTAACCCCGGGGCTCAGCCTCCATCCCCAGGTGATGCTGCCAGATCAGCTGTCGGTTGTCATGAACTTGCTGTAGTTTCCCGAATGCACTGTGCTGCCTCCTGGCCCTTTGAAACTTGAAACACTCATCCTCATTCTTCGCTTTGCTTTGTCTATCACCTCCCCTGAAAATCTGTTCCTAAGTGGCTTTTCCCAGCTCCCACCTACCCTTGGTAGTCTATTATCTCCCTGTGGTAAAGCCTGACATTCTGCATCATGGACATGCCCGTTGTCCCCCTGAGAAGAGAAAAGGGACAATGAGGGCCCCCATCATTTGCAGCTCTAGTCCGAGCCCCATGCCTGGCTTGTAGGAAATGCCAGATCATGAAGACAAACGGAGATCATCCTCTGGCTAAAACCAGCTCTTCTTTGCCTACCGCAGGATCTGGATCAATAAAGAGCAGCCAGTTATTATTGCTGGTTTTCTAGGGATTTTTACCCCATATATTTCCCAGGTCTTTACTCTTTTTATAGCACTTTAATTCAGGCTTCAACCACTTCCTAGTCAGATCAGGTGAAATCATTTTCCTTCCCATACCCTCGATGTATTTCACATCTAGTAATTCTTTTTTTAAAGATCTTATTTACCCATTTGACAGACAGATCTCAAGTAGGTAGAGAGGGAGGCAGAGAGAGAGGGGGGAAGCAGGCTCCCCGCTGAGCAGAGAGCACGATGTGGGGCTCCATCCCAGGACCCTGAAATCATGACCTGAGCTGAAGGCAGAGGCCTAAACCACTGAGCCACCCAGGAGCCCCCATATCTGGTAATTTTTAACCAACGTGGATTTGCTGCATCAAATAGTTCCTTCTTCTTCAAATATAAATATATAAATAAAGTCATCAAGTCACTCGCATGTCTTAGGAGAATGTCATACATTTAGTAGCAAACTTGAAATCTTGGCCATTGGTTTTGATTTTTGTTTTGGTTAGATTTGGTTCAGTTTTTGTCATTTTAAAAATCGCTCCAGCCCTTGGCTCTGTCTGACCTGATTGCTTTCAGCTGTTTCTGAAACAAAATTGTCCCGGCAGGGAAAACTCTCATTGTTTACAGTGGCGCCCCTTCTGAACACTCTGTTAATAAAAAGGTTTTTTTGTTTTTGTTTTTGTTTTTCGGCTATGGTAATTGTGGAACAACAATGAGGTATTTCAAAGAGGTGAACCACAGATAAATTTCTCTAAAGGTGGGTGAAGGTTACTCAAAAAGGAACTTGACAAGGCTTTTAAAGATATCGACAATCATTATAACATAACGTGACTGATTGTTACCGTGCTCTTAACTGGGCAAACACTTGTTGGCTTCCAAGAAAGACTAACATAGTTGAGATGGTTCTAGCAGCCTTCTAGCACAGGGTCTCATGAGGCAGGGATTCTAGCCACTGGCTGTGCAAGGCATGAGGCCTGTTAGTGATTCTATTTTTTCCTCTGCAGAATAGGTCTTTCTACATTCCAGGTCCTTTCTACCCCAATAAATAATGCGGCGATTCTCTCAGTGAGTTGTGCTATTGGTTTAAACAGCCAACTGTCTCTTTAAAAGGACTTTCGTTTAAATTCCTTTAATAAAAAAGTCCTTTAAAAAATATTTTTTATTTTTTATTTTTAAATCCCATATGTTTACTCTGATCGTGGAACTTTGTCATTTTGACCTTCTCTGCTGATTAAAATATTCTTCATCATCAGCACCTACTGCTCTCCTCTCCTGGTGGTCTCTCTGGAAAGGGTCTTCTCTAGCTCTTCTAGCAGGAGATGGGCACTTCCCCTCTACCCCTGTTGCCAGACTAACCTTACCTATCCTGCAGGGTCAGGTCGGCCTGGCCCTATATCTGTTGTTCTCCTCTGAGTGGTTAGATTTTCATAGATCCCGTGCTTTGCTTTTGTCAGGATTTACCTGGATTATCAAAATCCTTTCTTGTACCAGTGAAGCCTAAGAAACAGTCCTAATGAGAGAACCAGGAACTCAAACAGATCATATTTATCCTGAATGATCTGTCCAAAATGAAAAATTCGTTTCTGAGGAGCCTCAAGATCTCTGAGAAGGGAAGTTTCACCCACTCTGTCATGTAGGGGCATCAATTCCGATACTGTGTCAATTGACCTACTTTCCCAGCTAGTAATTCTCTACCTCAGAAAGCCCACTCTCAACCGTTTCCTCTTTCAAAGGCAGTTGCTCTTAGAGTCTGCACATGGCACTTGGGGCCTGCTGGTCGTTGGCTACTGCCCTCTGTACCTTGGGTCTAACAGCTGCGGGGCATCAAGATGAGCACGTCTCTTGTTCTCCGACTTAAAATAGTTTGGGGCACATGGTAAGCAATAATCACTTCTTTAGTTGATCCAAGTGTTGGATCTTTCTTAATTATTTTACTACCACAATTTACTTGTTCTAAGATTAATCCTCCCCCATTTTTATATCTCTTAAGGTGGCACTCACCTTGCACTTGATGACATATTCTAGTTCAACTGACAGCATTTCTCTTTCTTAGTTGAACATAAACTATAGTGCATCTTACCCTTGATGAAAGCTAGGATGCAAACAAATACTCTATTATGGTTCGATTCTGATATTTGAAATCCTCCGGGGGCTCCCTGTGCCCCCACAGTGTGGTACCTCACCTCCTCGCCATAGTATACAAACCCTCTCACCCCCAGTGTTAACCCCGGGGCTCAGCCTCCATCCCCAGGTGATGCTGCCAGATCAGCTGTCGGTTGTCATGAACTTGCTGTAGTTTCCCGAATGCACTGTGCTGCCTCCTGGCCCTTTGAAACTTGACACACTCATCCTCATTCTTCGCTTCGCCCTTGTCTATCACCTCCCCTGAAAATCTGTTCCTAAGTGGCATTTCCAAGCTCCCACCTACCCGTGGCAGTCTATTATCTCCCTGTGGTAAAGCCTGTCACACTGCACCAAGGCCATGCCCGTTGTCCCCCTGAGAAGAGAAAAGGGACAATGAGGTCCCCCATCATTTGCAGCTCTAGTGCAGAGCACAATGCCTGGCTTGTTGGAAATAGAGATCATGAAGACAAACGGAGATCATCCTCTGGCTAAAACCAGCTCTTCTTTGCCTACCGCAGGATCTGGATCAATAAAGAGCAGCCAGTTATTATTGCTGGTTTTCTAGGGATTTTTACCCCATATATTTCCCAGGTCTTTACTCTTTTTATAGCACTTTAATTCAGGCTTCAACCACTTCCTAGTCAGATCAGGTGAAATCATTTTCCTTCCCATACCCTCGATGTATTTCACATCTAGTAATTCTTTTTTTAAAGATCTTATTTACCCATTTGACAGACAGATCACAAGTAGGTAGAGACGGAGGCAGAGAGAGAGGGGGAAAGCAGGCTCCCCGCTGAGCAGAGAGCCCTATGTGGGGCTCCATCCCAGGACCCTGAAATCATGACCTGAGCCGAAGGCAGAGGCCTAAACCACTGAGCCACCCAGGAGCCCCCATATCTGGTAATTTTTAACCAACGTGGATTTGCTGCATCAAATAGTTCCTTCTTCTTCAAATATAAATATATAAATAAAGTCATCAAGTCACTCGCATGTCTTAGGAGAATGTCATACCTTTAGTAGCAAACTTGAAATCTTGGCCATTGGTTTTGATTTTTGTTTTGGTTAGATTTGGTTCAGTTTTTGTCATTTTAAAAATCGCTCCAGCCCTTGGCTCTGTCTGACCTGATTGCTTTCAGCTGTTTCTGAAACAAAATTGTCCCGGCAGCGAAAACTCTCATTGTTTACAATGGCGCCCCTTCTGAACACTCTGTTAATAAAAAGGTTTTTTTGTTTTTGTTTTTGTTTTTCGGCTATGGTAAATGTGGAACAACAATGAGGTATTTCAAAGAGGTGAACCACAGATAAATTTCTCTAAAGGTGGGTGAAGGTTACTCAAAAAGGAACTTGACAAGGCTTTTAAAGATATCGACAATCATTATAACATAACGTGACTGATTGTTACCGTGCTCTTAACTGGGCAAACACTTGTTGGCTTCCAAGAAAGACTAACATAGTTGAGATGGTTCTAGCAGCCTTCTAGCACAGGGTCTCATGAGGCAGGGATTCTAGCCACTGGCTGTGCAAGGCATGAGGCCTGTTAGTGATTCTATTTTTTCCTCTGCAGAATAGGTCTTTCTACATTCCAGGTCCTTTCTACCCCAATAAATAATGCGGCGATTCTCTCAGTGAGTTGTGCTATTGGTTTAAACAGCCAACTGTCTCTTTAAAAGGACTTTTGTTTAAATTCCTTTAATAAAAAAGTCCTTTAAAAATATTTTTTATTTTTTATTTTTAAATCCCATATGTTTACTCTGATCGTGGAACTTTGTCATTTTGACCTTCTCTGCTGATTAAAATATTCTTCATCATCAGCACCTACTGCTCTCCTCTCCTGGTGGTCTCTCTGGAAAGGGTCTTCTCTAGCTCTTCTAGCAGGAGATGGGCACTTCCCCTCTACCCCTGTTGCCAGACTAACCTTACCTATCCTGCAGGGTCAGGTCGGCCTGGCCCTATATCTGTTGTTCTCCTCTGAGTGGTTAGATTTTCATAGATCCCGTGCTTTGCTTTTGTCAGGATTTACCTGGATTATCAAAATCCTTTCTTGTACCAGTGAAGCCTAAGAAACAGTCCTAATGAGAGAACCAGGAACTCAAACAGATCATATTTATCCTGAATGATCTGTCCAAAATGAAAAATTCGTTTCTGAGGAGCCTCAAGATCTCTGAGAAGGGAAGTTTCACCCACTCTGTCATGTAGGGGCATCAATTCCGATTCTGTGTCAATTGACCTACTTTCCCAGCTAGTAATTCTCTACCTCAGAAAGCCCACTCTCAACCGTTTCCTCTTTCAAAGGCAGTTGCTCTTAGAGTCTGCACATGGCACTTGGGGCCTGCTGGTCGTTGACTACTGCCCACTGTACCTTGGGTCTAACAGCTGCGGGGCATCAAGATGAGCACGTCTCTTGTTCTCCGACTTAAAATAGTTTGGGGCACATGGTAAGCAATAATCACTTCTTTAGTTGATCCAAGTTTTGGATTTTTTTAAATTATTTTACTACCACAATTTACTTGTTCTAAGATTAATCCTCCCCCATTTTTATATCTCTTAAGGTGGCACTCACCTTGCACTTGATGACATATTCTAGTTCAACTGACAGCATTTCTCTTTCTTAGTCGAACATAAACTATAGTGCATCTTACCCTTGATGAAAGCTAGGATGCAAACAAATACTCTATTATGGTTCGATTCTGATATTTGAAATCCTCCGGGGGCTCCCTGTGCCCCCACAGTGTGGTACCTCACCTCCTCGCCATAGTATACAAACCCTCTCACCCCCAGTGTTAACCCCGGGGCTCAGCCTCCATCCCCAGGTGATGCTGCCAGATCAGCTGTCGGTTGTCATGAACTTGCTGTAGTTTCCCGAATGCACTGTGCTGCCTCCTGGCCCTTTGAAACTTGACACACTCATCCTCATTCTTCGCTTCGCCCTTGTCTATCACCTCCCCTGAAAATCTGTTCCTAAGTGGCATTTCCAAGCTCCCACCTACCCGTGGCAGTCTATTATCTCCCTGTGGTAAAGCCTGTCACACTGCACCAAGGCCATGCCCGTTGTCCCCCTGAGAAGAGAAAAGGGACAATGAGGTCCCCCATCATTTGCAGCTCTAGTGCAGAGCACAATGCCTGGCTTGTTGGAAATAGAGATCATGAAGACAAACGGAGATCATCCTCTGGCTAAAACCAGCTCTTCTTTGCCTACCGCAGGATCTGGATCAATAAAGAGCAGCCAGTTATTATTGCTGGTTTTCTAGGGATTTTTACCCCATATATTTCCCAGGTCTTTACTCTTTTTATAGCACTTTAATTCAGGCTTCAACCACTTCCTAGTCAGATCAGGTGAAATCATTTTCCTTCCCATACCCTCGATGTATTTCACATCTAGTAATTCTTTTTTTAAAGATCTTATTTACCCATTTGACAGACATCACAAGTAGGTAGAGACGGAGGCAGAGAGAGAGGGGGAAAGCAGGCTCCCCGCTGAGCAGAGAGCCCTATGTGGGGCTCCATCCCAGGACACTGAAATCATGACCTGAGCCGAAGGCAGAGGCCTAAACCACTGAGCCACCCAGGAGCCCCCATATCTGGTAATTTTTAACCAACGTGGATTTGCTGCATCAAATAGTTCCTTCTTCTTCAAATATAAATATATAAATAAAGTGATCAAGTCACTCGCATGTCTTAGGAGAATGTCAAACCTTTAGTAGCAAACTTGAAATCTTGGCCATTGGTTTTGATTTTTGTTTTGGTTAGATTTGGTTCAGTTTTTGTCATTTTAAAAATCGCTCCAGCCCTTGGCTCTGTCTGACCTGAATGCTTTCAGCTGTTTCTGAAACAAAATTGTCCCGGCAGCGAAAACTCTCATTGTTTACAGTGGCGCCCCTTCTGAACACTCTGTTAATAAAAAGGTTTTTTTGTTTTTGTTTTTGTTTTTCGGCTATGGTAAATGTGGAACAACAATGAGGTATTTCAAAGAGGTGAACCACAGATAAATTTCTCTAAGTGTGGGTGAAGGTTACTCAAAAAGGAACTTGACAAGGCTTTTAAAGATATCGACAATCATTATAACATAACGTGACTGATTGTTACCGTGCTCTTCACTGGGCAAACACTTGTTGGCTTCCAAGAAAGACTAACATAGTTGAGATGGTTCTAGCAGCCTTCTAGCCCAGGGTCTCATGAGGCAGGGATTCTAGCCACTGGCTGTGCAAGGCATGAGGCCTGTTAGTGATTCTATTTTTTCCTCTGCAGAATAGGTCTTTCTACATTCCAGGTCCTTTCTACCCCAATAAATAATGCGGCGATTCTCTCAGTGAGTTGTGCTATTGGTTTAAACAGCCAACTGTCTCTTTAAAAGGACTTTTGTTTAAATTCCTTTAATAAAAAAGTCCTTTAAAAAATATTTTTTATTTTTTATTTTTAAATCCCATATGTTTACTCTGATCGTGGAACTTTGTCATTTTGACCTTCTCTGCTGATTAAAATATTCTTCATCATCAGCACCTACTGCTCTCCTCTCCTGGTGGTCTCTCTGGAAAGGGTCTTCTCTAGCTCTTCTAGCAGGAGATGGGCACTTCCCCTCTACCCCTGTTGCCAGACTAACCTTACCTATCCTGCAGGGTCAGGTCGGCCTGGCCCTATATCTGTTGTTCTCCTCTGAGTGGTTAGATTTTCATAGATCCCGTGCTTTGCTTTTGTCAGGATTTACCTGGATTATCAAAATCCTTTCTTGTACCAGTGAAGCCTAAGAAACAGTCCTAATGAGAGAACCAGGAACTCAAACAGATCATATTTATCCTGAATGATCTGTCCAAAATGAAAAATTTGTTTCTGAGGAGCCTCAAGATCTCTGAGAAGGGAAGTTTCACCCACTCTGTCATGTAGGGGCATCAATTCCGATTCTGTGTCAATTGACCTACTTTCCCAGCTAGTAATTCTCTACCTCAGAAAGCCCACTCTCAACCGTTTCCTCTTTCAAAGGCAGTTGCTCTTAGAGTCTGCACATGGCACTTGGGGCCTGCTGGTCGTTGGCTACTGCCCTCTGTACCTTGGGTCTAACAGCTGCGGGGCATCAAGATGAGCACGTCTCTTGTTCTCCGACTTAAAATAGTTTGGGGCACATGGTAAGCAATAATCACTTCTTTAGTTGATCCAAGTGTTGGATCTTTCTTAATTATTTTACTACCACAATTTACTTGTTCTAAGAGTAATCCTCCCCCATTTTTATATCTCTTAAGGTGGCACTCACCTTGCACTTGATGACATATTCTAGTTCAACTGACAGCATTTCTCTTTCTTAGTCGAACATAAACTATAGTGCATCTTACCCTTGATGAAAGCTAGGATGCAATTAAATACTCTATGTGGTTACTTTTCTGATATTTGAAATCCTCCGGGGGCTCCCTGTGCCCCCACAGTGTAGTACCTCACCTGCTCGCCATAGTATACAAACCCTCTCACCCCCAGTGTTAACCCCGGGGCTCAGCCTCCATCCCCAGGTGATGCTGCCAGATCAGCTGTCGGTTGTCATGAACTTGCTGTAGTTTCCCGAATGCACTGTGCTGCCTCCTGGCCCTTTGAAACTTGACACACTCATCCTCATTCTTCGCTTCGCCCTTGTCTATCACCTCCCCTGAAAATCTGTTCCTAAGTGGCTTTTCCCAGCTCCCACCTACCCTTGGCAGTCTATTATCTCCCTGTGGTAAAGCCTGTCACACTGCACCATGGACATGCCCGTTGTCCCCCTGAGAAGAGAAAAGGGACAATGAGGGCCCCCATCATTTGCAGCTCTAGTCCGAGCCCCATGCCTGGCTTGTAGGAAATGCCAGATCATGAAGACAAACGGAGATCATCCTCTGGCTAAAACCAGCTCTTCTTTGCCTACCGCAGGATCTGGATCAATAAAGAGCAGCCAGTTATTATTGCTGGTTTTCTAGGGATTTTTACCCCATATATTTCCCAGGTCTTTACTCTTTTTGTAGCACTTTAATTCAGGCTTCAACCACTTCCTAGTCAGATCAGGTGAAATCATTTTCCTTCCCATACCCTCGATGTATTTCACATCTAGTAATTCTTTTTTTAAAGATCTTATTTACCCATTTGACAGACAGATCTCAAGTAGGTAGAGAGGGAGGCAGAGAGAGAGGAGGGAAGCAGGCTCCCCGCTGAGCAGAGAGCACGATGTGGGGCTCCATCCCAGGACCCTGAAATCATGACCTGAGCCGAAGGCAGAGGCCTAAACCACTGAGCCACCCAGGAGCCCCCATATCTGGTAATTTTTAACCAACGTGGATTTGCTGCATCAAATAGTTCCTTCTTCTTCAAATATAAATATATAAATAAAGTGATCAAGTCACTCGCATGTCTTAGGAGAATGTCATACCTTTAGTAGCAAACTTGAAATCTTGGCCATTGGTTTTGATTTTTGTTTTGGTTAGATTTGGTTCAGTTTTTGTCATTTTAAAAATCGCTCCAGCCCTTGGCTCTGTCTGACCTGAATGCTTTCAGCTGTTTCTGAAACAAAATTGTCCCGGCAGCGAAAACTCTCATTGTTTACAGTGGCGCCCCTTCTGAACACTCTGTTAATAAAAAGTTTTTTTTGTTTTTGTTTTTGTTTTTCGGCTATGGTAAATGTGGAACAACAATGAGGTATTTCAAAGAGGTGAACCACAGATAAATTTCTCTAAGTGTGGGTGAAGGTTACTCAAAAAGGAACTTGACAAGGCTTTTAAAGATATCGACAATCATTATAACATAACGTGACTGATTGTTACCATGCTCTTAACTGGGCAAACACTTGTTGGCTTCCAAGAAAGACTAACATAGTTGAGATGGTTCTAGCGGCCTTCTAGCACAGGGTCTCATGAGGCAGGGATTCTAGCCACTGGCTGTGCAAGGCATGAGGCCTGTTAGTGATTCTATTTTTTCCTCTGCAGAATAGGTCTTTCTACATTCCAGGTCCTTTCTACCCCAATAAATAATGCGGCGATTCTCTCAGTGAGTTGTGCTATTGGTTTAAACAGCCAACTGTCTCTTTAAAAGGACTTTTGATTAAATTCCTTTAAAAAAAAGTCCTTTCAAAGAAATCTTTTTTCTTTATTTTTTATTTTTTATCCCATATGTTTACTCTGATCGTGGAACTTTGTCATTTTGACATTCTCTGCTGATTAAAATATTCTTCATCATCAGCACCTACTGCTCTCCTCTCCTGGTGGTCTCTCTGGAAAGGGTCTTCTCTAGCTCTTCTAGCAGGAGATGGGCACTTCCCCTCTACCCCTGTTGCCAGACTAACCTTACCTATCCTGTATGGTCAGGTCGGCCTGGCCCTTTATCTGTTGTTCTCCTCTGAGTGGTTAGATTTTCATAGATCCCGTGCTTTGCTTTTGTCAGGATTTACCTGGATTATCAAAATCCTTTTCTTGTGCCAGTGAAGCCTAAGAAACAGTCCTAATGAGAGAACCAGGAACTCAAACAGATCATATTTATCCTGAAAGATCTGTCCAAAATGAAAAATTCGTTTCTGAGGAGCCTCAAGATCTCTGAGAAGGGAATTTTCACCAACTCTGTCATGTAGGGCATGAATTCTGATTCTGTGTCAATTGTCCTACTTTCCCAGCTAGTAATTCTCTACCTCAGAAAGCCCACTCTCAATCGTTTCCTCTTTCAAAGGCAGTTGCTCTTAGAGTCTGCACATGGCACTTGGGGCCTGTTGGTCATTGGCTACTGCCCTCTGTACCTTGGGTCTAACAGCTGCGGGACATCAAGATGAGCACGTCTCTTGTTCTAGTACTTAATATACTTTGGGGCACATGGTAAGCAAAAATCACTTCTTTAGTTGATCCAAGTGTTGGATATTTCTTAATATTTTACTACCACAATTTTCTTGTTCTAAGATTTGTCCCCCCCCCCATTTTAATATCTGTTAAGGTGGCACTCACCTTGCACTTGATGACATATCCTAGTTTAACTGACAGCATTTCACTTTCTTAGTCGAACATAAACTACAGTGCATCTTACCCTTGATGAAAGCTAGGATGCAATTAAATACTCTATTATGTTTACGATTCTGATATTTGAAATCCTCCGTTAGCTCCCTGTGCCCCCACAGTGTAGTACCTCACCTCCTTGCCATAGTATACAAACCCTCTCACCCCCAGTGTTAACCCCGGGGCTCAGCCTCCATCCCCAGGTGATGCTGCCAGATCAGCTGTCGGTTGTCATGAACTTGCTGTAGTTTCCCGAATGCACTGTGCTGCCTCCTGGCCCTTTGAAACTTGAAACACTCATCCTCATTCTTCGCTTTGCTTTGTCTATCACCTCCCCTGAAAATCTGTTCCTAAGTGGCTTTTCCCAGCTCCCACCTACCCTTGGTAGTCTATTATCACCCTGTGGTAAAGCCTGACAACCTGCATCATGGACATGCCCGTTGTCCCCCTGAGAAGAGAAAAGGGACAATGAGGGCCCCCATCATTTGCAGCTCTAGTCCCAGCCCCATGCCTGGCTTGTAGGAAATGCCAGATCATGAAGACAAACGGAGATCATCCTCTGGCTAAAACCAGCTTTTCTTTGCCTACCGCAGGATCTGGATCAATAAAGAGCAGCCAGTTATTATTGCTGGTTTTCTAGGGATTTTTACCCCATATATTTCCCAGGTCTTTACTCTTTTTATAGCACTTTAATTCAGGCTTCAACCACTTCCTAGTCAGATCAGGTGAAATCATTTTCCTTCCCATACCCTCGATGTATTTCACATCTAGTAATTCTTTTTTTAAAGATCTTATTTACCCATTTGACAGACAGATCTCAAGTAGGTAGAGAGGGAGGCAGAGAGAGAGGGGGGAAGCAGGCTCCCCGCTGAGCAGAGAGCACGATGTGGGGCTCCATCCCAGGACCCTGAAATCATGACCTGAGCTGAAGGCAGAGGCCTAAACCACTGAGCCACCCAGGAGCCCCCATATCTGGTAATTTTTAACCAACGTGGATTTGCTGCATCAAATAGTTCCTTCTTCTTCAAATATAAATATATAAATAAAGTCATCAAGTCACTCGCATGTCTTAGGAGAATGTCATACATTTAGTAGCAAACTTGAAATCTTGGCCATTGGTTTTGATTTTTGTTTTGGTTAGATTTGGTTCAGTTTTTGTCATTTTAAAAATCGCTCCAGCCCTTGGCTCTGTCTGACCTGATTGCTTTCAGCTGTTTCTGAAACAAAATTGTCCCGGCAGCGAAAACTCTCATTGTTTACAGTGGCGCCCCTTCTGAACACTCTGTTAATAAAAAGGTTTTTTTTTTTTGTTTTTGTTTTTCGGCTATGGTAAATGTGGAACAACAATGAGGTATTTCAAAGAGGTGAACCACAGATAAATTTCTCTAAAGGTGGGTGAAGGTTACTCAAAAAGGAACTTGACAAGGCTTTTAAAGATATCGACAATCATTATAACATAACGTGACTGATTGTTACCGTGCTCTTCACTGGGCAAACACTTGTTGGCTTCCAAGAAAGACTAACATAGTTGAGATGGTTCTAGCAGCCTTCTAGCACAGGGTCTCATGAGGCAGGGATTCTAGCCCCTGGCTGTGCAAGGCATGAGGCCTGTTAGTGATTCTATTTTTTTCCTCTGCAGAATAGGTCTTTCTACATTCCAGGTCCTTTCTACCCCAATAAATAATGCGGCGATTCTCTCAGTGAGTTGTGCTATTGGTTTAAACAGCCAACTGTCTCTTTAAAAGGACTTTTGTTTAAATTCCTTTAATAAAAAAGTCCTTTAAAAAATATTTTTTATTTTTTATTTTTAAATCCCATATGTTTACTCTGATCGTGGAACTTTGTCATTTTGACCTTCTCTGCTGATTAAAATATTCTTCATCATCAGCACCTACTGCTCTCCTCTCCTGGTGGTCTCTCTGGAAAGGGTCTTCTCTAGCTCTTCTAGCAGGAGATGGGCACTTCCCCTCTACCCCTGTTGCCAGACTAACCTTACCTATCCTGCAGGGTCAGGTCGGCCTGGCCCTATATCTGTTGTTCTCCTCTGAGTGGTTAGATTTTCATAGATCCCGTGCTTTGCTTTTGTCAGGATTTACCTGGATTATCAAAATCCTTTCTTGTACCAGTGAAGCCTAAGAAACAGTCCTAATGAGAGAACCAGGAACTCAAACAGATCATATTTATCCTGAATGATCTGTCCAAAATGAAAAATTCGTTTCTGAGGAGCCTCAAGATCTCTGAGAAGGGAAGTTTCACCCACTCTGTCATGTAGGGGCATCAATTCCGATTCTGTGTCAATTGACCTACTTTCCCAGCTAGTAATTCTCTACCTCAGAAAGCCCACTCTCAACCGTTTCCTCTTTCAAAGGCAGTTGCTCTTAGAGTCTGCACATGGCACTTGGGGCCTGCTGGTCGTTGGCTACTGCCCTCTCTACCTTGGGTCTAACAGCTGCGGGGCATCAAGATGAGCACGTCTCTTGTTCTCCGACTTAAAATAGTTTGGGGCACATGGTAAGCAATAATCACTTCTTTAGTTGATCCAAGTGTTGGATCTTTCTTAATTATTTTACTACCACAATTTACTTGTTCTAAGATTAATCCTCCCCCATTTTTATATCTCTTAAGGTGGCACTCACCTTGCACTTGATGACATATTCTAGTTCAACTGACAGCATTTCTCTTTCTTAGTTGAACATAAACTATAGTGCATCTTACCCTTGATGAAAGCTAGGATGCAATTAAATACTCTATTATGGTTCGATTCTGATATTTGAAATCCTCCGGGGGCTCCCTGTGCCCCCACAGTGTGGTACCTCACCTCCTCGCCATAGTATACAAACCCTCTCACCCCCAGTGTTAACCCCGGGGCTCAGTCTCCATCCCCAGGTGATGCTGCCAGATCAGCTGTCGGTTGTCATGAACTTGCTGTAGTTTCCCGAATGCACTGTGCTGCCTCCTGGCCCTTTGAAACTTGACACACTCATCCTCATTCTTCGCTTCGCCCTTGTCTATCACCTCCCCTGAAAATCTGTTCCTAAGTGGCATTTCCCAGCTCCCACCTACCCGTGGCAGTCTATTATCTCCCTGTGGTAAAGCCTGTCACACTGCACCATGGACATGCCCGTTGTCCCCCTGAGAAGAGAAAAGGGACAATGAGGGCCCCCAGCATTTGCAGCTCTAGTGCACAGCTTCATGCCTGGCTTGCAGGACATGCCAGATCATGAAGACAAACGGAGATCATTTTCTGGCTAAAACCAGCTCTTCTTTGCCTACCGCAGGATCTGGATCAATAAAGAGCAGCCAGTTATTATTGCTGTTTTTCTAGGGATTTTTACCCCATATATTTCCCAGGTCTCTACTCTTTTTGTGGCACTTTAATTCAGGCTTCAATCACTTCCCAGTCAGATCAGGTGAAATCATTTTCCTTCCCATACCCTCGATGTATTTCACATCTAGTAATTCTTTTTTTAAAGATCTTATTTACCCATTTGACAGACAGATCACAGGTAGGTAGAGAGAAAGGCAGAGAGAGGGGGGAAGCAGGCTCCCCGCTATGCAGAGAGCCCTATGTGGGGCTCCATCCCATGACCCTGAAATCATGACCTGAGCCGAAGGCAGAGGCCTAAACCACTGAGCAACCCAGGAGCCCCCATGTCTGGTAATTTTTAACCAACGTGGATTTGCTGCATCAAATAGTTCCTTCTTCTTCAAATATAAATATATAAATAAAGTGATCAGGTCACTCGCATGTCTTAGGAGAATGTCATACCTTTAGTAGCAAACTTGAAATCTTGGCCATTGGTTTTGATTTTTGTTTTGGTTAGATTTGGTTCAGTTTTTGTCATTTTAAAAATCGCTCCAGCCCTTGGCTCTGTCTGACCTGAATGCTTTCAGCTGATTCTGAAACAAAATTGTCCCGGCAGCGAAAACTCTCATTGTTTACAGTGGCGCCCCTTCTGAACACTCTGTTAATAAAAAGTTTTTTTTGTTTTTGTTTTTGTTTTTCGGCTATGGTAAATGTGGAACAACAATGAGGTATTTCAAAGAGGTGAACCACAGATAAATTTCTCTAAGTGTGGGTGAAGGTTACTCAAAAAGGAACTTGACAAGGCTTTTAAAGATATCGACAATCATTATAACATAACGTGACTGATTGTTACCATGCTCTTAACTGGGCAAACACTTGTTGGCTTCCAAGAAAGACTAACATAGTTGAGATGGTTCTAGCGGCCTTCTAGCACAGGGTCTCATGAGGCAGGGATTCTAGCCACTGGCTGTGCAAGGCATGAGGCCTGTTAGTGATTCTATTTTTTCCTCTGCAGAATAGGTCTTTCTACATTCCAGGTCCTTTCTACCCCAATAAATAATGCGGCGATTCTCTCAGTGAGTTGTGCTATTGGTTTAAACAGCCAACTGTCTCTTTAAAAGGACTTTTGATTAAATTCCTTTAAAAAAAAGTCCTTTCAAAGAAATCTTTTTTCTTTATTTTTTATTTTTTATCCCATATGTTTACTCTGATCGTGGAACTTTGTCATTTTGACATTCTCTGCTGATTAAAATATTCTTCATCATCAGCACCTACTGCTCTCCTCTCCTGGTGGTCTCTCTGGAAAGGGTCTTCTCTAGCTCTTCTAGCAGGAGATGGGCACTTCCCCTCTACCCCTGTTGCCAGACTAACCTTACCTATCCTGTATGGTCAGGTCGGCCTGGCCCTTTATCTGTTGTTCTCCTCTGAGTGGTTAGATTTTCATAGATCCCGTGCTTTGCTTTTGTCAGGATTTACCTGGATTATCAAAATCCTTTTCTTGTGCCAGTGAAGCCTAAGAAACAGTCCTAATGAGAGAACCAGGAACTCAAACAGATCATATTTATCCTGAAAGATCTGTCCAAAATGAAAAATTCGTTTCTGAGGAGCCTCAAGATCTCTGAGAAGGGAATTTTCACCAACTCTGTCATGTAGGGCATGAATTCTGATTCTGTGTCAATTGTCCTACTTTCCCAGCTAGTAATTCTCTACCTCAGAAAGCCCACTCTCAATCGTTTCCTCTTTCAAAGGCAGTTGCTCTTAGAGTCTGCACATGGCACTTGGGGCCTGTTGGTCATTGGCTACTGCCCTCTGTACCTTGGGTCTAACAGCTGCGGGACATCAAGATGAGCACGTCTCTTGTTCTAGTACTTAATATACTTTGGGGCACATGGTAAGCAAAAATCACTTCTTTAGTTGATCCAAGTGTTGGATATTTCTTAATATTTTACTACCACAATTTTCTTGTTCTAAGATTTGTCCCCCCCCCCATTTTAATATCTGTTAAGGTGGCACTCACCTTGCACTTGATGACATATCCTAGTTTAACTGACAGCATTTCACTTTCTTAGTCGAACATAAACTACAGTGCATCTTACCCTTGATGAAAGCTAGGATGCAATTAAATACTCTATTATGTTTACGATTCTGATATTTGAAATCCTCCGTTAGCTCCCTGTGCCCCCACAGTGTAGTACCTCACCTCCTTGCCATAGTATACAAACCCTCTCACCCCCAGTGTTAACCCCGGGGCTCAGCCTCCATCCCCAGGTGATGCTGCCAGATCAGCTGTCGGTTGTCATGAACTTGCTGTAGTTTCCCGAATGCACTGTGCTGCCTCCTGGCCCTTTGAAACTTGAAACACTCATCCTCATTCTTCGCTTTGCTTTGTCTATCACCTCCCCTGAAAATCTGTTCCTAAGTGGCTTTTCCCAGCTCCCACCTACCCTTGGTAGTCTATTATCACCCTGTGGTAAAGCCTGACAACCTGCATCATGGACATGCCCGTTGTCCCCCTGAGAAGAGAAAAGGGACAATGAGGGCCCCCATCATTTGCAGCTCTAGTCCCAGCCCCATGCCTGGCTTGTAGGAAATGCCAGATCATGAAGACAAACGGAGATCATCCTCTGGCTAAAACCAGCTTTTCTTTGCCTACCGCAGGATCTGGATCAATAAAGAGCAGCCAGTTATTATTGCTGGTTTTCTAGGGATTTTTACCCCATATATTTCCCAGGTCTTTACTCTTTTTATAGCACTTTAATTCAGGCTTCAACCACTTCCTAGTCAGATCAGGTGAAATCATTTTCCTTCCCATACCCTCGATGTATTTCACATCTAGTAATTCTTTTTTTAAAGATCTTATTTACCCATTTGACAGACAGATCTCAAGTAGGTAGAGAGGGAGGCAGAGAGAGAGGGGGGAAGCAGGCTCCCCGCTGAGCAGAGAGCACGATGTGGGGCTCCATCCCAGGACCCTGAAATCATGACCTGAGCTGAAGGCAGAGGCCTAAACCACTGAGCCACCCAGGAGCCCCCATATCTGGTAATTTTTAACCAACGTGGATTTGCTGCATCAAATAGTTCCTTCTTCTTCAAATATAAATATATAAATAAAGTCATCAAGTCACTCGCATGTCTTAGGAGAATGTCATACATTTAGTAGCAAACTTGAAATCTTGGCCATTGGTTTTGATTTTTGTTTTGGTTAGATTTGGTTCAGTTTTTGTCATTTTAAAAATCGCTCCAGCCCTTGGCTCTGTCTGACCTGATTGCTTTCAGCTGTTTCTGAAACAAAATTGTCCCGGCAGCGAAAACTCTCATTGTTTACAGTGGCGCCCCTTCTGAACACTCTGTTAATAAAAAGGTTTTTTTTTTTTGTTTTTGTTTTTCGGCTATGGTAAATGTGGAACAACAATGAGGTATTTCAAAGAGGTGAACCACAGATAAATTTCTCTAAAGGTGGGTGAAGGTTACTCAAAAAGGAACTTGACAAGGCTTTTAAAGATATCGACAATCATTATAACATAACGTGACTGATTGTTACCGTGCTCTTCACTGGGCAAACACTTGTTGGCTTCCAAGAAAGACTAACATAGTTGAGATGGTTCTAGCAGCCTTCTAGCACAGGGTCTCATGAGGCAGGGATTCTAGCCCCTGGCTGTGCAAGGCATGAGGCCTGTTAGTGATTCTATTTTTTTCCTCTGCAGAATAGGTCTTTCTACATTCCAGGTCCTTTCTACCCCAATAAATAATGCGGCGATTCTCTCAGTGAGTTGTGCTATTGGTTTAAACAGCCAACTGTCTCTTTAAAAGGACTTTTGTTTAAATTCCTTTAATAAAAAAGTCCTTTAAAAAATATTTTTTATTTTTTATTTTTAAATCCCATATGTTTACTCTGATCGTGGAACTTTGTCATTTTGACCTTCTCTGCTGATTAAAATATTCTTCATCATCAGCACCTACTGCTCTCCTCTCCTGGTGGTCTCTCTGGAAAGGGTCTTCTCTAGCTCTTCTAGCAGGAGATGGGCACTTCCCCTCTACCCCTGTTGCCAGACTAACCTTACCTATCCTGCAGGGTCAGGTCGGCCTGGCCCTATATCTGTTGTTCTCCTCTGAGTGGTTAGATTTTCATAGATCCCGTGCTTTGCTTTTGTCAGGATTTACCTGGATTATCAAAATCCTTTCTTGTACCAGTGAAGCCTAAGAAACAGTCCTAATGAGAGAACCAGGAACTCAAACAGATCATATTTATCCTGAATGATCTGTCCAAAATGAAAAATTCGTTTCTGAGGAGCCTCAAGATCTCTGAGAAGGGAAGTTTCACCCACTCTGTCATGTAGGGGCATCAATTCCGATTCTGTGTCAATTGACCTACTTTCCCAGCTAGTAATTCTCTACCTCAGAAAGCCCACTCTCAACCGTTTCCTCTTTCAAAGGCAGTTGCTCTTAGAGTCTGCACATGGCACTTGGGGCCTGCTGGTCGTTGGCTACTGCCCTCTCTACCTTGGGTCTAACAGCTGCGGGGCATCAAGATGAGCACGTCTCTTGTTCTCCGACTTAAAATAGTTTGGGGCACATGGTAAGCAATAATCACTTCTTTAGTTGATCCAAGTGTTGGATCTTTCTTAATTATTTTACTACCACAATTTACTTGTTCTAAGATTAATCCTCCCCCATTTTTATATCTCTTAAGGTGGCACTCACCTTGCACTTGATGACATATTCTAGTTCAACTGACAGCATTTCTCTTTCTTAGTTGAACATAAACTATAGTGCATCTTACCCTTGATGAAAGCTAGGATGCAATTAAATACTCTATTATGGTTCGATTCTGATATTTGAAATCCTCCGGGGGCTCCCTGTGCCCCCACAGTGTGGTACCTCACCTCCTCACCATAGTATACAAACCCTCTCACCCCCAGTGTTAACCCCGGGGCTCAGTCTCCATCCCCAGGTGATGCTGCCAGATCAGCTGTCGGTTGTCATGAACTTGCTGTAGTTTCCCGAATGCACTGTGCTGCCTCCTGGCCCTTTGAAACTTGACACACTCATCCTCATTCTTCGCTTCGCCCTTGTCTATCACCTCCCCTGAAAATCTGTTCCTAAGTGGCATTTCCCAGCTCCCACCTACCCGTGGCAGTCTATTATCTCCCTGTGGTAAAGCCTGTCACACTGCACCATGGACATGCCCGTTGTCCCCCTGAGAAGAGAAAAGGGACAATGAGGGCCCCCAGCATTTGCAGCTCTAGTGCACAGCTTCATGCCTGGCTTGCAGGACATGCCAGATCATGAAGACAAACGGAGATCATTTTCTGGCTAAAACCAGCTCTTCTTTGCCTACCGCAGGATCTGGATCAATAAAGAGCAGCCAGTTATTATTGCTGTTTGTCTAGGGATTTTTACCCCATATATTTCCCAGGTCTCTACTCTTTTTGTGGCACTTTAATTCAGGCTTCAATCACTTCCCAGTCAGATCAGGTGAAATCATTTTCCTTCCCATACCCTCGATGTATTTCACATCTAGTAATTCTTTTTTTAAAGATCTTATTTACCCATTTGACAGACAGATCACAGGTAGGTAGAGAGAAAGGCAGAGAGAGGGGGGAAGCAGGCTCCCCGCTATGCAGAGAGCCCTATGTGGGGCTCCATCCCATGACCCTGAAATCATGACCTGAGCCGAAGGCAGAGGCCTAAACCACTGAGCAACCCAGGAGCCCCCATGTCTGGTAATTTTTAACCAACGTGGATTTGCTGCATCAAATAGTTCCTTCTTCTTCAAATATAAATATATAAATAAAGTGATCAGGTCACTCGCATGTCTTAGGAGAATGTCATACCTTTAGTAGCAAACTTGAAATCTTGGCCATTGGTTTTGATTTTTGTTTTGGTTAGATTTGGTTCAGTTTTTGTCATTTTAAAAATCGCTCCAGCCCTTGGCTCTGTCTGACCTGATTGCTTTCAGCTCTTTCTGAAACAAAATTGTCCCGGCAGCGAAAACTCTCATTGTTTACAGTGGCGCCCCCTTCTGAACACTTTGTTAATAAGAAGCTTTTTTTAATTTTTGTTTTTGTTTTACGGCTATGGTAAATGTGGAACAACAATGAGGTATTTCATAGAGGTGAACCAAAGATAAATTTCTCTAAGGGTGGGTGAAGGTTACTCAAAAAGGAACTTGACAAGGCTTTTAAAGACATCGACAATCATTATAACATAACGTGACTGATTGTTACCGTGCTCTTAACTGGGCAAACACTTGTTGGCTTCCAAGAAAGACTAACATAGTTGAGATGGTTCTAGCAGCCTTCTAGCACAGGGTCTCATGAGGCAGGGATTCTAGCCACTGGCTGTGCAAGGCATGAGGCCTGTTAGTGATTCTAATTTTTTCTCTGCAGAATGGGTCTTTGTACATTCCAGGTCCTTTCTACCCCAACAAATAATGCGGCGATTCTCTCAGTGCGTTGTATATTTGGTTTAAACAGCCAACTGTCTCTTAAAAAGGTCTTTTGTTTAAATTCCTTTTTAAAAAAAAAGTCCTTTAAAAAAGTTTTTTTATTTTTTATTTTTAAATCCCATATGTTTACTCTGATCATGGAACTTTGTCATTTTGACCACCTCTGCTGATTAAAATATTCTTCATCATTAGCACCTACTGCTCTCCTCTTCTGGTGGTCTCTCCGGAAGGGTCTTCTCTAGCTCATCTAGCAGGAAATGGGCACTTCCCCTCTACCCCTGTTGCCAGACTAACCTTACCTATCCTGCAGGGTCAGGTCGGCCTGGCCCTTTATCTGTTGCTCTCCTCTGAGTGCTTAGTTTTTCATAGATCCCGTGCTTTGCTTTTGTCACAATTTACACTGGATTATAAAACCCTTTTCTTGTGCCAGTGAAGCCTAAGAAACAGTCCGGATGAGAGAACCAGGAACTCAAACAGATCATATTTATCCTGAATGTTCTGTCCAAAATGAAAAATTCGTTTCTGAGGAGCCTCAAGATCTCTGAGAAGGGAAGTTTCACCAACTCTTTAATGTAGGGGCATCAATTCCGATTCTGTGTCAATTGACCTACTTTCCCAGCTAGCAATTCTCTACCTCAGAAAGCCACTCTCAACCGTTTCCTCTTTCAAAGGCAGTTGCTCTTAGAGTCTGCACATGGCACTTGGGGCCTGCTGGTCGTTGGCTACTGCCCTCTGTACCTTGGGTCTAACAGCTGCGGGGCATCAAGATGAGCACGTCTCTTGTTCTCCGACTTAAAATAGTTTGGGGCACATGGTAAGCAATAATCACTTCTTTAGTTGATCCAAGTGTTGGATCTTTCTTAATTATTTTACTACCACAATTTACTTGTTCTTAGCTTTATCCCCCCTCCATTTTAATATCTCTTAAGGTGGCACTCACCTTGCAGTTGATGACATATCCTAGTTCAATTGACAGCATTTCTCTTTCTTAGTCGAACATAAACTATAGTGCATCTTACACTTGATGAAAGCTAGGATGCAATTAAATACTCTATTATGGTTACGATTCTGATATTTGAAATCGTCCGGTGGCTCCCTGTGCCCCCACAGTGTAGTACCTCACCTTCTCGCCATAGTATACAAACCCTCTCACCCCCAGTGTTAACCCTGGGGCTCAGCCTCCATCCCCAGGTGATGCTGCCAGATCAGCTGTTGGTTGTCATGAACTTGCTGTAGTTTGCCGAATGCACTGTGCTGCCTTTTGGCACTTTGAAACTTGACACACTCATCCTCATTCTTCGCTTTGCCCTTGTCTATCACCTCCCCTGAAAATCTGTTCCTAAGTGGCTTTTCCCAGCTCCCACCTACCCTTGGCAGTCTATTATCTCCCTGTGGTAAAGCCTGTCACACTGCACCATGGACATGCCCGTTGTCCCCCTGAGAAGAGAAAAGGGACAATGAGGGCCCTCAACATTTGCAGCTCTAGTGCAGAGCCCCATGCCTGGCTTGCAGGAAATGCCAGATCATGAAGACAAACGGAGATCATCCTCTGGCTTAAACCAGCTCTTCTTTGCCTACCGCAGGATCTGGATCAGTAAAGTCAGCCGGTTATTATTGCTGTTTTTATAGGGATTTTTACCCCATATATTTCCCAGTTCTTTACTCTTTTTATAGCACTTTAATTCAGGCTTCAACCACTTCCTAGTCAGATCAGGTGAAATCATTTTCCTTCCCATACCCTCGATGTATTTCACATCTAGTAATTCTTTTTCAAGGATCTTATTTACCCATTTGACAGACAGACCACAAGTAGGTAGAGAGGGAGGCAGAGAGAGAGAGGGGGGAAGCAGGCTCCCCGCTGAGCAGAGAGCCCGATGTGGGGCTCCATCCCAGGACCCTGAAATCATGACCTGAGCCGAAGGCAGAGACCTAAACCACTGAGCCACCCAGGAGCCCCCATATCTGGTAATTTTTAACCAACGTGGTTTTGCTGCATGAAATAGTTCCTTCTTCTTTAAATATAAATATATAAATAAAGTGATCAAGCAACTCGCATGTCTTAGGAGAATGTCATACCTTTAGTAGCAACCTTGAAATCTTGGCCATTGGTTTTGATTTTTGTTTTGGTTAGATTTGGTTCTGTTTTTGTCATTTTGAAAATCCCTCCAGCCCTTGGCTCTGTCTGACCTGATTGCTTTAAGCTGTTTCTGTGAATCTTACCCTGACTGTATAGTGACCCGACCCTGACCTGAACACTGAACCTGACCCTGACTGTGAGCCTGACCCTAACTCTAACCCTAAACGTAACCCTGACCCTGACACTAACACGGGCCCTGACCCAAAACCTAACGCTGAACCTAACCCTAAAAGTAACCCCTAACATTATCACTGACCCTGACCCTAACCCGGTCTAACCCTAGCCCTCAACCTACCTCTAACCCTAACCCTAACCCTAACCCCACTTTAACAATAATCCTGACCCTCTCCCTGAACCTGATCATAACCCTAACTCTGAACTTTGCCTATGTCAGACCTTAACCTTAAACCTGACCATGGCTTTGACCTTAACACTGACCCTAACCCTGACTGTAAACCTAACTCTCACCCAATCCATGATCCTGACAGAATCATAACACTAAAGCTAACCCTGATCCTGAACCTACACATAAAACAGAACCTAAAGCTGACCTTACCATAACCATGAACCTAACCCTGAACCTGAACCTAACCCTGACACTAAACCTGTCCCAAACCTAACCCTGACCCTGACATGAACCTTGCCCCCAAACCTAAACTTGAACCTGACCCTAAATCTGACCATGACCCTGAACCTGAACCTAAACCTAACCATCACTAACACTGACCCTGACCCTGACTCTGACCATAACCTTAACCGTGACCCTACTGTGAGCCTGACCCTAAACCTAACCATGAACCTAACCCTAACCCTGACCCCTACCCTAAGCCTTACGCTAACCCTGACCCCAATGACGTCTAACCCTAACCCTGATCCTAAGTCTTTCTTAACCCTAACCCTAACACTAACCTAGTCTATACCCAGCTCTGTTGCCTCCAGCGGGGAGAACAGCTGCACCCAGGTCTCCCAGAAGCTTGGGGGAGGCTGTATGGGGGTCATTGGATTGGCACTGCATTAAGTGGCGGGTGAGCCTTGAGCAGCTTGGGAACGGTGGCTCAGGGAGCTCTGGTGAAGCAGGAAGTTTGGTAAGGAGCCCCCAGGCAGTGTTGAACTCACTTACCTGACGACAGAACCCAACAGAATTGGAACCTTTGTATCCAGGCACGCCATTACAGAGAAAATCCCCCATCCAAGCTCATTTCAAAGCAAATCCTAAAGGAAGCGACATGTTCTTCTGCTGTACTGAAGCCGAGAGGATGCAGGGAGAAGAGAGCTCGTCCGCCAGTTACATCCCCTCCATGGCAGTTCATATCAGGTTTCCCCAACGCCCAAGGCCCTTTGGCTAAAAAAATCAAAAGGTGACACCAGGGGGCTCAGAGACAGAGAGTCCCACACCTTATGATCAACCAGTGTAGACCTAGGTCTCCTCCAGATCTGTGTGTGTGTGTGTGTGCCTCTGGGTGTCCGTGTGTCTGTGTGTAAAGAGGACCTGGCCATGCCATCGTGGGTGGAGATGCCAAAAGCAGGATCAGGCTGATGAGGGTTTAGATGTCTGGTGGGCAAGTTATGTTCACACCCCGGTTTAAGGCTGGTTAAGGGGGATCGGGGGAGGGTCTACACCCTTCTGCCCAGGGTTTATCCTGAGACCCTGAACGGATGGGTCCATGACCCAGGAGCGGGGCTAACCCTAACAGTAACCACTAATCCTGACCCTGACACTGACTATGAGCCTTCCCCAAACCCTAACCCAAACCTTGACCCTGACCCTGACCCTATCTGTGATCCTGACCGGAACCCTAAACCTAAACCTAAGCCTGACACTGGCCCTGATGTGGTCCCTGAACCTAAACCTAACATTGATATTACTCTAACCAAGACTCATAACTAACCATGACCCTGACCATGACCCTAATCCTAACCCTGACGCTGACATAACCCTGACCCTAACCCTACCCATGACCGTGACTGTGAGCCTGACCCTAACCCTAAACCTAAATGTATCTCTAACCATGACCCTAATACGTACCCTGAACCTAAACCTAACGCTGACCCTGACCCTAACACTAACCCCTACCCTAAACCAAATCCTAACCCTGACCTTACGCTGTCTAATGCTAACCCTAACCATAACCCTACTTCTAACTCTAACTCTAACCCCAATCCCAAAAGCTACCGACAAACCTAACTGTGACACTGACCAAACATTGACCCTATACCAAAGCCTGACCCTAAACCTGACCCTGGCCCTGACCTTCACCTGACCCTGACCCTGACCCTTATCCTAACCATGACACTAACACTGACCACTACACAATCCTGTCCCTGACCCGAATGTGGACTTTAAACCAATACCTATACCTGACCCTAAACCTGACACTGGCGCTAAACTTCACCATGACCCTCACCCAGACCATGACCATAAATCTAACCCTGACGCTAACAGTGACGCCAACCCTGACCTGAACACTAAACCTGACCCTGACTGTGAGTCTGACCCTAACACTAACCCTAAATGTAACCCTGACCCTGACACTAACACGGGCCCTCCCCCGAATCCTATCGCTGGTCCCAACCCTAACACTAACCACTAACCCTACCACAGACCCTGATCCTAACAAGCTCTAACCCTAAACGTCAACCAAACGCTAACCCTAACACTAACCCTAAATTTAACAATAACCCTGACCCTATACCTGACTATGATCATAACCCTAACCCTGAACTTTGCCTATACCAGACCCTGACCCTATACGTGACCCTGGCCCTGAGCCTAAACCTAACCATGACCCTAACACTGACCACTACATAACCCTGTCGCTGACCTGAATGTGGACTTTAAACCAATACCTGATCCAGACCGTAAACCTGACACTGGCCCAAGACTTCACCCTGACCCTGACCCAGACCATGACCATAAATCTAACCCTGACCCTGGCAGTGACCCTGACCCTGACCTGAACGCTAAACCTGACCCTGACTGTCAGCCTGACCCTAACTCTAACCCTAAATGCAACCCTGACCCTGACACTAACACGGGCCCTCCCCAGAATCCTATCACTGAACCCAACCCTAACACTATCCCTAACCCTACCACGGACCCTGATCCTAACAAGTTCTAACCCGAACCGTCAACCAAACGCTAACCCTAGCACTAACCCTAAACTTTAACTTTAACTTTGACCCTATACTTGACTATGATCATAACCCTATCTCTGAACTTTGCCTATACCAGACCCTGACCCTATACCTGATCCTGGCCCTGAGTCGAAACTTAACCATGACCCTAACACTGACAACGATATAACCCTGTCGCTGACCCGAATGTGGACATTAAAACAATACCTGATCCTGACCGTAAACCTGACACTGCCCTAGACTTGCCCCTGACCCTGACCCAGGCAAACACCAGAAACGTAACCCTGACCCTAACAGTGACCCTGACCCTGACCCTAACCATAACCCTGACACTGAATGTGAGCCTGACCCTAACTCTAACCCTAAACGTAACCCTGACCCTGACACTAACACGGGCCCTGACCCGAAACCTAATGCTGAACCTAACCCTAAAACTAACCCCTAACATTATCACTGACACTGACCCTAACCTGGTCTAACCCTAACCCTCAACCTACCTAGCCCTAACCCTAACCCCACTTTAACAATAATCCTGACCCTCTACCTGACCCTGATCATAACCCTATCTCTGAACTTTGCCTATGTCAGACCTTAACCTTAAACCTTACCCTGGCCTTGACCTTAACACTGACCCTAACCCTGAATGTACACCTAACTCTGAACCAATCCAAGATCCTGAACAGAATCGTAACCCTAAAGCTAACCCTGATTCTGAACCTACTCATAAAACAGATCCTAAACATAAAGCTGACCTTACCATAACCATGAACCCAACCCTGACCCTGACCCTAACCCTGACACTAAACCTGTCCCAAACCTAACCCTGACCCTGACATGAACCTTGCCCCCAAACCAAAACTTGAACCTGACCCTAAATCTGACCATGACCCTGAACCTGACCCTAAACCTGTCACCCTAACACTGACCCTGACCCTGACTCTGACCGTTACGCTAACCGTGACCCTACTGTGAGCCTGACCCTAAACCTAACCATGAACCTAACCCTAACCCTGACCCCTACCCTAAGCCTTAAGCTAACGCTGACCCCAACGACGTCTAAACCTAACCCTGACCCTAAGTCTTTGTTAACCCTAACCCTAACACTAACCTAGTCTAAACCCAGCTCTGTTGCCTCCAGCGGGGACAACAGCTGCACCCAGGCCTCCCAAGGGCTGGGTGGAGTCTGAATGGGGGTCACTGGATGGGCACTGCATTGAGTGGAGTGTGAGCCTGAGCAGCTTGCGCACCGGTGGCTCAGGGAGCTCTGGTACAGCAGGAAGTTCGGTAAGGAGCCCCCAGGCAATGGTGACCTCACTTCCCTGATGACAGAGCCCAACAGAATTGGAACCCACGTATCCAGGCAACCCATTACAGAGAAAAACCCCCTGCCCAGCTCATTTCTAGGCACATCCTAAAGGAAGCGACATGTTCTTCTGCTGTACTGAAGCCGAGAGGATGCAGGGAGAAGAGAGCTCGCCCGCCAGACACGTCGCCTCCCTTCAGGTCATATCATGTTTCCCCAATGCCTCAGACCCTTTGGCTAATAAAATCAAAAGGTGACACCAGGGGGCTCAGAGTCAGAGAGTCCCACACCTTCTGATCCACGGGTGTAGCCCTAGGTCTCTTCCCCATTTCTGTGTGTGTGTGTGTGTGCCTCTGGGTGTCTGTGTGTCTGTGTGTAAAGAGGACCTTGCCATGCCATCGTGGGAGGAGATGCCCCAAGCAGGATCAGGCTGATGAGGGTTTAGATGTCTGGTGGGCAAGTTATGTTCACACACCAGTTTAAGGCTGGTTAAGTGGGATCGGGTGGAGGGTCTACACCCTTCTGCACAGGGTTTATCCTGAGACCCTGAACGGATGGGTCCATGACCCAGGAGCGGGGCTAACCCTAACAGTAACCACTAACCCTGACCCTGACACTGACTGTGAGCCTGCCCCAAACCCTAACGCAAACGCTGACACTGACCCTTACCCTGACACATTATGCCCCGCCAATGCTTAAGTACGAAGAGGGCACAAACTCGCATTGTGACCCTCAGCGTGAGTCCTGTCCTCTAGTAAGTCCTCTCAGTGGCTGGACCATTAGACGTCATAATGGGCTTGCCATGCCCCTAGGCCCCAAGTTTTAACCAGCTTTCTGGTTGTCCCCTCGCCCCTCCCCAGGGCTCTGCTCTGGAAACTCTCTTTTGGTGGGACACCTGAGGTAAAAACAAAACAAAACCAACTCCTCCCATCTCAAAGAATAACCCCAAACTCTTCGGATCGGGCCAAATGCCCAGAGAGGAAGACTCGTCCATGGCCCATGAGGCCACCCGGACATTCCACGGCCATCAGTGAAACAATATCCAGAGACAAAATCTTGAGCAAGCGTCTCACACTTGCCCCCTTTTTCATATCGTGAAGAGTTCTCCTCACTGTCTGTAGATCAGTCCTGCAATACCTACGACCCGAAACCTAAGCCGAGTTTGTGTTTTCAGACAACTGTCCCCACAGCCCTGGCCCACAAAACCTACAGGCACAGGTTCTTGGAGCCAAACCTGAGGACTGTACCTGGGAATTCTGCCCATTCCATTGGCCACAAACCTAGAAATAGGATGATAAACCTCCAAAGTGCCCGGGGCCATCCCAATAGTGTTGACTGCCCAGGAAAACAAGGGCGGTCTGACACCAGCTGAGCATCTACCTGCACTTAGACCCGTGGACAGATGTCCCCAGAGGTAAATTGCAGTGAGCAGGCCCCTAGATCCTAATCGGATCCATTGCTTTGTTGTCCAGGCCTCTCTCCTCAGAGGCCTGGATTCCAATAGCAGCATATGGCTGTTTCTTGAGGCACCCATCAGAAGAAATCTCGTCTCCACGTGGGAATCTTGCACGTTGGAGCTGAGTCAAAGCCTCTGGTTAGGAGAACCCTTCAGGGACCCTGTGCCACTGCCTCATTCTAAGTTCTCCATGGACACAAACCCACATTAGGACCCATCCACAGGAGAGTCCATTTCAACTCAACCCTCTCAGTTTCTCCCCCAGATCCAGCAGATCTAACCTGTCTTGTCACTAGGACACAAGAGGAATGAGAGTCGGGCTTCCCAGCCATCCATCCTTAGAAACCTACTCAGAATCGATCCGTATGGGAAGTCCTGGAGCCAACCAACAGGTCTCAATCGCTCTGCAGAAGAATCTTTACGGTTTGGAGCATCTCACAACTCCCATCGTGGGAAAAATTCCATGGCCTCGTGATCCACCACCTCTTCATGTAGAGGGCCATAAGGGACAAATACTCCAACCTGAGTGTTTCTCAGATCCTCACCTGATTTCAAATGCACGAGATCTTGTTTCATCTGCAGAGCGTACCTGCCATGCCCTTGCCCAGACCCTAAGGTTGCTTGTGTTCTCAGACTTCTGTCCTCAACTCCTGGCCCACAAGCCCTCCAGTTTGGCAATTCCAGAACTACAATGCAGCCCTCTGCCTGCCCTCCAGAAGAAAAAACATTGCCCTCTGGGGCTAACCAGAAACCCCTGAAATATATGGGGGAAATATCCCTAGAAAAACAGCTATAATAACTGGCTGTTCTTTATTGATCCAGATCCTGCGGTAGGCAAAGAAGAGCTGGTTTTAGCCAGAGGATGATCTCCGTTTGTCTTCATGATCTGGCATTTCCTGCAAGCCAGGCATGGGGCTCTGCACTAGAGCTGCAAATGCTTGGGGGCCCTCACTGTCCCTTTTCTCTTCTCAGGGGGACAATGGTCATGTCTATGGTGCAGTGTGACAGGCTTTACCACAGGGAGATAAAAGACTGCCAATGGTAGGTTGGAGCTGGGAAGAGCCACTTAGGAACAGATTTTCAGGGGAGGTGATAGACAAGGGCAAAGGGAAGAATGAGGATGAGTGTGTCAAGTTTCAAAGTGCCAGGAGGCAGCACAGTGCATTCGGGAAACAACAGCAAGTTCATGACAACTGACAGCTGATCTGGCAGCATCACCTGGGGATGGAGGCTGATCCCCGGGGTTAACACTGGGAATGACATGGTTTGTATACTATGGCGAGGAGGTGAGGTACTACACTGAGGGGGCACAGGGAGCTACCGGGGGATTTCATATATCAGAATCGTAACCATAATAGTGTTTTTAATTGCATCCTAGCTTTCATCAAGGGTAAGATGCACTATAGTTTATGTTAGACTAAGAAAGAGAAATGCTGTCAGTTAAACTAGGATATGTCATCAAGTGCAAGGTGAGTGCCACCTTAAGAGATATTAAAATGGGGGGCAAATCTTAGAAAAGTAAATTGTGGTACTAGAATAATTAAGGAAAGTTCTAACACTTGGATCAACTAAAAAAGTGATTATTTTTTACCATGTGCCCCAAACTATATTAAGTATTAGAACAAGAGACGTTCTCATCTTGATGCCGCGCAGCTGTTAGACCCAAAGTACAGAGCGCAATAGCCAACGACCAGCAGGCCCCAGGTGCCATGTGAAGACTCTAAGAGCAACTGCCTTTGAGAGAGGAAACGGTTGAGAGTGGGCTTTGAGAGGTAGAGAATTACTAGCTGGGAAAGTAGGACAATTAACACAGAATCGGAATTGATGCCCCTACATGACAGAGTTGGTGAAACTTCCCTTCTCAGAGATCTTGAGGCTCCTCAGAAATGTTTTTTTCATTTTGGACAGAACATTCAGGATAAATATGATCTGTTCGAGTTCCTGGTTCTCTCATCAGGACTGTTTCTTAGGCTTCACTGGCACAAGAAAAGGGTTTTCATAGTCCAGGGTAAATCCTGACAAAAGGAAAGCACGGTATGTATGAAAAACTAACCACTCAGAAGAGAACAACAGATAAAAGGCCAGAATGACCTGACCCTGCAGGATAGGTAAGGCTGGTCCGGCAACAGGGGTAGAGGGAAAGTGCCCATCTCCTGCTAGAAGAGCTAGAGAAGTCCCCTTCCAGAGAGACCACCAGGAGAGGAGAGCAGTAGGTGCTGATGATGAATATTTTAATCAGCTGAGAATGTCATAATGACAAAGTTCCACGATCAGAGTAAACATATGGGATTAAAAAATAAAAAATAAAAAAAAGATTTTTTTTTAAAAACACTTTTTTAAAGGAATTTAAACAAAAGTGCTTTTTAAGAGACAGTTGGCTGTTTAAACCAAAAGTACAACTCACTGAGAGAATCGCAGCATTATTTATTGGGGTAGAAAGGACCTGGAATATAGAAAGACCCATTCTGCAGAGGAAAAAATAGAATCACTAACAGGCCTCATGCCTTGCACAGCCAGTGGCTAGAATCCCTGCCTCATGAGACCCTGTGCTAGAAGGCCGCTAGAACCATCTCAACTATGTTAGTCTTTCTTGGAAGCCAACAAGTGTTTGCCCAGTTAAGAGCACGGTAACAATCAGTCACGATATGTTATAATGATTGTCGATATGTTTAAAATCCTTGTCAAGTTCCTTTTTGAGTAACCCTCACGCTACCCTTAGAGAAATTTATCTGTCGTTCACCTCTTTGAAATACCTCATTGTTGTTCCACATTTACCATAGCCAAAAAAAAAAAAAAAAAAAAAAAGCTTTTTATTAACAAAGTGTTCAGAAGGGGGCGCCACTGTAAACAGGGAGAGTTTTCGCTGCCTGGACGATTTTGTTGCAGAAACAGCTGAAAGCAATCAGGTCAGACAGAGCCCAGGCCTGGAGACATTTTTAAAATTACAAAAACCGAACCAAATCTAACCAAAACAAAAATCAAAAATCAAAACCAATGGCCAAGATTTAAAGTTTGCTACTAAAGGCATGACATTCTCCTAAGACATGTGAGTGACTTGATCAATATATTTATATATTTATATTTGAAGAAGAAGGAACTATTTGATGCAGCAAATCCACGTTGATTAAAAATTACCAGATATGGGGTCTACTGCATGGCTCAGTGGTTTAGGCCTCTGCCTTCGGATCAGGTCATGATTTCAGGGTCCTGGGATGGAGCCCCACATCGGGCTCTCTGCTCAGCGGGGAGCCTGCTTCCCCCCTCTCTCTCTGCCTCCCTCTCTACCTACTTGTGATCTGTCTGTCAAATGGGTAAATAAGATCTTTAAAAAAAGAATTACTAGGTGTGAAATACATCGAGGGGATGGGAAGGAAAATGATTTCACCTGATCTGACTAGGAAGTGGTTGAAGCCTGAATTAAAGTGCTACAAAAAGAGTAAAGACCTGGGAAATATATGGGGTAAAAATCACTAGAAAAACAGCAATAATAACTGGTTGGTCTTTATTGATCCAGATCCTGCGGTAGGCAAAGAAGAGCTGGTTTTAGCCAGAGGATGATCTCCGTTTGTCTTCATGATCTGGCATTTCCTGCAAACCAGGCATGGGGCTCGGCACTAGAGCTGCAAATGCTGGGGGTCCCTCACTGTCCCTTTTCTCTTCTCAGGGGGACAACGGGCATGTCCATGGTGCAGTGTGACAGGCTTTACCACAGGGAGATAAAAGACTGCCAAGGGTAGGTTTGAGTTGGGAAAAGCCACATAGGAACAATTTTCAGGGGAGGTGATAGACAAGGGCAAAGCGAAGAATGAGGTTGAGTGTGTCAAGTTCAAAGTGCCAGGAGGCAGCACAGTGCATTCGGGAAACTACAGCAAGTTCATGACAACCGACAGCTGATCTGGCAGCATCACCTGGGGATGGAGGCTGAGCCCCGGGGTTAATTCTGGGGGTGAGATCGTTTGTATACTATGGCGAGGAGGTGAGGTACTACACTGTGGGGGCACAGGGAGCTACCGGAGGATTTCAAATATCAGAATCGTAACCATAATAGAGTATTTAATTGCATCCTAGCTTTCATCAAGGGTAAGATGCACTATAGTTTATGTTCGACTAAGAAAGAGAAATGCTGTCAGTTAAACTAGGATATGTCATCAAGTGCAAGGTGAGTGCCACCTTAAGAGATATTAAAATGGGGGGGTGGAAAAATCTTAGAACTATAAATTATGGTCCTAGATTAATTAAAAAAATGTTACAAGAACACTTGGATCAACAAAAAAATTGATTATTGCTTACCATGTGCCCCATACTATATTAAGTCTCCAAAAATTTTATATCATTTGATAGGTCAGATATATATAAAATTACATTTAAAGTTTTAAAAATATTAGCAAATATTTTCATTTAAATGCAAATTTCAACGAAAATCTACTTTTCCAAACACGACTTTTTATCCTATTGTTTTTTAATTTTGTTGACAACTGATAAAATGTTTAGCGAGACTATAAATGTTTGATCGAAAAAAATGATTAATAGATGTAGGTTCAAATTATTATGTTCCATTAAAAATGATTTAGTATTTGATGAACATCTGTTTGGTAATATGTTGTATCCAGATACAGTAAATTAATGACATATATAAAATTATAGGGAAATGACACCTTCCGTTCCATTATGAGTAGAGCTTTTAAAAAGCTATTTGTCACAACCTGTCATCTTGTCATTATGTAGCATTATGTAACATTTAAAAAATGTATACTCTTCACTTTGAAGTCTTTTAGAAATCTAAAATATGACTTTCTATTTTTTGTGTTTCCATATTCCTTTATTGCCAGTTTGAACAAATCCACATGCTTTGATTCAAAGGTAATAAATTCCTCTTATTTGGAAAAATGATGTTTATTTTTGTTCTCTCACCCTTAGCAGGTGGTTTCATTTTAGCACACTTCAGAGTTATAATTTCATGCTTATTAAAAACATTTATTATGATCTACGTAGATGAATGAAACTTTTATTTATTAAATTATTTGCCAACAAAAATCTGTTATTTTTAAAAATGTATTTCCTTTGAAGGGTTATTTTAGAGCATTCAGAGAGGATCTAGGGGTGTGGTATTATGCAATTTTTAAGTAGGTATGAAATGGTTATTTATATGATTGTTTCTTTAAGGCTTATGTATATTGTCCATTATATGCTATAAAATATTTTGAAAGTAAATTTAAGGCATGTTTTACATAGTTTATTTTTTGGAAAAAAATATTGAAATGACTTATGAAATTCAGTATACTCTCAACATTATTTTTTTCTGAAATTTACAAATTGTCTACTGAACCTATTATATGGCAGATATTTTCCAAAGTGGTGGTATCATGATATATGCCAACAACAGTTTAGATTTTTTGTTGCTTCTCAATCTAGCTCAGACGAAGTACAATTAGCCTTTATAATTTTAGCCATTCTAATAGATATGTAAGCATGTCTCATTATGATTTTAATTCGTATTTCTTTAATGTCTAAATGTTGAGAAATTTGTCATGTGCTTATAAGCCATCCATATCCTTTTGGTGACATGTCTCTGCAATAATTTTCTTCACATGTAAAATTGGATACTCTGTTTGGTTATTAGTAAGGTTTTTTATTTTTATTCATTTTTTTAATAATCAGAGTAGATGTCCAAAATCAGATATATAATTTGCAAATCCCTTCTCCATCTTTACGGTTTCTCAATGGAGCTTTGATAGCTGTGTCTTTCAAGAAAGTGCTACTTCTTTCCTGGTACACGGAGGAATGACTAGAACATTATCAATGTTGACCTTTGCAAAGAAAATCATGGCTTAAGATATATGTAGTCTGCGGTTGTTGGGAGTGTTCTGTAATATCAAACATATCTAGTTAGTTGATAATTTTGTCCAAGTCTTACATATCTTACCAATTTGATGACCATTTGTCTATATAATCTTAAAATAAAGGTGTTGAAATTTTTTTCCATTTCTCTTCTAAGGTAGAAGTTATGATTTTTGTTCTTAGTTTTTCCCTATATATCACCAAATCTGTTATTAAGTATTAAAAGTCAAGAATTATTATACTCCCTGATGAATTCATCCTTTTACTCTTCTGTAATTTTGACTTGATATTTATGTCTGATAATGAAATTTGCTTTAAAATCACTTTTCATTATCTTGATATAACCACCAAAGTTATAGTGTGATTAGTGTTAATATAGCATATTTTTTCTTTTACTTTTTAAAGCACTTCTATATTTAATCCTGACAAAAAAAAAAAACAAAACAGCTTTTTAGCTCTGGAAGCACATTTCTAAATTATCTTTTTTTTTGAAATGAAGCAGTAGCAATTTTTGTTAAGGGACCTAAACTGAAAGTAGGTTTAGAAATTTATTTATTTATTTATTTATTTATTTATTTATTTAAGAAAAGATTTTATTTTGTTTATTGACAGCAAGAGAGAGAAAGAGAGAGAGAGAGAGTGGAAGTGCACAAGTGGGGGGAATCACGTGCAAAGGGAGAGGAAGAAGCAAGCTCCTTGGGGTGCAAGTAGTCCCATGCAGGGCTGGAGCCCTGTACACTGGAATCATGACCTCAGCCAAAGGCAAACATCTGCTTAAACAACTGAGTCATCCAGGCACCCCTAGAAAATTTTTTTAAAAAAAGACCTTTTAAAAACATTTTGTTTCTTCCTTTTTTTAAAATATTTTATTTATTTGAGAGACAGAGAGATAGGAAGAGGAACTATAAGCAGGGCAGAGGGAAAAGGAGAAGCAGGTTTCCCACTGAGCAGAGAGCCTGATGTGGGGCTCCATCCCAGGACCCTGGGATCATGACCTGAAAAGAAGGGACACTTCTGGAGGAAGCCACCCAGACACCTCTTTTCTTTGTTTTTAATATATGGCAACTGATGCTTCCCAGCCACGAGGAGCATATTACCCATTGATTAAGTCTTTGATAACAACCTATTTAAAAAGGTGTGAAAATATATACTTACTCAGATTTATACACTTTGTGTTTTCTTCATAGTTTGGGGCTGGACCCCATGGTCACAACACTGCTTTCAGCCTTTGCCTTCCCATCTTTTGATACCAGATATTTGGTCAGCAAAGCAAATTAGTATCAAAATTCATAAGCCCTTGGCACCATATCTCTGGAGAAGAGGTTGCTCTTAGCCAAGGCCCACAGCAGTTGACCTCCCCTCGCTAGTGCTATAGCACCAAGGACTAGGTCCCTGCCACCAGAACTCAGTCTTATATGTTATGCTAAGCAGACAAAACCAAAACAGGAAAGCTCCAACAGCTTTCACTGGCATGCCTCATCTCCCACTCCCTCGACGTCCAGGCAGTACCAGATGCCAGGGAGGGGTCTTGGTCCAACATATGGGCGGGAAGGAAGTAGCCACGAGCAAGTACCTGCCTCTCTGTGCCTTTCTTTCATGAGCAGGTTGTAAAAAGGAGGAAGAGGAAGGGGAAGCGAGGTGAACTTCAAGGGGTGAAGGCCTCAGGTAGGCAGCTGGCTCCTGCCAGTAGGAAAGGGACAAAGGAGAAGGCAGTGAGTCTTGCAGGGAGGGTGGGGGGTAAGGGTTACAGCTTATGACGGAATCTGGACAGGAGTAATAGGGATACTAGTCATTTGAGTCCACCATTGGCAAGCTGGGCTGGGTGTCAGGGCAGATAGGCCTCCCTGGGCAACGGCACATGAGAGAAGGTGGAATTCTTCTCTGAGGAGCAGGTTGAGCTTCAGGTGTTGGGAAAGCATAGACAGTATTGTTCCAGGGCCAAGGACAGGTCCAGGTACTCCTGGTTGGAGGTCAAGGCCACAGTATGATCCAGGTCTTCTACCAGCAGCTTGAAGGATCCACATGCCAGCCACCCCTCATTATTGTGTATAACTCTCTGGTGCACTTATTGGCTTATCCATCAAATGACTCCTTCAGCAGCTTGAAAGCCACCTCCACAGGCACTCCAGGATATGGGAGGCTTCCAGATTGAAGATTTTGCACAGGATCACCCCAAAAGACCAGAAGTCACTCTGGTGGATGTAGCTCTGGTCAAACATGGCCTTAGGGACCATCCACTTCACAGGCAGTCCACTGTTGGTTGTCTTTTTATAGTAACTGATGTGGTGATATCTCTGGCAAGGCTGAAGTCTGAGATCTTTATCATGTTGTCCTTTGTCACCAGCACTTCCCTGGTGGCCAGGTCTTGGTGTATGCACTTCTTGGAGGCAAGGTACTCCATGCCTCAGGCTACCTGATAGGCACAGGATACCAGGTCCTTGGAGGAGAGTTGCTCTGCTGCATTGTGGCTGATATTGTAACAGTACTCCAGGTCAGGAGGCCTCTGGGCCTGCAGGTACTCCTGTATGTTGTCTTTGGAGGCATATTCCATGAGAGTGTACGAAGGACCATCCTGTGTGCAGGACCCAGCAGGATGATGGTGTCCTTGTGCTGTCCAATCATCTTCATCATCTCCATTTCTGAGATTAGGTTTAACAGGTCTTTCTCTGTTGCATCTGACTTCAACATCTTCACAGACACTTTAGTCAAATGGTTGGATTTGTCTTTGTCCAGCCCAATGTCCTCCTCCAACACCACCTGCCCAAAGTAGGCCTGTCTTAGGGGTCTGCCTAAACTGCCTACAACCAGCCTGTCTCAAGGCAGTTATGAACTCTAGATTATCCTCAAAAACATTAAACCACAAGCTAAAAATTCTATTCACTAGGTCTCTCTCGCAGTTCTAATTTTCTTATCTTTCATCATTTATCTTTTTCCTAATTCTTATTTTCAGTATAGTTTATTTTGCTTCCAGGTGTTTCCACTGGTTTCTGTATGCTGTTTCATAGGGAAGAATTATCCTGTCATAAAATTATTTCTTGAGCATTCATTACATCTCTCACTTAAAATGGGTTCTTTTATGGTATTGATTCATTTGAGTTTTCTCAAAATGGGAAGAATTTTCAAAATGGTGTTTTCCTCAAGGTTCAGAGTATGTCTTAGCCTCATCTTTAAGCTTTTTGAAATTCACTTTACAAATTCTTGTCCCTCTTTTTATCTTTTTAAAATAAAATGTTTTATTTTTACTATTTTTTTATTTGAGTATAGTGATAGTCAGTGTTACATTGGTTTCAGGTTTTCAATATCTCCATACATTATTCTATGATCACTACAAATATAGCCACCATCTGTCACCATATAACACTATTATAATATCATTGATTATATTCTCTACACTGTCCCCAGATCTCTTTTTAAAATCTCTAATTTTTATGTTTTCTGTTATTCCAATTTTCAACCATCATTTTACATGGTTACTTTAATAAAATATGCCTGATTACACACTCTTTGCTGAAAACCTCTTTTTTTTAAAATTAACATATAATGTATTATTAGCCCCAGGGGTACAGGTCTGTGAATCGCCAGGTTTACACACTTCACAGCACTCACCACAGCACATACCCTCCCCAATGTTCATAACCCCACCACCCTCTCCCTACCCTCCCCACCCCCCGGCAACTCTCAGTTTGTTTTGTGAGATTAAGAGTCTCTTATGGTTTGTCTCCCTCCTGATCCCATCTTGTTTCATTTACTCTTTTCCTGTCCCCCAAGCACCCACATTGCACCTCCATTTCCTCATATCAGAGAGATCATATGATAGTGTCTTTCTCTGGTTGACTTATTTTGCTAAGCATAATACCCTCTAGTTCCATCCATGTCATCGCAAATGGCAAGATTTCATTTCTTTTGATGGCTGCATAGTATTCCATCGTATATATATATATACCATTCATTTGTTGATGGACATCTAGGTTCTTTCCATAGTTTGGCTATTGTGGATATTGCTGCTATAAATATTTGGTGCACGTGCCCCTTTGGATCATATACTAGTCTTCTTTACCTCTATCAGAAGCCCAGGAAGCTTTATTTATTTATTTACTCACATAAACACATGATCCAACACAACGTTTTTTTGTTGTTCAAATGTATTATAATGTCTTACCGCCTAACACTATGCTTACTGTTCTCTTTCACTGTCTGACAAAATCCTCATCATCACTATGCCATTTAATGACAAAGAACAATTGAACTCAGAGTTCTCTCCATATCAGGGAATGAAGACTCCACCCTTCTGTTTGTGCAGGTAAAATAAATGTTGATATTGTCTGTCCTGCACATACCCCATCCTGTTCACCGGAATATTCACCATCAAAATATATACAAAATAAAAACCATACCTCACCACTTCTATTACCACCCAGCATGCTAAAAACACCATCATATGTTCCTGAATTATTGACTTGATTGATAGCCCCACTTCCACACATACTGCACTCCTTTCTCCCTGCAAATTTATTTTGGTACAGCAACTTAACCTAAAAATCAAGTCAGATGATTTTATTCTGCTGTTGAAAGTCTTTTGGTATCTTCCCCTTCCACATTAAATAAAAACTGAAGGCGTTTCAATGTACTAGAAGGTACAATACGTTCTTCCTCTCTCCACCACTATGAACTCCTCATTGGCCTCCTTGCTTTTCCTCAAAAGTAACAGGCAAGCTTTTCACACAAAGTCTATATACTTACTTGCTCTGCCTAGAGCAATCTTTTCCTTTGATATTTGTATAACACCCTTCTTCACTTCCTGGGTCTTTGTGCAAATAACATCTCCTAAATGAGATATAACCACCCGACACAAAATAAAATTAACTTTCATCCCAGCATTCTCCAATGGCTTTTACCTTTCTTGTATTTCTTTGTAACACTTATCGCCATCAACCATCAATCATTATTCTATTACTGGTTTATTTCTTTATTTGAGACAGAGAGAGAGAGAATTGGGAGGGTGCGCAGAGGAAGAAGAAAACACCCCACTGCCTAGAAAGCCTGCTGGGGAGTTACATCTCAGGACCCTGAGATCATGACCCAAGCCAGAGGCAGTCACTCAATGGACTGAGCCACCGAAGCGCCCCTCTATTATTGGTTTATTTCACTATTATATTTCAAAAGAATGTAAGCTCTTTGTGGTCAGCTATTTTATATGTTTTATTAATTGAAGTATTCTCAGAAAGGTAGCTGGAAGATTGTAAGGGATCACTAAACTGTATTTTGTTGTTATTATTGGGCTCCTTTATGGGCTTTACCTCTTACGCTAGAAGTCTATCCTTCAGATGTAAGCAATAAGAATAGAACCCTGCTGCCGGGTTCAAATGAGTAAAAGGCCTGTATTAAGTGGATATTTTAAAAGCTAAATGAATGGCTTAATAGTTGTATATAGGGATAAAGGGAACATATTTTCCACAGTTTAGAAGTGGAGTTCTTTTATAGAGTTCTTGTACAAGCCTACACTATTGAACGATAATGGGCAGTTGTACATTACAATTATACAAACACTTTGGTATTTATATCATTTTTTTGTAATTCATGACTGGATTATTTGATTCCTTAGGAGCATTACAGCATTTCAACTTTTCACGTTCAATAAACGTATTGGGGTTGCTACCTTTTTTATTCAAATGGAGAAATAGTCATGATTTAATCTAAATAAAGTGTTATTGATTGTGTTGTTTTCTAGGAATGAGTTGCACATGCTAGTTTAAAAGTTTTGTTAAATTCCCAAGTCTGTCACCGATAAAAGCCTTTTGTAGATTAGTAACTTGATCAAAACAGAAAATTTATGTAACACTCAATTGTTATACTATCTTTGTTTCCATCTTGCATTGTAATAACGCCCATCTTAACTCTAAGACAAGTCATCGACAGATGGATTTCTGGCATTGATGGCATGATATGAAATCTAGTATAACTAAAAGTTTTTGGTTTTAGTAGCATATAAATCAATTTAGAAAAATATATGTATTTGAATATAAGATAAAGTTTTAAATTATTTGGCAATAGTAAACTAAACTTTTTTTTTGGTAAATTTTTATTTTCTAAAATTTCATTGAGCTCTTTTGCATATTGAAACAAGTTACAAAAAGTTAAGGTTTATTTACCCCAATTCAAAATTATTAGGAATATAATCATAGAGGTTGAAGTATTTAAAATATTGAGCCCAAAATATTTTATTAGGTAAATTCATGAATGCTGAGCATTCACTGTTAAAATATACTAATACTATTGATAGGCTGGTAGAAGCCTAAAATCAAATATTTATTAAATATTTATATCCATATCTTTTCATGGCTTGGTAATTCATTTCTCTAGCATTAAATAATATTCCATTGTTTGCATGTACTACACTTTATTTGACCTTTCACCTGTGGAATGATATCCTGGTTGCTTCCAAGCTTTTGTCAGTTATGAATAAAACTACTATAGACCTCTTTGTGGGTATATATTTCATCTTCTTTGGATAAATACCAAGAACTGCTACTGCTGAATCATCTGGCAAGAATATGTTTAGTTTTGTAAGAAACTGCCAAGTTTTTTCCATTCTTTATTCTCAATAGACATGGAAGAACATTCCTGTTGCTCCACATCCTCACCAACATTTCGTGTTCTGTTTTCAGTGTTCTGAATTCTGGGTATGTACGGGTGTCTCTTTTTTGTTTTAATTTGCATTTTCCTGATGACATATAATGTGAAGCATCTTTTTATATGCTTATTTGCCATCTGTAATATTTTCTTTTGTGAGGTATCTGCTAAGGTCTTTGGCTCATTTTTAATCAGGTTTTTCCCCCCTTGTTGAGTTTGAAGGGGTCTTTGTGTATTTTTGATTAACAGTCCTTTGCCAGATGTGTATTTTGCAAATTTTTTCTCATAGTCTGTGCTTTGCCTTTTCATTCTCTTGGCATTGTGTTTCACAGAGTAGACATTTTAAAATTCAGTGCTTGTGCTTTTGTAGCTAAAATTATTGCCAAAACCAAGGTCATTTAAATTTTCTTCTATATTACCTTCTACATGTTTCATGTTTAGGTTTATAATCCAATCTGAGTTAATTTTTGTGAAGAGTGTATGATATCTGCCTGGATTTATTTTATTTTATTATTTTATTTTATTTTATTTTATATTTTTACATTTAGCTTCACCATTACTCCAGAACCATTTGTTTAAAAGATTGTATTTTGCTCTCTTGTATTGCTTTTGCTTTTATATTAAATATAAAATATAATTGATAATATATATTCTGTTCCTTTAATCTAGTCTTTCTGTGGTATTACAATATCTTGCTTACAATTATCATTATGGTCAACTTTTTTTTAAAAAAGATTTTATTTATTTATTTGACAGAGAGGGATCACAAATAGGCAGAGAGACAGACAGAGAGAGAGATGAGGAGAAGCAGGCTCCCTGCTGAGCAGAGAACCCAATGCAGGACTCGATCCCAGGCCCCTGGGATCATGACCTGAGCCGAAGGTAGAGGCTTAACCCACTGAGCCACCCAGGCGCCCCATCGTTATGGTAAACTTTGAAGTCAGTCCTCAGTCTTTGTTCTCCTTCAACACTATGTTGACTATTGTGAGTCTTTGCCTCTTCATATAAACTTTAAAGTAAGTTTGTTAATATTAAAAAACAAAGAACTTGCTGGAATGCATTAATTGTATAGATAAATTTGGAAACCAGTGACCTCTTGAGCTTAGCAGGAGATAGACCATGGTCATCAGTTGTCACAGTGGTGCCTCTGGCAGAACCTTTTGCAAATCCCTAGGTAAAATGAGACCTCAAGGATCTGAGAGATGTCTAAGAAGTACTTGATACATCCCTTGGGTATGGTTTATTGAAGTGTCCACCTGTCTGAAAGCTGGGGAATCTAGATAAGGGAGGGAAAATTAGTTATGATAAAACATATCAACAAACATGAATAAATTTTGTAAAACTAATTGTCATGGCTCATATACAGTATGACCAACAGAGGGACAATCAAAAGGAAAGCATCAGTTATGTTTATTGTGAAATTTTTTTATTCAAAATAAAGCAATGTGAGGGGAACACACAATGAGAAAATTACCATTTTTTAAATGGTAAATATCTTACCAAATGGAATAGGTTTTATATTCTAAGTAGTATATTGAACAGTAAAACATTGGGGTGCCTGGGTGGCTCAGTGGTTTGGGCTGCTGCCTTTGGCTCGGGTCATGATCTCAGGGTCCTGGGATTGAGCCCAGCATCGGGCTCCCTGCTCCGCAGGAAGCCTGCTTCCCTCTCTCTCTCTCTCTGCCTGCCTCTCTGCCTACTTGTGATCTCCGTCTTTCAAATAAATAAATAAAATCTTTTAAAAAAAAGAAAAGAAAATTAAAACATTAAAACATAAAATTTTAATTTAAAAAATTATGTAATTTTTAAAAAAGGTTACAAATAGCAGAACCATTTTTCTTATAACTGGAAAATACATTGTATATATATCTATCAAAAATAACTTGTCATGGGGGCGCCTGGGTGGCCCAGTGGGTTAAAGCCTCTGCCTTCAGCCCAGGTCATGATCCCAGGATCCTTGGATCGAGTCCCACATTGAGCTCTCAGCTCAGCAGGGTTCCTGCTTCTTCCTCTCTCTCTGCCTGACTCTGCCTACTTGTGATCTCTGTCACATAAATAAATAAAATCTTTTATAAAAAAATTAAAAAAAAATAACTTGTCATGTCTGGAATCAGGAGCATATGGAAAAAAATAATATCTGAGGACAATACTTCTGCCGTTTTGTGCCTTGTTAATATTTTTAAACAGTCAGGCAACTTTTAGCTTTATTGAAATACCTGCTAAGATACCAGCAGTGCCTTTTGGAGCCCTATGACTATAAAAATTAATTGCAAATATTCAAAATGTTTACTATGGTGTCACTATTTAGGGCCACCACCAAGTATGTTTCAGAAGTAAGCATAACTGTTACTTTTCCGTAAGGCAAAAGGCATATTTTCAGTTCCATCTGCTGTACCAGGAGGTGAATCAAGTAATGATTTTGTCTATAAAATAATTCACTTTTCAATCTAACATTCCTTATTCCACATTATAATAATAAAAACTAGGAGGAGACTAAAACAAACAAACAACTACAACTACAACAACCAGCTTTTCCTTCAGTGGAAAAGTAAATAGAACCTTATGAGTAGCCTGAAATTTATTTTTAAATATTTTTAAGATAAACGTTTTTGTTAGAAAACCATATATTTTATATTACTAAGAAATAACAGGCAAAGTTTTATTAACTTCTAAAAAGTCTAGTTACTTCTATTTATCTATTAACTCATCTCTTTTTGAAGTAGAACATGATCACACCTTTGGTTATTTTATGTTTGCTATTTCCTTGCTTAATTTTTACAATATTTGATACATAATAGTATCTTTAAGTCCATCGATGCTTTCACAGAATTTGTTTGAACTTCATAAAAATGTACCATACTTTTTGCACTGCCCTTGTTTTACTTCTCTATTAACTTTCCAAGATTTATTCACTTTAGAGTGTGTAGCTATCATTTATTTTATTCCTCCATAATGCTATGTTTACAAATTTGTATTTATCTGTACTTTTAAAATTATCTTAATTATAAACCATTTCTCATCTCACGTAACACTCATGTTACTTCTACACTTATCAGATATTATGTAACTGAAAACCACAACTCAGCAACAATATAGCACCATTTTTCAAAATTAAATGGCTTACCAGAATTCTTTAATTCTATCCTTTATTTGTATTAGATGACCCTTTATTCTGGTATTTGGCATTTTTCATATGGAGGAAAGCTTATAAGTTGATATTCCATAAATAGAAGGATTTATTATGATTGATTAATTATTTTCATTTAGAATGCATAGAATATGGTTGATTTACTATTTCTTTCTTACTCTCTGCCTGGAACATAGTGCTATCTATGTAATAGCCACTAAAATATTAAGTTAATCACCTAGACTTTAAACTGCATATTAATAGGAATAACATACAGAACTCTTCTCAGATTGGGACACCTGGGTGGCTCAGTCAGTTAAACGCCTGAGCCTTTAGCTCTTTGGGTCCTGGGACTCAGTTCTGCAACAGAATCCCTGCTTAGCCGGGAGTTTGCTTCTCCCTCACCCTGCTGCTCCCCCTGCTTGTGCTCTCTCTCACTCACAAATAAATAAAATTAAAAAAACAAATTCTTCTCAGATAGCTAATATAGAATATCTTCTTTGTATTCATCAAAGGGAAAGTGCCATATAATAATGAAATTCAGACTACTTCAAATTCATTTTTTAACCAGTAAGAAAGTACTGGAAACAAGCCAAAAATGTCTTTAATGAATCAAAGAAATAGATTGATTTTCAATATCTTAATGTTTCTAAAATAATTTGCAAGATTTTTATACTAGATATCAGTGTAAATATTCATTATACAAGGATATTCTAAAAATAAACGTGAGAAAACTACTTGTCATATATGATGGCAAAAACGAGTTTGACAAAAGTCAGTTTGGGTAAAACTTACAACACCTACCACCTGAAACTCTTGTTCTATAATTTAATTATTTTAATTTACAAAAATACAAAAATAATATATCAGAGTAAGTCTATTGATAGCTTTGAAGGTATGCTCTGGTTGTGCACTGTTTACTATTGAAAGGGGAATCAAATATGTGATGCTTATGGTGTGACTATATTAAAATTCAACAAGTTCAGAAGCATGCGAGGAATAGAATAAAGACAAAAGATGACCCTTACTTATCCTAAAGATAGACAATGGTATATATGTGCTAGTTGGGGAGAGAATCCAGTCAGTAGATGGAGGATGTGGTAGTGGAAAAAAAAAAAAAAGACACAACGTTTTGGTTGAACGTTTAGCACTATATTTAACAAAGTGAAATTGTGAGTTAATAGCCTTGAATAAAATCCAAAAAATATTTTCAATTCATTGAAGATTATTTAGGAAAAACTTGAAAAATACAACTTGATAAGGATTCCAATAAAAGATTCATAAGCAATACAAGTTTCAGAATTTTTAGTATATTTTCCCTAAAAAGCCATTTGATTTAAATTAAAAAGAATTCTATTTACCTGCCACTTAAATAAGAGGAAATTATTTGGTTTTGTAATAAGTCCATAAAATAAATTAACATATCTTTAGAAAACAGATATGCACACTAATTTAAAAATAATAGTGCTTAAGCTGTTCAGCAAACATTTGTAAAATTCCTTGCCATCAGCTAGCTCTGGAGTTCTGCTAGGTGAGTAAGGCCATGTATGTTACTGCTCAGAGTACTGACGCAAAGCAATTGTCCCCTTCACATCCATTTTTTGCTGTTGATAGGTCATGCTATGTTGTTTAGAGATACATAGATGGCCCTACATGAAGGCCTTTTTTTGTGTGTATACGGGTGACTGTGATTTAACTTTCAAATAAGATGGCTCCTGATTTACAATGATTCAACTTACAATATATTTGGCAATGATGTGAAAGTGAAA